>NC_090329.1:71113471-71425753 GCF_035084215.1 Heptranchias perlo | reverse complement strand
AAAACGGACTGCCTGGTCACTACCACCTGTTTCGTGCTTTCCCCCAAACTAATTTCACCCCTAGGGAGTGAGGCTTATTATGAGAGTAGTCTGAGATACCGAAGGCAAAAATATATCTTGAGGGAAAAGAAGGCAAAAAGACCTAAAAATGTAACAGAAGAGCATCAGTTTGAATTAACGGCTAAGAGTGCCAGTGTGAACTTGAAGGAGTGGGGGACGAGGAGAGCGTCTCTGTGAAAGGATGGGGAGTTGGATGAGGAATTGTATAGGGTGCTATGTCTCTGTGACCTGGGTCAGCAGGTGGAGAAGTACTTCTGAAAGAGTGACTCTTGAGGTCACTTTCAGGTAAGTGATGATCTGGAGGTCTGTGAAAAATAAAAATGTCTTTGTTTTATCCATTATTTTAAGATTAAAAATCTACTAATTGTTAAGTAGAACAATGGTTAAATTTAACCAGAACGTTGAAATTCAAAATTTTCCAGGGAGCATATCCCTAGGACCCCTTAGAAATGCATCACCAATTTGTGCCTTTAGCAGTTGGGTTTCCCCTTTCAGACTTTCGAGTACTGTCAGCCAAGGCTCAATGGTAGCACTCTTGCCTCTGAGGCAGAAGGTTGTGGCTGCAATTGCCACTCCATGGAACTTGAGCACAAAATCTAGACTGACACTCCAGTGCAGTACTGAGGGAGTGCTGCAATGTCAGAGGTGCCATCTTTCGGATGAGACATTAAATCAAGGCCCTGACTCTCCTCTCGGGTGGACGAAAACCGTGGCACTATTTCAAAGAATGTCCTTGCCAATATTTATCCCCCAACCAATACCTAAAAACAGATTATCTGGTCTTTATCACATTGCTGTTTGTGGCGCCTTGTGCGCAAATTGGCTGCCGCATTTCCTACATTATAACAGTGACTACACTTCGAAAGTAGTTCATTGGCTGTTCAGCACTTTGGGACGCCGCGAAGTTGTGAAAGGCGCTATATAAATGCAAGTCTTTTTTTCTTTCTTCTTTTACTTATGGCCCTGAAAGTCCGCAGGAGGAGTGGAGGCACATTGCGGAATAATTGCCAAGATGTGCGTGCCCATGACCTCTGTCGCTAATCCACCAAATTTTGTGCGATCATAGGAGGGTCACTGTTTTGCATTGCAATGACAATGCACTTGCAACCAGATTTTGGGAACACATTTTTTTTCTCCATTAGAAGTAAAGGAATGTAGGGTATACCTATAGCTTAAGTTACAAACCTCATCGTAACTATTTGTTTTCGCATGTTATAGGGCCATTCTTGAGTTGTCAGATTTTAGGGGTGTGTGTCATTTTTTGTTTGGAAGAGTTGGTCAGCTTTTGCTAATTTTTGAGATTGGTATGAGTGCTACACACCATAAATCCTATTTCCCCTACCCACTCCTTCTTTGTCATGGTTCAGTTTCTTCTGGATGATTTCAGGGCTATTGGTTGGAGCTAGTTTCAATCAATACCCCTCTATTTTCAACACGCAGCACATGTCATAGCAGCAGCTGCAAAAAGAATTGAAGATTCAATGACAATCTAGTCCCATGAATAATGTATAATGGAAGTTTTGGCAATTTTGGGAGAACCTTCACCAAACGGACTGCAGCGGTTCAAGAAGGCGGTTCACCACCACCTTCTCAAGGGCAATTAGGGATGGGCAGTAAATGCTGGCCGTGCCAGTGACTCCCACATCCCATGAACGAATAAAAAAAGAAATTTCATATAAAAATATTGGCCCCAAAAACCCACAGGCCTTTGATCCCGGCGTAAATGCCAGAATCCGTCCATTGGTGTCCCCCGGCACTGACCTCACCAAAGTTTTCAGGGTTGGGGTGAGGTCACCCAATTTAAATAACAGTAGGTGGCCACCTAAGCCATTAGCAGGTGCATCTTGGGCACACACCTGCCTCAAGATGCTAGGAATCCTGGCACAGCATGTCAACTCCAGGAGGAACGTTACAGAAGTGTGCCCATCACACCCTTTTATAAAGAGCCAAAACATCCTAAGTAAATCTTTCAACTCTTCGGGGATCCAGAATATGATCCATGCCTGGACCCCCAGGTGAGCCCCACTTCCAAAATTGGCAGGCACTTGCTTTTTCAAGTCATATAAGCCTGCTAACGTCCCGCTAGACTGGGGACACAGATCTCCTCTCCTGGGGGTCCCTGCCCCATCTTATACAGGTGTCCTTGTTCAGGGCAAAGGAGGGCTCCACCCACCCCCTCAAAATAAGGCTCACCAGAAGCTGTCAGGGATAGCAGGAGCCCGGCATATCCAGTCCCAGCTTAACTTTTGGCCCTTCCATTGCATTGCCACCAAGCTTACCAGAAGGACTGTAGTTTTTGGCCCCATTGTATTTAACAATCAAGGTTGAAGGATTCATGATGTCTACCTCATAAGGCCTCACAAAATGTGTCCCACCCTCTCGTCCCCGCCCCAGTAACTGACACTCCCCTCCTACAGCAGCATTGAAAGGAAATTAGACATCCAGATAGTGGAATGACACATCTCTCATTTTGGTTTAAAAATGTGACCTATTTTGTCTTAAAAATAAACAATACTTCAAAAGGGTAAATTAAACAATCTCACACTCCCAAAGGGGAACTGCACTGGAAGGGATCAAGAGTTGGAGTATCGGCATACGGTGTAGTAGCCCTGCTGTCTTCTCACTCATTCCATTCACCCTCCTACCCTCCCTGCTCACGCCTCAAGTACTAAAGTGCTGTGATGTATAAGCATGCCTGGGGATATCCAGCTTGCTAACAATTTACACTCAGCCATATACATGAGTAATTACTGGCCACATTCAAAGAATGGTTTGTTTTGGCTTACACATCATCACCAAAAAGTGGATAAGCCTCAGCAGATCAAGACAATGTGCCCACGTCAAACATTGTTAACATAAAGCAGGTAGAAGAACCTACAGGTCTTGTTAACATACTCAACACCACCAGTTGTGACATTATCAGCTTCCAGTAATGAAATGGGCTTGTTATCAAAACAAGACCAGGACATAAGCCCTGCCTTAGTTCCAATGAAAGGTCTCTGCCTGAAACATAATCCATCTTTTGTCTTTTCAGGTGCTGTGTACTTCCAGCATTTCTGTTTTTATTCCCAATCTTAGCTTACTGGAGATCGGTTAGGAAAATCAGTTTTGAAGATAACTAAGACCTTGCTATCATCTTCTGCTCTGTGTCTGTGGATTATCTGTTACACTGTGGAGTAAAATGGCATCAATTCTGCAGATCTCAAATCATAGTTTGACTATATTTCATGCATGCCTTCATGCTCTCATCCTGCTCCATTGGGGATTTGGGTCCATGTCAGTCTTGATTTCTTCATCTGACATAATCATGAAATGAAGGCATAACTGCTCCATCCTTACTTTCACTGCGCTGGAGCGAATCCTTTGCAGTATGGACTTATTGACGGAATAATGATGCCAGCACTTGACATGCCACACAACAGCTTGATTGAATGACAGTGCCAACTCCACTGCGCTAATCCACAACTTCATTTCTAAAGGCCAGAATTAGAATAGGTTCCCTGGAAGAACTCTTGCATCTGAACTACATACTGCTAAGGTTACCAAGCAGCCAGCACCCTTTTAGTTCAGTTCATAAAGTTATTGAGCTGTACCTCTCACTTTAAACTAACTTCAGCATCACTTCATAATGAACACAACATTGTCCATACAAGAAAGCGCCAACAAGTGTGATTAAAAATCTCCCAAAAGTAACATTTTTATTGAAGAATTTGCTTGATGAGTATTCAGAAAGATTTAAACTATAAAATGGTTTCATGCTTAAAACAATAGACAGCAACTTAAAGAGTTCAAACAGGCAGCATTTCCATTGCCTAAAATAATAGAACAAAATAAGATGGTAAAGAATATTTCTCTTCTGACTGGCAAGCTGTGATCTTCAATTATTTGATTTAAATATGGGGTTAATTTTCACTTTCGCTGGGGCCGGAAAACTGGCGGTAGGATATCGGCCCCCTGTCATACACCCCACCCGATATCAGTACATACGTTGATGGCCATCAAATATGATGGCCTGACCAGTTTTAACTTCCCCCAAGGAAAAATGGTATGTTGGCCTTTATTGCAAGGGGGTTGGAGTATAAGAGTAAGGAGGTCTAGCTGCAATTATATAGGGCTCTGGTGAGACTACACCTTTAGTACTGTGTACAGTTTTGGTCTCCTTACCTAAGGAAGGATATACTGCCTTAGAGGCGGTGCAACAAAAGTTCATTAGATTGATTTTTGGGTTGAGAGAGTTGTCCTATGAGGGGAGGTTGAGTAGAATGGGCCTATACCCTCTGGAGTTTAGAAGAATGAGAGGCGATCTCATTGAAACATAAGATTCTAAAAGGGCTTGACAGCGTAGATGCTGAGAGGATGGCTGGAGAGTCTAGAACCAGGGGACATAGCCTCAGGATAAAAGGTTGGACATTTAGGACTGAGATGAGGAGGAATTTCTTCACTCAGAGGGTCATGAATATTTGGAATTCTCTACCTCAGAGGGCTGTGGATGGTGAGTCATTGAATATATTCAAGACTGAGATCGATAGATTTTTGGACTTCAAGGGAATCAAGGGATATGGGGATTGGGCGGGAAGGTGGAGTTGAGGTCAAAGATCAGCCATGATCTTTGATGGCTGAGCAGGCTCGAGAGGCCGAATGGCCTACTCCTGCTCTTATTTCTTATGTTTCTTATGTAAAAGGGTCATTTTGACTGTGCGATAGTGTAAAACAGGTGATCTCTTATGAAGTCAATGGAAATCAAAATCAGAAGAGATGTAAAACGGGCCGTCGCTTCGCTTTCACCCGTTTTACACTATCGCCCAAAGTCAAAATTACTCACAGTTTGTTGCTGGGAGGTTTGAGTGTCAGGCAGCTCTGAGACTGAAACTCATAACAATAGAGTGATGCATCAAGTGGTTTAGCTGGTATGTTGAAGAGTTCATCTGCTCTTTGCTAGCATTTGAAACAAATAGTAGTTCTATCCTCCCAGTAGGCACTCTAATGTCTGGACAACAGGCTGCTATGGTTACCTGGCAGCTAAGGTCTGTTTAGCTCTGTTCCTAAAGCTCATTGGCAGAACATCTATTATTGTAGCTTTAAAATTACTAGTTGCTTCATTGCTGGGCATGAATGACTTCAAAAGCAGGATGTGGAAAATATTTGTGGCACAAATAGAAAAAACTTTTACAAGCGGGCCTGAAAGTTGACAAAAACAAAATTGTAAAATGATCATTGAATTACATAAGATGTACAGCACAGAAACAGGCCATTCGGCCCAACAGGTCCATACCAGTGTTTATACGCCACACGAGCCTCCTCCCTCCCTACTTCAACTAACCCTATCAGCATTTCCTTCTACCCTTCTATTACTGTCTCCCTCATGTGTTTATCTAGCTTCCCCTTAAATGCATCTATGCTAGTCGCCTCAACTACTCCTTGAGGTAGCGAGTTCCACATTCTAACCACTCTCTGGGTAAAGAAGTTTCTCCCAAATTCCCTATTGGATTTATTAGTGTCTATCTTATACTTATGGCCCCTAGTTCTGGTCTCCCCCGCAAGTAGAAACATCTTCTCTACGTCTACTCTATCAAACCCTTTCATAATCTTGAAGACCTCTATCAGGTCACCCCTCAGTCTTCTCTTTTCTAGAGAAAAGAACACCACCCTGTTCAATCTTTCCTGATAGGTATAACCTCTCAGTTTTGGCATCATCCTAGTAAATCTTTTTTGCACCATCTTCATTGCCTCTATATCCTTTTTATAACATGGAGACCAGAACTGTTCACAGTACTCCAAGTGTGGCCTAACCAATGTTCTATAGAACTTTAACATAACTTCTCTGCTTTTCAATTCTATCCCTCTGGAAATGAACCCCAGTGCTTGTTTTTTTTAATGGCCTTATGTAATTAATCTGCATCGCTACTTTTAGTGATTTGTGTATCTGTACCCCCAGATCCCTCTGCTTCTCTACCCCATTTAGACTCTTATTATCCAAGCAGTATGTGGCCCCCTTATTCTTCCTACGGAAATGTAATACCTCACACTTATCTATATTGAAATTAATTTGCTAATTACACGCCCATTCTGCAAGTTTATTAATGTCTTCCTGTATTTTGTCGCAGTCCTCCTCAGTATTAACTATACCCCCCAATTTAATGTCGTCGGCAAATTTTGAAATTGTACTTCTGATTCCCGAGTCCAAATCATTTATGTAAATGGTGAACAACAGTGGTCCCAGCACCGATCCTTGTGGAACACCACCTCCCACCTTTTGCCAGTCTGAGTAACTACCCTTAACCCCTACTCTCTGTTTTCTGTTTTGTAGCCAGCTATCCATTCTGCTACTTGTCCCCTGACTCCACAAGGTCTGACCTTAGTCATGAGTCTACAATATGGTACCTTATCAAAGGCCTTTTGAAAGTGAGCATTCAACAGAAGGCAAAACCTCTCCCTTGTACAATGTGTTTTTGGGTTTGTCATCAATATACAGTCTTGTTATAGACATCAGGTCATACTTCAGCAGTACAAGAACCCACAGCAATTTTATTTGTACATTTGCTTTGGTCCAATGAATTATTGATGTCTGCCGGAATTCACTAATTTAGCCATGGATATCAGCAAAATAATATTACACTGAATGTTGAGGAAGAAAAAGTAAGAAGTAGAAAGATAATATGGAGGAAAGAGAGCAGCAGCGATCCTGGTGGAGGTGAGACATAGGGTGGAAAGGACAAAGCACATGGGACAGATAGGGAGACAGAATGGAGAGTTCTGACAGAGGGAATGAACTGTTGTGTCAGAGCAAATCATTTACTTACTAACCTAGCTCTCTATATATAATATTAAAAGTCTTGTCTATAGCACCCATTCCCTTTAAGTGCCACACTTATTTGCTCTTACACTTTAGCCATCATACTTCAGATGTCACATTTCAGACATCATAACTTAGCAATCCTCTGACCCACTGAGCTACACGGTGAGAGATCCGCTGGTAAATAAAAATTACTATAATAACAAGAAAGCTATGAACCTCGGGTTCAAGTTTGTTTTCTGATTAGTCCATAAAAGATCAGGAAGATTGCAGAAACAGAAGACTGCCATGTCCTTTATCCACCTGTAAGACACCACCTCTGAAAATTCAGCACTGGGTGAATGTCACGTCTGGTCTAGAATGGAGCAATGGTGAATCAGTCTTCAAGCCACAGTCTTCCAGCAACACCACAACAAACTTGAGAAAGTGGCGATTCTTACTCTTCTCTATCTCCCTATCTCTATAACCTCCTCCAGCCCTACATTCCTCCTAGATCTCTGCACTCCTCCAATTCTTGCCTCTTGCGCATCCCTGATTTTAATCGCTCCATCATTGGCGCCGTGCCTTCAGCTGCCTAGGCCCTTAGCTCTGGAATTCCCTCCCTAAACCTCTCCACCTCTCTCTCCTCCTTTAAGACGCTTCTTAAAACCTACCTCTTTGACCAAGCTTTTGGTCACCTGTCCTAATACCACCTTATGTGGCTCGGTGTCAAATTTTTTTTGATAACACTCCTGTGAAGTCCCTTGGTTCGTTTTATTACATTAAAGGTGCTATATAGATGCAAGTTGTTGATGTTGTTCTATTGCTGTGTACTCTGCTGCAGCAATGCAGCTCTGAAGAACATTAGTCCCTGGCTAGCACCCAACCTCCAAGTTCCAGGCTCTATACAACCTGTGAATAATGCGACAAGAGATTGAATAGGGGTTGCTGATTAGGAATCAGGAGAGCCATCAAACCTGGTATCATTCTGTCCATATGGCTCATTCTCACACCATGCAGCGCACTTGCCAAGTAAATCAAAGTGGAAGTACTTTGAAAAATTTAAATATATTTCCAAATCTGGAACACAGTGGTGTGTTCCAATACTATGGCCCTGAATTTCCTCAGACTTTCTGACAATGCGCCACCATGACTTCTTGCTTCTCGTGCATACTGGGAATTGTAATCTGGATTGATACTGGCCACCGCTTACGCGCGCAAACAAGGTTTCCACCATACATCTGACAAAGTTACGGTGGTGCAGGGCAGAAAGTCCAAGGAAATTCAAGTGCATTATATGTTCTTAAGTGGAAAGAAGTTTTCATCCCAATAGGTGATATTCACTAGTATGAGCAAAATTATCCTGTGATTCTTCAGTGGAAAGCAGATCAGATACTCTTTAAGTTTAGTAGTTCTAGTTTATTGGTCACAATTTGCATCACAGATATGCAAAGAGGAATGAGACATATCAGGATTCCAACTACAACCGTCAGCATACCTGGTGTCCTTTTGAGCATGCACAGGTATGTTTGGTGGCCAGTATCAAACCAAATTCCAATTCCCAGCATTCAGAAGAAGCAAGAGATAATCAGAGTCACGCTGGTGTACTCTAGCACACCTCCTAGATGCTGGCAAGATGGGCCGAATGGCCTCTTTCTGTGCTGTATCATTCTATGATTTTATTATTCTATGATTCCGCAATGCCACACTCCTAGCGGGAAAACTGCATTTGCAGTGAATGCAGGTCACAGCTAAGACTGCAACATTGTGGTTCGATTCCCGACCTGCACTTCCTGAAGGTCAGCACCATATAGGGAGCATCGGAGCATAGGATTGCAGAATCTGCCCTTAAATAAAGTAAAGCTTTAATAATCATAAGCAAGCCAATAAGTCTGTGGGATTCACAGAAAAATGGAGAGCATTGGGAAACAGGATCCCTAAACACCATTATAAAATCCTGGAATTCCAAGTAATAAAAATGGAATTTGACTTATTCAGCCATCATAAACCAATGGCCCTGGTTATGAGATTGCTTAAATGTTCTGAAAATAAAAAGATATAGAGAAAATATAAACCATTAGCACATTTATGAATATTTCCATCTCTAAAACTGAGTTTCTTTGGCTCAGAACATTTCCCAGAATAGACCAGACTGGGAGGCATTTGCAAAACCATCAATCTACATTACTGAAAACGTAATTGCTCTTTTTCCAAAAATGTTAGGAATTGGAATCATTGTCAATGACAAATTTTGCTCCATTTTAGTAAGTAAGCATTAAGATGCTGTGGACTCTCAGAACTGAGCAGGTCAGGTCTATTGCTTCAAAGAATTAAGAGTATGGACTGTTTGTTTTAATGTACATACTGTTAATAGTATGTAGTCAACAATTCCATTATTGTATCATGCGACTACCAGGATGGTAGAAGGCGAACTAGATGGATCGTGGTCTTTTCTTGTCTAGCAATTCCTATGTTCCTAATATTTTTGCTTGGCTGTCATCTTGGTTGTCATTCCAAAGTGGTCTTGTTTTATTTGGGTTGGAACAGCAATCACAGTGAGAAGCACTACATACTGCACATCCTCATTGACATTAAAGTATTTATTTAGACTAGTGTTATTATCTCGAGCATTATCTCAATCCTTCAAATGTGTATAGGTACATCTTACATTTGCCTGAGGCACCGTGCTTTCAATTTTCAGAAAATCTAATGTATTTGGATTATATTGTTTTAACACAAGCTACAGAAATTATCTGTAGTCTAAATCTTTTAATAACGATACAACTAAATCCATTTCAAAGAAAACTGTTGAAAAGGTACATAGTAAAACTAAAGGGAATCAGACGGAAAACTCTCCAGTGGCTGGAGTCATACCTAGCACAAAGGAAGGTGGTAGTGGTTGTTGGAGACCAATCATCTCAGCCCCAGGACATCGCTGCAGGAGTTCCTCAGGGCAGTGTCCTAGGTCCAACCATCTTCAGCTGCTTCATCAATGTCCTTCCCTCCATCATAAGGTCAGAAATGGGGATGTTCACTGATGATTGCACAGTGTTCAGTTCCATTCACAACCCCTTGGATAATGAAGTCTGTGCCCGCTTGCAGCAAGACGTGGATAACATCCAGGCTTGGGCTGATAAGTGGCAAGTAACATTCGCGCCAGAAAAGTGCCAAGCAATGACCATCTCCAACAAGAGAGAGAGTCGAACCACCTCCCCTTGACATTCAATGGCATTACCACCATCGAATCCCCCTCCATCAACATCCTGGGGATCACCATTGACCAGAAACTTAACTGGACCAGCCACATAAATACTGTGGCTACAAGAGCAGGTCAGAGGCTGGGTATTCTGTGGTGAGTGACTCACCTCCTGACTCCCCAAAGCCTTTCCACCATCTACGAGGCACAAGTCAGGAGTGTGATGGAATACTCTCCACTTGCCTGGATGAGTGCAGCTCCAACAACACTCAAGAAGCTCGACACCATCCAGGACAAAGCAGCCTGCTTGATTGGCACCCCATCCACCACCCTAAATATTCACTCCCTTCACTAATGGCACACTGTGGCTGCAGTGTGTACCATCCACAGGATGCACTGCAGCAACTCGCCAAGGCTTCTTCGATAGCACTTCCCAAACCTGCGACCTCTACCACCTAAAAGGACAAGGGCAGCAGGCACATGGGAACAACACCACCTGCACGTTCCCCTCCAAGTCACACACCATCCTGACTTGGAAATATATCGCCGTTCCTTCATCGTCGCTGGGTCAAAAGCCTGGAACTCCCTACCTAACAGCACTGTGGGCGAACCTTCACCACACAGACTACAGTGGACTGCAGTGGCTCACCACCACCTTCTCAAGGGCAATTAGGGATGGGCAATAAATGCTGGCCTTGCCAGCGACGCCCACATCCCATGAATGAATTAAAAAAAGGTTTCTGATATGAACACTTTCTTTGTTGTTAATACTTATGTAGCTATTTCTGTTATATGCAGATTTATGCATTTGTCAATCTATTTCAGTCTTTTTGGTGTAGTGAGTTTCATTCAAATCAAGCAATCCCATTACTTATTTTCCCAAATGCTCATCAAGGTGAGGAATGTTAGTGCTGAGGAGTGGAAGTCTTCCCAGTGTCAGTATCAAACACTCACAGATCAGATGTAGCACAGCCAGATGCGGAGTAAAGCCCTCTCTACTTTCCCCAACAGTAAGCCTCAGCCCCCAATCTCAGAAGAGCATGCCCTTCTAAACCAGTGCAACATTTTTCCATTTCTCATATCGGCCTCTCTGAGTGAAACTGCCAAATTAATGCCAGGTTTGTGCTGTAGGCCCATACCAACTAGGAATTAGATTGAAACTGGCCAAACGCATTTCACATTGGAGACTGACAGCCAGCAGGCAGAGAAGACTTTCATCCTATCAGTCTCAATTGGATTTCAATCCAAGCCTGAGACGTGAAACGCTATTGTCCAACCTGCTGCTAATTTTTTGTTTTTGAGACTTAAGAATAATGAAACATATGTTTTGCTTTTAAGTCACCAGAGCAGCTGCTGGCTCAATGAAGAAGTGCCCTAAATGGCCTGACACTGGCCCATCCAGGCCAGGAAAGAGTCTAATTTCTGCTGAGTTGGCTGATTTTAGATGAAGGCTGTAGTGAAAGAGCTACAATCGGCCTCAGTGACCAAGTTAGGGAGAAGAAAAGTTAGCCTGGGTTTCCACTCCTGATTGCTAGCCATTGACTCCTGTTAGTGTGTGTGTGTTTATGTGTGTGTGTGTGTGTGTGTGCACGCGCGTGTGTGTGTGTGTGCGTGCGTGTGTGTGTGCGCATGTGTGTGCACGCGTGCGTGTACAGAACAGGATCAAGATCAGCTTTGTACTCACCATGGTTGAATCACCTACTGACACTCACTGTCAGGTTTACACCTGGAGAGAGCGCTGGAGGGTTGTCAGTGTGTGTGGAGCTGTGCTTCAGCAGAGGAGAGCTAAAGAGAGAAAATTGAAGAGAAAATGCCACAAATGTAAAACCACAGCAGTCCCTTTTTTCAGTAATTGAAATATTTTACCTTTGTATTTTCAAAAGATGCTTCTAAAAAAATACTAGGAGAATATTTCTTCTTTCTGTGAGGGCAAACGGTTAAAGGGGATCATCAGTGCAATGACATTCCTTTGACTGATGCAGAAGTCCTGATGACAGTTATTTTCCAGGGCAGCACTGCGGCAATCAATGCTCTGAGAGGTTTCCCACGTGAAGTGTTTGTAAGAGTAGTCAAAGTGTCAGTGATCCCTAGAGTGCAGCGCCTGGCCTGTCAAAGAGGGCTGATGCTGAGAAGTGATAAGTTTCAAGCTGTTGTCACATCCCAGCAATGATTAGATACCCTTGTCTTGGATTATCATGCAAACACTGAAGTAGTGAAGAATGCATGGGTTAAGTTTGGGCAGAATGACAGTGTACAATCAGAGCACTTGGAGCTCTTTGAATTCCTTGTGATTGAGTAACTATGTGTTTTATTTAAACACTCCATTTATGTGGAACCATTTGAACTTTATCAAGGGTCAAATTGGACACAACTATGCTGTGTAAAAAGTCATGACACTCTTAAATCATTTAATTCAAATAAAAGGAACAACATGTCTTGTTACAGACCCGCTTAGACCTAATGTGAAACTATAAATTACCAAATTTATTACCTTTTTAAAATGCTCCAAGTTCATTATAGCTTCTTTAAGCACTCAGTTAGAACTCCAAGCTCATTTTTGCAGAGCTGTCAGTGATTCATTCATTACTTTTATTCACTGAACTTTATGACAAAGTGGAGAAATATATGCTTATATCTATTTCATTTGTCCTACGTTACATAGTAGGAGCTAGGGCTTGCTATTTATTCATTCATGTATTTGATTAAAATAAAGGCAGTAACATGTTATATTTTTTAAAATAAAAGTTATTGTTTCCTCTCTTTCCCTTTTTTTATTCCATACCATTCATTTACCATGAATGAGCAGACAGACAGGAGCCTAACAATTCTGCAATCTTTTTGGGGCAAAAATAGCCGATTTCCATCAGAGGGGGTCAGGATTTGGAGCGAGACTCGGATACAGTAGAGTTCCTCCCTTTCTGAAATACACCATGAATTCCTACAGAAGTGGGGCAGATGAAATCTGCGCCCACCCCGCATGACCTGCTCTCAGTTAGAGCGTCTAAAAGGCCATTGCTCCAATGGATTTTGCAGGAGCATGGAGCAAGAAGACACAATGGAGCAGCACAGGGGCAAGGCTGCTCTAAGATTCAGCGATGCCTCACTTGAGGTGCTACTGGCCGGGGTGAGGAGGAGCAGGGAACTATTTTACCCGGCCGACAGGAGAAAGCGCCCTGCCTCTGCCACCAAGAAGATTTGGCTCGAGGTTGGCAGAGCAGGTCAGCAGCAGGAGCAACATATCCCGCACTTGGGTCCAGCGCAGGAAAAGTTTCAGTGACCTAACTAGGTCAGCAAAATTGAGTACACTTACTGATTCTCAATACATTCCAAGTCGAAAATCACCTCCCCCTCCCCCCAACTCATTCTCACTGCCAAAACTACTCCATCACATCACTCCTCACACCCACTTAGGGCTCATCCTCAACTTACCTTCACTTCCTGAGCATTTCCTCACCTCCCCATTTGTGACCCCACCACTACCACCCCCAATCCTGATCCAATGTGATGTCCCTCTCTGATACTCACCCTCTGATGCACCTCTTTCACGGTCAGTCTCACCCAAACCAATGCATTCATCGGCTGACCACTTCACCATCACTCACTCACACGTCTGTACTTTCTCCCCTTGTAGGGGAATAGAGCGCAAAATGCATGCGAGAGGGCGAGGACTGGAGGGGGGGGGGGCACAACAAATAGTGGTCCTCACAGAGGCAGAGCAGGAGGCCCTGTAGATCAGCCGCTCCCTCGAGTGCCTGTCCGTCAGGGACGCCGAGACTGGCATCCCACAAACATCTGGTGACACAACTTTAACATTCATCACACACAATATGAATTGATGTTAACAATGCTTGGCATGTTGAGCGGTTCAGTATGCTCATCGCAACATGACACATCTGTGATGATGCTCAATATTGCCTTCTGTTCTCTTACAGGCCTTTCAACGACCGCAGTGACGGGAAATTCCTCAGAGGAGCTCCTGGCTTCTGAGGGCACACCGTCACATCTTAGCAAGCAATCCACCAGCGCAGATACTCACACCTCGGTGGGTCCTAGTAGTCAGTTAGTTGGGTTGGAACCTGGTGAGTCACCACACACAAGTGAACATGAGCAGACTCTGGTGGCAGGGGCAGGTGTGGAGAGTCCATGTCGGTGGGCGCACTCCTCTCTGCTCAGCTGGACGCAGACGCTGAACCCTGGGGGCCATCCTTTAAAAGGAGAACGATCGAGGGACAGCAGCACATTTGCGTGGTACTGGTCCAGGTGCCACACACACACTCCACAATAGTGCAGAAGATGGAGGAGTCCATCTCCTGCATTAGTGGAATAGTGGCACAGGTACGTGAGGGAATCTCTGAGAGAGTGTCACAGGTAAATGCGGAAATGTCTGAGGTGATGTCGCAGGTAAGAGCGGGAATGTCTGCGATGGAGACAAGGCTAGCCTCCGTTGAGCTCCAAGCACGGCTCACAAATGAGTCCATTCAGGCCCTGACAACGGTAGACAGAAACTTTACAACTGGGCTTACAAGGCATCACACATTTCCTCCAAACTGTTCTCCAACAGGGTAGTAGGAGAGATGTGGGCCTGACCCAGGAAAGGGATGATGGCATGATGGCAATAGGGAACATGGAAGTGGGGACGTCACTCAAAGCGTTCCCACATCTCACCCGTAGCCCCCCTCTCAACCAGTACATGCAATGCTGCCTCCTCTTCAGGTGGCCAAGTCTGCCCCTGCACAGGTGCAGGTGGATCAGTCTTTGGCAGAGCCCTCATGGGCTCCAAAACACAGAGGGCATAGGCGGAAAGCATCTAAGCAGCCAGGGTATGAACATGAGCAACCTGCCACTACCTCTGCTGCAGCAACAAGGTATGCACCATAGTTATACAGGGCCTTGGTGAGACCACAACTGGAATATTGTGTGCAGTTTTGGTCTCCTTACCGAAGAAAGTATATACTTGCCATAGAGGGAGTGCAGCGAAGGTTCAACAGACTGATTCCTGGGTTGGCAGGACTGTCGTATGAGGAGAGATTGGGTCGGCTCGGCCTGTATTCACTCGAGTTTAGAAGAATGAGAGGGGATCTCATTGAAACGTATAAAATTCTGACAGGGCTAGACAGGCTGGATGCAGGGAGGATGTTTCCCCTGGCTGGGGGGTCCAGAACAAGGGGTCACAGTCTCGGGATATGGGGTAGGACATTTAGGACTGAGATGAGGAGAAATTTCTTCACTCAGAGGGTGGTGAACTTGTGGATTTCTCTACCACAGAAGGCTGTGGAGGCCAAGTCACTGAATATATTTAAGAAGGAGATAGATAGATTTCTAAACACAAAAGGCATCGAGGGGTATGGGGAAAGAGCGGGAATATGGTATTGAGATAGAGGATTAGCCATGATCATATTGAATGGCAGAGCAGGCTCAAAGGGCTGAATGGCCTACTCCTGCTCCTATTTTCTATGTTTTGTATGTAGAAGCGGTAGGAAGAGAAAGACTAAGGATTTGTGATCACGAAGGGTATGCACAAGGGTGTTTGACAGAATGTCAAGTTTTTCATTTATATTTGTTTTTTGATAAAGTCACATTAAATGTTATCATTCTCACCACTATTGGTCGTCTTGCCCATCCTTGACTGCCTTTTGTGGTAGGGCCCTTTCATGTGCTTCATCATGAGCAGCGAGACTTGATGACACCCAGTGGGTCACTTTACAGTGAGTGTATGTGTAGCTGCAGGACTGTTTTGTGCGGGGGGAGAGGGGGGCGGTGGGATGGTGCTGGCGCTGCTCTTTCCAGGTGGCCTGAGGACTGGACTATTCTCACTTTGTGATCTCCTTATGAGAAACATTCACCTATCAGTGACTCCCTGGCCTCACGAGCAGCCAGTTGAGCCGCTGCTCTGCCGATGGGCTCCTCCTCCTCCTCCTCCTGCCTCTCCTGCTGCTGATCCTCCTCAATGTTCATGGCAGATGCTGGATAAGGGCATGGGGCCTCATCAACCGGCACCCCTCTCTGTTGCGCCATGTTGTGCAGGACACAACACACTACTATAATGCGACCCACTCTCGCTGGTGCTTATTGAAGCACTCCGCCAGAACGATCGAGGCACCGAAATCACATCTTCAGCAGTCCCATCACATGTTCAATTACAGACCTGATGGCGATGTGGCTCTCATCGTATCAACACTGTTCCTCGCTGATAGAGTTCCTCAGAGGCGTCATGAGTCACGTGTGCAGGGGGTATCCCTTGTCCCCGAGGAGCTAGCCCTTAGGGCTCTTTGGTGCATGGAAGTGGCCCGGAATGTTGGATTCCCTCAGAATGAATTAATTATGGCGGTTGCCAGGGAATCTTGCACACAAGTGAAGAAATCTTTTGCGATGGTCACAAACGAACTAAGTGTTGATTGAGTGATATCCCTTTCTGTTGATGAACAGTCCTGGCTCGTGTGGAGGTGCTCGGATTGCTACATGCGTGCAATCGATTGCACCCTGTACACGTGGGAAGCCAGCCACAGAGTGGAAACCCACTGCCCTCTCCGTCTGGCTGAGGTCGTCCATGGGGAAATTGATTTAGCGGCTTGTCCTGAGAAACAAACCGTCGGTGACCTGTCTTAAGCACTTGTGGGCAGACGACTGATCGACCCTGGCGATGTCCCCGGTGGTACCCTGGAATGATCCGGAGGTGAAGAAGTTGAGGGCAATGGTGACTTTAACTGCGACGTGTAATGAGATGCCACCAGACCCAGCCAGGAGCAGCTCAGCATGAAAGAGGATGCAAAAGTCTACGACTCACTCTCAGCGACCGTAGGCACTGTTCCTCAGAGAGGTCCAGGAAGCTGAAGCTTGGTCTGTAGACTCTCTGACGAGGATAGTGCCTTCTGTGACGTTGCTCCCTCTGTTGTTACCCTCTCTGCTCATGTGCGGGTCCCTGTGGCACAGCACTGTGTTGTGGAGCTACAAGTGATGGAAGTGCACTCCGTGCCTGGCGAGGATGGTGATGTTCCTCATCTTTGGATGTAGTGGTGAATGCAGTCATCACGTCCCCCCCCCCATCCTGATGGTGTCAGTTTGAGGAGTCCGAAAAGTTGTTAAATATGTGTAAACAGAACAGTTCTGAGTATGAACCAAGAATTTTCAGTCTAAACACAAAGATCTCCCGGCCTAAAGTTTGTCTGAGAGAACTGAGTGCCCTGCTACAATAACAGACCTTTTATCCCCATCTATCAAACAGGGATTTAAATATCAAAATGGCTGCCGGCTGAAACCTAACTACTTTTCCATGGCGTGCTTCACACAACATGGGAAACACACTGAGGCAGCGTTGAAATTGCTTGCCTTCAATCTTAATTGGATTTATGGACATTTCAAGTACTTTAAGTACTTGATTTACTGCTTTAAATATTGGGTTCAGGAACTGCGTGTGCACCCAGATGACTCTGCATCGTGCTCGCTCTGCCTGCTCCAAAAATCCCAGTTTTTTTGCCTCCCTGCCCCCAACGCACCCACACTTTCCTTTTAAAATCGTGCCCATTGTGTTTCCCTGGTGCCTTTCTGTGCTGTTCTTAATCCTATACTGATGCTTCATCTAGGTGCTACCCAAGAGCCAGTGGTGCTTGGGTGTGTTGTGATGTCATGAGCCTCTTGAGATTGAGGTGACCCTGATCTCAGGACTGCTGAGTCCTGGGAGGATTCTTCAGCAAGGCTGTGTGGCCACTCCAAATTTTTGGGAAGCCTACAACCGTATTACATGAGCAGGCATTTAAGGGGGCTGACTGGAAAGATCACGCAAGCTGTCATCAGGAGTAAGGACAGCATCATGAGGGTAGAATCTTGCCACACCTTTTCTGCTGGTTCCTGGATCTGCCTACCCACAGATCAGTGCATGGGCAGAGCAGATAGTTGCATTTAGACTGTGCAGATTCTGAAAGATGGCACCCCAAAACTCTCTGAAACTGGTTGCCATTATTCTCTTGAGACAATCCCTTACAGCCTGAAGACCAGTCATCAATGCCTCCATACGGGAGTCATTAACTAGTACGGAGGCCTCTCACTTAGGGGGAGATAAATGCAGAGGTTCCTGAAGCAACCACTTGCTCCAGGTAGTGCTGCATCATTTTGAATCCATCCCAGATACTGGCAGAGAGGATGTCATTGAAGTCAACCGTGACCCCTGCCACCTGTCTCAGGTCCTCCGAGATGATCCTCAGAGCCTCCACGCAAGTGCAATGCTCAATCAGCATTCTTTTTAGAGCATGGCCCCTGAGATCTGAATGCTGAAGTTCCAGGGCCAGCAGCTGACATCTGTGGAGCCTCTGCAGAAAACTACCAGATTCAACCGTCACCTCTGATTTCCAGCACCCTTGTGCTCTGTGACTCACCCAGCGACAGACTATCATCACAACTATTCAGATTCCCCGCCCACGTGAATTTCCCTTGGCTGCTGAATGAGATAGAAAGAGTGAATTATGACATGGGTGATGAAAGGGTTGATAGACCAGAGCTGGAAGGCTGCTGCCTTCTTTCTCCTCCTCTGTGACATTTTGCTGTGACTCAACTGAGAAGAAAAGCAAAGGAAAAGATATTAGAAGTGTCGGCTGTTTAGTGGAGTTTCAACAGCTGCAGTTGCGTGATGCCAATCAGGTTTCTTGCATGGGTGAACTGGCCCACAAGCTATTATTATGGCAAACTCCTGACAGGTCTGACAAACCTGAAGGCCACAGACCCTCCCATTTCACCATCTGAAGCAGTGTTTGCTGATTGCTTTCCCAGGATCAGCAATGTTCCTGTGGCAACAAGGGTTGAATGCCTGTAGCCTGTGACTGGTAATTATCATGAGCAACCTTCTCCTGTGATGGCGAATAAAAGAAAATAGGATATTAGTTGTTTGTTAACAGTAGGGTGGTGCATCTTCTTCTGAATTTACCTCCTCCCCTCCCCTCCCCATCATCTCCAGGGAGGGGCTGAGACCTGCACAGCTAAAATGTTGGCATTTGGGAAGCATGCTGATGTGTGTCACTCCAAGAGAGATGGTTAATCTTAATGTGACATTTCTACTGTTTCTGATAATGATGGATGTGTAACATTTTATGCATTAAACACAATGAGGGCCAATACTGTGGGTGTCACTGACATTTAAATACAGATCACTTAACAAACATGTACACTGAGTACAGGGAAGGGTTATAGGTCACATGTACCTTACCTTTGCTGTTCTGGTGAGGTCATTACATTTCTTTTGGCACTGGAAAGGATTTCTGGCTGTGACCAATGAGGCACTGAATGCAATGAAATCTCCCTCCACATTGTTTTAGATTCCTGTCGAAGAGGTCTCCTGCCCCTGACTTGAAACAGCCAGTCCCTCTTTCTTCTAATCCCTTCTAATGAAATGTCAACTTCAGACTCCCTAATGTCAAAATCTTTTCCTTTCTCTGCCATCACTGCTCCCAGCTGTGTCCTTCCCAGTGTTGCCATTGCTCCTTTAAACAGCAACAGGTTTTATATCCTTTGGTGCATCACAACTGCGCCTCTCCCAAACTGATTTTCTGCCTCCCTCCCAGAGTTCCAACTATTCAGGGCACATTTCTGACTCAACTCCCACCTCCCCATGTATTTTCCACCTCCCACTACCTCAGCATAATTCTGGCATTGCAGGATGAATTTACACAGCCTGCACACCACTGAATTGTTGAAATGCCCCGAGAATTCTGGTGGAGTCAACGCCATTGCAAAATACCAGGCCGAAGCCGTCCCTCACAATACTTTCACTGACACAACTGCTTCCCTGGAATTTCTAAATTAGAATCTCTAGATAGTGGAATGCTGTAACCAATGGTTAGGAAGTGCCAAGGAGCAGCACATGTGGTGACTGACAGTCTCGTGTTAGCTGTCCCTTAATGGGGAAAGACCTGATTTCTGCTTAATACCTCCACTTGATAGCACTGCTGACCCTTGTACTACCATTCCATGGAGCAGTTCCATACCACACAAACACAATAGCAAGAAAACAAAATTTTCACAAATAAGCAAGTAATGCGAGGTATTTAAATAAACAAACAAACCTGGGTGCACTTTGATATAATAAAAAGTAGTCTCTTGAGCATGTTTTATATTATTAAAATTAATTATAGAATAAAAGTTATTAATAAATATCTCATCTTTGACAAAGGAGACTGCCAATGTCCACCAAATCTCTGGGTTGAATGGAGAGAAGGAATGCTGCAGAAGGTAAATATAGGTCATGAAAAAGAGAAAGGAACAATGGAAAAATTAAAGGAAGCATCAGTGTTGTATCAACAGGGTTATATCAGCATATCTAGAACAAGGAAGAGTCAGAAATTCAACTGTTAAAATCCAAGAGATAACCAATCCCATAAAGCAGAACATAAGAAAGCACAGAATGAGAGAAGGGGATTTGGACCATCAAGTTGGCTTCTTCCACAGACCAAGTACGATTTAATCGTCTTAGGCAAAGGGCAATCTCACAAAACTCCAAATTATTCATCAACCCCATATCTCCACCACTGAACCAAGAACTTCCATGCTTCACAGCCATCCTCCTTTCTCAGTCCCAACAACACAGGAACCTTTGTGTCCGGTGGAGTATTCAATTATCTCACTCTATAACTAGTCCCATAACCTTCAATCATAGTCCCAACCAAATATTTGACCTACAATTTTTTGAAGGACAGCAATATCCAGGTCTCCAGAATCTATCACCACCTCCCATACAGCAAGTATCTCTTGAAGATACCAGTTCTTTAGAGTCACAAGAATCCTGCAGTGGACAATTGTTGGTGGTATTCCAGGAATGGAGTCCCCACTTGGGTAAAGCACACCAGAGTCAAAGGGAAAGAATACTTAATCTCAGATTGGGCTATTTTCCATGGATTCAGGGTCCAAGCGGATCACAACAGCAGTTATGTTTGCTGTCACATGGCTGGAATATATCTACAAGCATTTGGAAAACAACTTTGTTTGAAAATTAATTATCTTTAACCAAAATAACCACAGGGAAAGATGTATTTCATTGTATTGCATTCAACAACTAGATTGTATGTTATTCCCTGCCAATACAGCAAACAAAAGATTACTGTTTTATTATTTAGGTTCGAATGAACAGAACAGTATGTTTAAAATGTGGCTTACTCTAAGCTGTTTTTTTTAACTCAAATTGTGCCTCAACGTGAGTTGTGGTTCAGTAAATGAGCACTCATAAAAAATGGAGACAACAAATAGGCAAGAATTCACAAAAGTGGACTCTTTAAGCTGGAGTACCTGTACTAATCAAGAAAAAAAATATTTCAGAACTTGTAAATGAGCATAAATTTATAACCCTCCACCTTTGCTTCCTTATATTAATTCCAGTTCGTGGAACCATGAAGCAGCAGATGTTTTTTATGAATCATTATCTACCCTCGGCCTTGAGCAGTTCCTTTTTTTTAAATAAAAAAGTTACTTTTTCATTTCATTTTCTCTCAAGTGTAGGCAAATAAAACCAGATTGTACAGTGAATGTGTAGTCTCCACTGTTCTGCACACAGATGAAACTTAGGTTACCTCCATGGCCCCTCAAGAGGAAAAAAAAAGCTGGGATAGATTAACAATAATTGTCTCAGCAGAATAAGATAAAGTCATGCATGCATCCAACAGCTCCAAACACGCTCGCCGACCTGTCTGAAGCATTGTACTTTCTATTCAGGCATCATTTGTGAAATAAAAGAAAGTCTCCCTCTGTGTAGATTGTGGCTGGGTGTTGTGGAGACAGTGGTTTAACAGTGGAACAGGCGTAGGGTCACTAGCAGATCACTAACAACCATGTCAGCCTGCAGTGCTTTTTTGACTGATATGTCTGGAGATTTTCCAGTCCTTTACCACGGGATCTTTACTTAAGTCTCATACCCATGACAAGCAGAAGGTCATAGGAAGGAAAAGGGCAACAGAAGGCCAACAGCAATCGTTTGCTTCTCATCTTCTCCTTCCAATTAGCTGTATCTTATCATTTCCTGTAGTACTATAACTTACAACCTCATTCTTAACTTTAATAAAATATGTAAAACTCTCTAATGATAACATTTGCTCTATTAATGATTTAAAAAGAATGGTGAAAGCTGTACGACAGCTGTCTGTTACAAAAGGGAACTCAAACTAAATTAAATCCTTGGAGCTAGATTTTACAACTGAGTCACTTATTTTCAATAGAAATTTAAATTAACTTTGCATCATTCTAATTTGGATGATGAAAATAAAAACAGATATTGCTGGAAATGTACAGCAGGTCAGTCAGTATCTGGAGGAGAAAATTAGGTCAATATTTTGGGTGAGACCATTCAGCAAAACTCATTTGGAATTCAGTGTTATTACTAGGAAATGAGTCAGACCTGCAGGGAAGTACTTGAGAAAGATTTAGTCATAATTTCTTTTTTAGAAAATACACAACACAAACAAGAAGGGACAGGCATAACATCAACAGTGAACAAAACAAAAGAGACAAACAGAAATCACCACAGAGAGGAACAGATCTTACGAACATACAAATTAAGAGCAGGAGTAGGCCATTTGGCCCCTCGAGCCTGCTCTGCCATTTGATAAGATCATGGCTGATCTGATTGTGACCTCAACCCTACTTTCCCGTCTACCTACTATAACTTGTTCAGATCTGAGAGAGAAGTGGCAGTAAATCAAATAGTGAAGGTAAAATTGTCTGTGATTTTGATACGCACCTGGTTATTGGAATGATTGGACTACCTGATACATAAACAGACCTGCTACTGATTGGATGCCTTATCCATTTTATACCCAATTTTATTATATACAAGTTGGTTAAGTAACAATGGAAATAATTATATTTCTTCTGAAATGGCAGTACAATGATAAAGTAACATCACAGAGTCGTTTCAACTGATTTTCCTAGGCTACAAAAATTATAAAAAATATTCATTTAAATTATTCATTTTCAGTTGAAAACTCCCTGGAATTTCAGATGACAGAGATCCAATTCATTTGAACCGGGTGATACCATTTTTGGATACTCCTTCCCCTCTCCCCCCGCTCCCCCCCCCCCCAACAACAATAGTACACCTCACTTTCACTTGGACTCCTTCAAGTGACCCAGGCATGGACTAACAAAACGGAAACCCTGAGATCTGAACTCATGACCATTTGGCTGGGAGTTGAACAAAGTCCAATTGACGTCTAGTTCATTCATGTTTAATATGTAAATTTTGACATGATGATTAAAAACTTCATGAAACTTTCTGGTACTCTTTCTGTTGCTGGTATTTTGCTATGTTTGCAAGTGGAATAGTTTGATCTGTTGTGCACAGTTCAGGTTAATTTGACACTGCAACACTCAGTATTACAGATTTCAAGACATACTATTTGGAAAAATCTGGACTTTATTCTGTAGAAAATAAAGAACAATAAGTGAAGAGGCCCGTTATGACTTTGAAATACCTTTTAAAAGATACAATTAAAATATGAGAAATATTTCTATTGGCATATATACTTTTTTTAAATGTCAGGTTACATTTTGCGATCCTGGTGCTGAAACAGTGAACCTGGAGGGTTGTGAGCTATGTGCCGTCATGAGTTAAGAACAACTGACCCTCCTGAATCTTCCAGCCTCATTATATATTCACTGTGAGCACCTGGCCTGCATCAGGCTTGCGACTGGAATCTTGCTGAATGGGGTGGGGTGGAGGGGGGAGTCTCACACAGCTGGAGATCTGAACGGGGCTGCTGCTATCATCAGTTTTGTTGGCAGTAAGAGTATTACAGATAACAAATGGATCACAGGCAGCAAGTGAGCATCGCTGGAAAGCAATGATGCGGAGCTCACAGATAACACCAGCTTTCAACAATGCAACTATGGAGCTGCTGCTTCAAGAAGTGGGCCAAGGGAAGGCGGCCCTTACTCCCTATCAGTTTTACTTCTTTATTCTGTTTTGATTTTACTTCTGGTCCGATACTCCCTTTTAATTATTAATTCCCATTGGGTGTTCTTTTTTTCTTTTAATTATCCCATTTCCCTCTGAATTCATATAGGTGTTCTCTTTTAAATAAATTTGTTTCTGCCCATGCTATCCTTTTTCACTTTGGTGGTCTCTCTTTAGTTCTTTCCCTCCCATTGTTTTACCTGCTCTCCCAGAAGGCCCATACTGTGCTGTACAGTTCCCAAATCTTTGCAGCATTTAACTTGCTTTAACGGAGGTTTTTTTTCCCGCAATGCTGATAGCTCCTGATGGAGTTTTCTTATCTAAATCATCATCATCATCATCATCATCATCATCATCATCAACAACAACAACAACAACAACATGCATTTATACAGCACCTTTAATGAAGCAAAACATCCCAAGGCACTTCGCGGAAGCGTTATCAGGAAAAATGTGACACTGAGCCACATAAGGAGATATTAGGACAGGTGACCAAAAGCTTGGTTAAGATCTTAAGGAGCATCTTAAAGGAGGAGAGAGAGGTAGAGAGGCGGAGAGGTTGAGGGAGGGAATTCCAGAGCTTAGACAACTGAAAGCATGGCCGCCAGTGATGGGGTGAAGGAAATTGGGGACACACAAGAGGCCAGAATTGGAGGAACACAGAGTTCTTGGAGGATTGTAGGGCTGGAGGAGGTCACAGAGATAGGGAGGGGCGAGGCCAAATATATCCTTGATATAAACATTAACGGTCTTTGATGTCACTTGACCTCAATGTATTAGGAATAGTAATTTCAGAGCACTGGAGGTCTCCTGAGTTGTGCCGTTCAGCAGTGAAGGGCACTTTCTCCACCTGGAAAGCCATTTGGACTGCATGGGACGACATGGCACATAGGGTTCAGACGGTATCCCACAGTCCGAGGACTTGGCAGCAAAAACGGCAGAAGTTTGCCAGTCTCAGAAAATCTGTCGAGGTCAGACTACCCAGCATTTCCCTATACAAATTAGATAGGCAAACCATGTGTGGGAAAGTAAGCTGTGAGGAGGACACAAAGAGTCTGCAAAGGAATATAGACAGGTTAAACGAGTGGGCAAGAAGGTGGCAGATGGAGTATAATGTGGGGAAATGTGAGGTTATTCACTTTGGTAGGAAGAATAGAAAAACAGAATATTTTTTAAATGGTGAGGAACTATTAAATGTTGGTGTCCAGAGAGACTTGAGTGTCCTGGTACAAAAAACACAAAAAGTTAGAATGCAGGTAGAGCAGGCAATTAGGAAAGCAAATGGCATGTTGGCCTTTATTGCAAGGGGGTTGGAGTACAAGAGTAAGGAAGTCTTACTACAATTGTACAGGGCTTCGGTGAGACCTCACCTGGAGTGCTCCGTACAGTTTTGGTCTCCTTATTTAAGGAAGGATCTACTTGCCATAGAGGTGGTGCAACAAAGGTTCATTAGATTAATTCCTGGGAGGAGAGGGTTGTCCTATGAGGAGAATTTAAGTAGAATGGGCTTATACGCTCTGGAGTTTAGAAGAATGAGAGGTGATCTCATTGAAACATATAAGATTCTGAGGGGGCTTGACAGGGTAGATGCTGAGAGGTTGTTTCCCCTGGCTGGAGAGTCTAGAACTAGAGGGCATAGTCGCAGGATAAGGGGTCGGCCATTTAAGACTGCGATGAGGAGGAATTTCTTCACTCAGAAGGTTGTGAATCTTTGGAATTCTCTACTCCAGAGGGCTGTGGATGCTCAGTCGTTGAATATATTCAAGGCTGAGATAGATAGATTTTTGGACTCTAGGGGAATCAAGGGAATAGGGCAGGAAAGTGGAGTTAAGGTCGAAGATCAGCCATGATCTGATTGAATGGCGAAGCAGGCTCAAGGAGCCGTAAGGCCTACTCCTGCTCCTATTTCTTATGTTCTTATGTTTCCTCTGAACATATTAAACATTGATTGCAGCCTTATGCAACCCAGTCAAACAACCTTACAGTTGTCTCCTAACCTCACATACTGCAGCAAGTCAGACTCCCTAGTTTCAACTTCAAACTAAAATTATTGTCGCAATAGGATCTGTGAAGATGACCTGACAACGCAAGCTTCCAACAAAGCCTAGCTGCATGCTACATGTTCATTTACTCACAAATGCTAGGATGCTGCATGGGTGTCATACATGTACTTTTACAACATCTCAAAATTTCCCTGCTTGCAGAAAAAGAAGGTACCCAACAGGAGGGAGCAAAGCACACAGGAGGAGAGCAAAGAACTTTCATCCCTTAAACAAATATGAGGAGATCAGTCTAGAAATCCTGAGGCTTGTGATTATAGAGGGAGTGAGTCAGAGTGAAGCTGAACACTTTCTCCAAGCTCAGGCCTATTACCATCCTATACCAATCCACTTTCATTCCTACCGATGTTCTTGTTAATTGTACCCATGTGATTTATATCAATTAGTGTTAATTGTATTGAGGTGGTGCATGTCAATTGGGGAGTCTCTTGTATCCATTTATATGAGAGCTTATCTAGGGTGTGGTGTGGGTGTAAATGTGGAGCTCTGTAAATAAAAGCTTGGAAGCAACTGAAGACAAGGCACTAGTATTCTATCCTTCACCACCTGGCTACCCAATTTATAACAGTTCTCAACACCCCTCCCCACCAGCCCCAATCGTAGCACCATTGTCTACTCTCCACCACCCTCCCCCCCATTCTGATGGCGGCCCCGATGTTCGCTCCACCCCCGCCTTTGGATGGTGGCCTGGAGCTTCCATCCTGCACTGCCTGCCGAGGACCGCCCCCACGAGTCGCTGGCTGCAGCCTCCTACTGCTGGTTTGCATTCCCACCCGCCGGCCAAGCTCTTAATTTGGCTGGCTGTCAGACAGGAGTCCGCATCAGATTATTTAAATAAGGTCCTGCTGTTGAGATCGGCAGGGCCTCCATGTCCCTGACTATGGGAGTTTTCCCCGCGCTACTGCACTCCCCCGCACACTCCCCGCTTCCCCGTTAATATCGGGGCCATCATCTCTCTGCTTGGTGTCGTCCATTGAACTCATGGAATTATGGATGGGGTCTACATCCTACCACACTTTGCCACATCGTACTGCGGCTTCAGCATGCTGCACCACCACATCACTCACAGTGGTGTGCTTTAAGAATCCTCATTGTTTTCCCAGCGTATAGGTACTGAGCTATGTGCAGTGTAATTCTTATCTTTCTTCCACAATAGCTATACTTGACAGTGAGAAAACAGTCCATTACATGGACTACAACATTTATCAAAATACAACACTATTAAAAATGCTGTAAATCTAAAAGGCCTAATAAGCTACAAATCATCACAAAGTAAACATTTGAAACATCTATTCAAAGGAATGGTGAATAATTTATGCTTCACTGAAAGAACTGCGTTCTTTCCAGGAACTAACCACTGAACTGGTTACAGGTCAACATAAACAGTATAATTACAGTTGATGGATGTGATACTGGAAAGAAAGAGAAGGCTGCAAGTGAATTGTAAGATTTTCAACTGAGGGATTATTGTCATAAACCAGTCAGTCTATAATTTTTAGGCCTAAATTTCCTTCCCCAACCTCTCCTGAAAAAAAATAATCAAGCAATGGAAAAAAAATCAAGTGGTGAAATAGGATTAGTTTGTGTTGGATTTTACTGAACATGTTGGGTCCTGTAGGAAGTGTTGGATCTGTAAGGTCTTGAAGTAACTGGCAGTCAAAGAAGGAAAAAGGGCAACAGACTCACTGGCACCTTCAGTGTGATGGAGGCTG
Source organism: Heptranchias perlo (assembly GCF_035084215.1). Taxonomy (NCBI): domain Eukaryota; kingdom Metazoa; phylum Chordata; class Chondrichthyes; order Hexanchiformes; family Hexanchidae; genus Heptranchias; species Heptranchias perlo. The sequence goes on along the minus strand of NC_090329.1, from coordinate 71,398,029 downwards.
ACATTCAGCTTGCCATGGTCAGAGATGTTATCATCGGAGCAGGAGGTAGAAGCCATTCCAACCATCAACCTGAAGGACAGCACTGACCAACATCCAAGACAATCAACTAAGCAAAGAGAGAGCATTTCTGTTTTATAATGGAGCTGGAAGAAGAAAGGATTGAGAATGTGTACCACATGGGGTGGTTGACGCAAATAGCATAGATGCATTTAAGGGGAAGCTAGATAAGTACAGAAGGGAGAAAGGAATAGAAGGATATGCAGATAGAGTTAGATGAAGTAGGGTGGGAAGAGGCTCGTGTGGAGCATAAACACCAGCACAGGCCAGTTGGGTCGAATGGTCAGTTTCTATACTGTAAATTCTACGTAAAGTCTTGCGAAAGCACAGGAATCCTTTGGTTAGTAATCACTGCGGTTGAACAGTCTGACGAAAGCTGGGGGAGAAAACGCACAACTGTGGGCCAGGAGAACAACTCCCACGCAACATGGGAGTCAATGATTGGGGGTGGGGGGGAGGAAACCTATTGCTGCAGGTGGTCGCAGACTCCTGGAGGCACAACGGGTAAGTTTTCTCTTTCAGTTTTTGTCAGAATGTTCAACTGCAGTGTTAATAACCAAAGGATTTCAATTGCTCGCAAGGAAGACCTCAGGCAAGGGGTGGCAGAAGGAGGGCAGCACAGAATTCTTTAGATGCTGATCTGCAGATCCTCCTCGATAATGTCATCAGAGGAGAGACCACCTGGTCACCCAAAGAAGTCACCAGATCAATGAGGAAGGAGTTGGCAGAGATATTAAGTTTCCACCTCTCTTGACCCCAGTACAGTGAACCAGTGCCTCAACAAACTTAATAACCTGACAAGAGCAGCTAAAGTAAGAGAACTGTAACCTTCCCTTTTCACTTTGGCTTCATGGGACTCCCTCCACTGATTATCCTCACTTCTTAAGTGGATTGGTAAGTCTTCGTTCACAGTGCACTATGGCTGACTGACTCTCTAATGCTTCCACCTGGTACCACCGTTTAGAACTCCCATCACAAACCCTACATGCATGTGGCCCCTATAACTCTAACCTTTCATGTTGCAGGGTTCTTCTAGCACTTGTCCTTCCGGTCACATCAGCTGTCTGCTGCCTGAGAGAGTCCCGACAGCTACTTACCCTCACCTAAAGGACCAAATGGCCAAGAAAACTCCAGAGCTGCCTGTATCTCGTCACCCTCTCTGGGTGCTGCACACCAATACTTACTTCATGTCCTCATCTTCAGCAGATCCTTCACAGCAAGATGGGGTGGAAGAGGATGAGACGCAAAGGTCAAGAAAAAGGGGACAGAGACTTGTTTTTCTGGGTCACTGCTCTCCTTTGCATTGATTCTGGATTTCAGTGGATTTCTGGCAGACCGGGGTGTGGCTGCGATAGGTGCAGGCTCATCGCTGTCATGATGAGGTGGGGGTGTACCTAGCCACCTGCCTCTTTCTCCTGTAGGATGCCCAGGTGCAGGGATGCCCCAAGAAGCTGATGGAGAGTTTGCATCAGGAACTGTCTGCTGGAGAGCCTGAGGCTAGTGACCAGAAACACAGCTGCAGACCACTCAGGCTTGCAGCTTTACTCCTGCTTCCTGCCCTGTTTCCAATATTAGGCCCAGCCAGGAAGCAGTGCAGGCCTGAACTTGTCTGCCCCAGGCCATGTTAATGGCTGGGACAGGAGATTTCAGCAGACCTGGGCCTGGACAGGCGCAATGCACTTTGGGTGTAGTGCTACAGTTGAGTGCCATGGCAGAGAGGAGGAGGGGGAAGGAAAATTGGCCCCTAATTTCCTCTAATTCTTCTTTTCTCCAATGAAACAGGTTTTGTTCTGTGTGTATTTCCTCATAACTCGGTCAACCATAGTCCAAAGTCCTAGAATCATCAAATAATAAGCAAAAACTGCAAATGCTGGAAATCTGAAACAAAAGCAGGAAGAACTGGAAACATAGCAGGCCAATCAGCAACTGTTTCAGGATCATACACTTCTTCAGAACTGAAATATAAGAGATGAATAAGCATATTAATAGAATCAGAAAAGGGGAGGGGAGGGGAAGAACAAACAAAAGCAGAGAGGAAGTATCAGTGGGATGATTGTTGGTTAATGCAACACATCGCTTTAGTCAGGCAATAGAAAGAATCATTGAAGAAATTAATTACATTAAAGAAACAAAGGACATATGAATAACTGAGGCAGTGGGAAACCTAACAAAAAGGAAAAAAGATGAGAGAGATGGAAAACATATGAAGTACAGTAGGTCCACCAGTTCTGAAAACAAAAGAACAGATCAATGGGGTGGGCACATACCTCCACTAACCTCCCCCCCACCCACCTTCAGTGCTCTTCCAGAATTATCAGCTGCTTTTATATTCATCTACTTATTTGGATTCCAAAAGCCTAATGTCTAAGAGTTGGCTCCCAGTATTTATGCTGTTAAAACCATTTTACATAGAATCATATAGAATTTTACAGCACAGAACCAGGGCATTCGGCCCAACAGGTCTATGCCAGTGTTTATGCTCCACAGAAGCCTCCTCCCACTCTTCTTCATCTAACTCTATCAGCATTTCCTTCTATTCCTTTCTCCCTCATGTACTTATCTAGCTTCCCCTTAAATGCATCTATGCTATTCGCCTCAACCACTCCATATGGTAGCAAGTTCCATATTCTCACCACTCTCTGAGTAAGGAAGTTTCTCCTGAATTCCTTATTGGATTTATTAGTGACTATCTTATATTTATGGTCCCTAGTTTTGGACTCCCCACAAGTGGAAACATCTTCTCTATGTCTACCCTATCGAACCCCTTCATAATTTTAAAAATACCTATCAGGTCACCTCTCAAGTCTTCGCTTTTCTAGAGAGAAGGGCTCCAGCCTGTTCAGCCTTTCCTGATAAGTATAATCTCTCAGGTCTGGTATCATCCTTGTAAATCTTTTTTGCACCTTCTCCAGTGTCTCTATACCTTTTTTATAACATGGAGACCAGGGGCATGATTTTTCCCTGGAGCTGGGAACTCAGCGGATGGGTAGACAATCACATGGGAAGTAAAGTATCGGAATCTGCAATCGCAACTATGTTGTAGGCTCTTAATTTTACTTCCAGGTTTCGTGTCTCCAAGCTGCGCAGCGGGTGAAATGTGCACCCACATGACGTGATCTGAAGTCCACTATTTAAAGGGTCAATGCAAAAATGGATTTTGGAGGAGAAAGAGAGCAGGTGCTTCACTTGAAGTACTGCAGTGAGAACCAGGAGGGAGATCATCTACCCAAATGATTGGAGGAAAAAACCTGATTCTGCCACCAAGAAGGCGTGGCTGGACGTGAGCAGCAGGAGCACGGTGCCCAGGTCTTGGCTGCAGTGCAGGAAGTGTTTTAATGACCCAATCAGGTCAGGAAAAGTGAGTACATTTGCTGATTCACCCACATCCTGTGTTGTGCAACACCTCCCATCTCACTCTGTCTTGGCAAGCGAACTCCATCACATCACTCCTACACCCACTTAAGTTTCAGCATGATCTAACCTTCACTTTCTATGCACTTTCTCATCTCCCCATTTATGCACCCACCACTGCAACTCACCCCAATGCTGAAGCAATGTGATGCAAATGTCTGATAGTCTCCCTCTGATGCATTTGTTTCATTGTCAGCCTCATCCAAAGCAATGCATTCATTGGGTGAATACGTGACCTTCAGTCACTCACAAGTCTGTTCTTTCTCCCCTTGTAGGAGAAGCGAGTGCAAAATGCAAGGGAGAGGACGAGGACTGGAGGTGGACCATCATAGATAGTCCAGCTCACAGATGCGGAGGAGGAGGCCATGGAGATAAGTCAGACTGTTGCATGCCTATCCATCGGAGATGGAAAGACTGGCGACTCACAGATGGCTGATGACTGAACTTTAACATCTTTCACACACATGATGAATTGATGTTATCAATGAGTGAACTGTTCCAGACCTCAGTATGATCATTGGAAAGATTGTCACTTTTCTGATGAATAATTATTGTCGGCTTCTGTTGTCTTCCAGAGCCTTCACGCCTTCAAGAGAAAAGTGCCGAAATGGAAGAAAGCGAATCCTTATTGGATCTCATTCCTTCTGAGGGTGCACCATCACAGGACACACAACCATGCACCAGCGCAGATACTAGAACTTCAGTGGGACACGTTAGACAGTTAGGTGGGTTGTCACCTGGTGATTCACCATTCACAAGTGTGCACGAGCAGACACTAGTGGAGGGGGCAGCTGTGGAGAATATGGTGGGCACACTCCTCTCGAAGCTCTGCTCAGCTGGACACAGATGCTGAACCCCGGGGGTCATCATCGAGAATGAAAATGATAGAGGTACAGCTGCAACTTTGTGAGGTACTGGAAAATGTGCCATGTACACTCTCCACAATTGCAGAGAGGATGGAGGAGTCCAACTCCAACACTAGTGGATTGTTGGCGCAGGTAAGTGCGAGAATGTCTGCGATGAAGAGAGTGGCAGCCTCCATTGAGCTTCAAGCGCTGATCTCAAATGAGTCCATGCAGGCCGTGACAACGGCCGTGTGGACTCTAGATGCCAACATGTGCAGATGACTGAGACATCCTGGAGATGTCACCGATGGCACCCTGGAAGGATCCGGAGGCAAAGAAATTGAGGGCAGTGGTGACTTTAACTGCAACAGGCACTGCGTGGCCACCAGGTCCAGCCGGGAGCAGCGCTGCATGAAGGAGGTTTCAGATGTCTGCGACCACCTGGCGACTCAATCTGAGCCTTCATAGGCACTGCTCCTCAGAGAGGTCCAGGAAGCTCAGCATCTGCCTGTAGACCCTCTCACGAGGATAGTGCCTCCTGCGACCTCGGCCCCTCCATTGGTCCCCTCTCTGCTCTTCTCCAGGTCCTTGTTGTGCACCTCTGCCTTGTGCACCTGCAGATCACAGAACCGCACGTCATGCCTGCCATGGACGGCGATGTACCTGCTCCTCAGATGTACTGTGGAATACATCTATTGTGTCCCCCATGCTGATCTTGTCAATTTGAGGGACTCCAAAATGTAAGTAAATTTGTCTGAACATAAGAATTCTCAGTCTCAACAAAGAAATCTCAGTCTAAACGCAAAGAACTCCCAGCCAAACGTTTGTCTGAGAGAACTGAGTTCCCAGCTGCAAAACCTCACCTTTTATTGAAATGTCTCAATCACTGGTTTAAAGGGCCAAATGAGCTTCGGCTGTTTCAATGGCGTGTTTCAGAAGCCACGGGAGACACATTCAGGAGTAGTTAAATCCATTTCTGTTGCAGAATCCACAAAAAGTTAAGTATCTAAAGTGTTTCAACATCCTGAATTGGCCCTTTAAATATCGGTCCGCCAGCTTTAAGTGGAGACAGGACCTCTCGGTTTCTGTTGTGCACGTGCGGTCTAGCGTGCCTGGGTAAAACCCGTTAGTGGGCGCTTTGGAGCCGGGATGCGGTCCTGCTCCAAATAGCTGCTACTTTAACCTCCCAACCACCCCTAACCCGCCCGTTCTTGGGGGTTAAAATTACCCCCCAGAACTATGCACAGTACTCTAACTGTGGTCAAACCAAGATTCAATACAAGTTTAACATAACTCCTCTGCTCTTCAATTCTATCCCTCTAGAAATGAATCCCAGTGCTTGGTTTGCTGCTTTTATGGCCTTATTAACCTGCATCGCTACTTTTAGTGAATTGTGTATCTGTACCCCTTTGCTCCTCTACCCCATTTAGACTCTTATTTTCCAAGCAGTATGTGTCCTCCTTATTCTTCCTACCGAAATGCACCACCTCACACTTACCTATATTGAAATTCATTTGCCAATTACATGCCCATTTTGCAAGTTTATTAATGTATTAATGCCCGCTTGTACATTGTCACAGTCTTCCTCATTATTAATACCGCCAATTTGTTGTCGTTCGCAAATTTTGAAATTGTACTTCCGATTCCAGAATACAAATCGTTTATGTAATGCAGCAGCAGACTCACACAGTAACTAGTTTATTTAACTCTTCAAATGATTCCAGTATATGCATGTGCATGTGAGTAGGGCCAATGCTGGGCTCTGAATTAAAGTCTGTTGAAAGAGAAAGAGACTTGGGTGTTATAGTGCATGAGTCTCAAAAGGTCCACAACCAGTGCTGAGACGCCATAGCGAAAGCAAATAGAGTGTAGCTGGGATGATGCAATATAAAACAAAGAGCACCATGGTGTCCGTCCTTGGTTAGGCCCCAACCAGAATACTGTGCCTAGTTCTGGTCCCTTCACATGTTGGGAGATTATAGACGCTGTAGAAAAGGTTCAGAGGAGGGCCACCAGATTAATACCTAGTTTAAAAACCCTTAGTTATCATTATAGACTCAATTAGATGAGTTAGATGAGTTAGGAAGAATAAGGGGACATGTATACAAGTTACGTAAGCATAGAACTAGGTTAGATGCTTTTACTTTTCGCAGAAAACCATTGACCTTTGGAATAAATTGCTTGCTTGTGCAATGGGTGTAGATTTGCTGCAAATGTTCAAAAGGGAGCTGGACAAGTTCTTAGAGGAGGCAGGTATCACTGCATCCAAAAGGTAAGTGGGATGTTGGATAATTTACCTCGTAGTCATTGTTATCTTCTGGAACTTATTTTGATCACCTTCGACGGTTGGTGAGGAATTCCCCAGAATTTATTTTTCCCCTGAATTGGCCTAGGGTTTTTCAAATCTGTTTTTTTGCCTCTCCCAGGAGATTATATGGCTGCTGGTGGTGAGGAATATTGGAGGTTATGTGTTGCCTAGTTGTAACACAGCTGAAATTGGACAAACTTGATGGACTTATTGGTCTTTCTCTGTCCATTTTTTATATGTTCATATATCCGTATATTTGTGAGACAGCTGCTGAATCTAAATTGAACATTCCCCACGACTCTGAAATTACACCAAGGGTGGTAATAGATGAACGCTTAAAGGATTTATCTGAAACTTCTTATCTACTATTTAGTGGAAAGGTATTGACCCATTTAAAAGAAAAGAAAAGAAAATAGCAGGAAGAGGAATCTGAAACATTTATCCACTGGTATCTTAAGTGTAATTTCAGAACCTATGTCCTTTAGATGAACATTAATACCATCCAGTAATGTGTTCTTCAGTAGTGTCTTCATTTTGGACATAAACTAGCTGGTCGATATTTCTGGATTGATGTCTCATTCGTTTTTTAGAATAACATTTGCTATCCTGCAGCCCTCAGGGAGTGGAGCTCCTAACAAGAGAAGTTCATCCCAACAAACTGAGCCAGCTTCAAACCCACTATCCAGTGTTGACTTAACAATGGTCGTTTCTTACTGCATTACCCAGAGATAACGATTAGTGCTGTGTTGTTCAATGATTATGATATTTCAGCTATACTTGCCAATTTAACTTATTTTGCACTGTCTGGCTCAATAATTCAAGCAATTTCCCCCCAAGGATGCTAGGAGCACTCAAGAGTAGTAAACAAATCAAGCAAAAGGATAGTAAAGCTAATGCTAATTCTTTGTACCTATTTTTTTGTATGAGAGGAGTGTTGATAGTGAGCATTTCTCTTTAAGAATACATACAACGCTGTAACTTGTTTGTTTTTCTCTTTAATCCATTTTATTTTTATTAAGTTATAATAATAGAAATTTCACATAGTTCATACAGTTAAGACAATAAAGTAGAGTTCATTAAAAGGTTCCAGACATTGGGCAAGACATTTCTAAACCAATACAGTAACACAAAACACACGAGACTGGCAAAATGACAAGATGACTTAAAACGGGTTTAAATTTAACAGTATTAGTTCCAGGATGAGTTTCGCAAGGTGACAATCAGTATGGTTATACAAGAGACTGTGGTACAAATGTTTAGGATAAAGTTTTGGGGAGTTTTATGGACCCTATTGTGTCTACCTCACAATATTATTAACTTCATGACATGGCCCCCCTTATCTCTGCAAATCAGGAGTCTGTGACAGCTGGACTGGGGCTTTCAGTTGATTAAAATTAACCTTTTTTGTTACTAGAAGGCCCTCTAGGAATAGATACATTTTACAGCCTGGCCAGTTAATGATGAAGTTATGCAACTGTACAGAGAACATAAACGATGCAGAACTGTCATTTAGAAGCCTTTCTATAACACTGGACTACAAAACTCATTACTCTCTGTCACTTGCTCACATACCCCATACTTTTTACTGAAATCAGTCAGAGTTCCAGCAATGGTAGAAATAAATCAAAATTGAATCACTGTTAGAACCACTATAAAGGAAGAATTCAGCTGCATTAAACAATTAATCACAAAGGGTTTTGATAGAGTAAATAAGGATAAACTGTTTCCACTGGCAGATGGGCCGGTAACCAGAGGACACCGATTTAAGGTAATTGGCAAAAGAGAAAGAGGTGAGATGAGGAGAATTTTTTTTACGCAGCAAGTTGTTATGATCTGGAATGCACTGCCTGAAGGGTGGTGGAAGCAGATTCAATAATAACTATCAAAAGGGAATTGGATCAATAGAGTTATATTGAGTTACAAAGGGGGCAAAATTGGGCCATGTAGCGCCCATTTTGTAGGCGCTACGTGGACTCCTAAGCCCCGTGCACACTTCCGCCGTGAAGTGCGCAGAACGCCATCTTGGTAACGGTGGTTGCGCACGTGTACCTAACGAACGCCAGCAGTATGTAGAGTAGGGAGATGATGATGTAAATCAGTATGCAACGCTGATTTGAAGCAGCCGACGGCATTTTGGAACTCCACACTCCAGCCAACTCCAGCCAGTCTTAACCTCACACAGAACAGGACTTTAATGGCATGAAGGACCACTCCCCGACCAGCGCTATTTAAAGGGATCATGCAGGAGTTACAGGTTAGTTGCTGGATTAGTTATTCTGGCTGCTGGTACAATTGTGGGAGTTTGTGGAAGTTTCCTATACTTGGAGAAAGTTGTAATATTATATAGAGAGTTGTCTTGCTGGTCTTGCAGAACTGTTAGTGGCATTTAAAATAGTCTGCTGAACAAGGTTGCTGACAGACATGGGTGGCCTGCTAGGGCTTCTTCTGGAATTGAATATGACTGGGAGCATGCAGAGAAGCCACGCAGAGCAGGACAAGCTGCCAGAAGAGGGAGGAGACAGAGGAGGAAGTGAAGGAAAAGACAGGGAGGCAACAAGGTAGATAGGCCCTGTCTGACAGGGCTCTGAGTGATCAGATGATTAATAAGTGATATCAGTAACCTCAACGACACCTCCCCATTCACCAACTGTCCCACACTCCTGACCTTTCCTCTCCCACATGACCATCAAATTGTCCTCCTTATGATTACACATTGCTTCCTCCCTCAGTTTATTGCAGAAATGAAAACCAACACCAAATACAAATTCATAACCACATTTATAGATTTACACATGAAATTATGCAAACAAACTGATACTATTCACCCTTGCACACTCCCTTAGTGCCTGTTGTATGTGTGCCTTTACCTTTCCTAGTGCTCCTACAAGGTGCATCCACAGTAGCTGGAGATGGTTGGGCCTAGGACACTGCCCTGAGGAACTCCTGCAGCAATGTCCTGGGGCTGAGATGATTGGCCTCCAACAACCACTACCATCTTCCTTTGTGCTAGGTATGACTCCAGCCACTGGAGAGTTTTCCCCCTGATTCCTATTGACTTCAATTTTACTAGGACTCCTTGGTGCCACACTCGGACAAATGCTGCCTTGATGTCAAGGTCAGTTACTCTCACCTCACCTCTGGAATTCAGCTCTTTTGTCCATGTTTGGACCAAGGCTCTAATGAGGTCTGGAGCCGAGTGGTCTTGGCGGAACCCAAACTGAGCATCGGTGAGCAGGTTATTGGTGAGTAAGTGCCGCTTGATAGCACTGTCGATGACACCTTCCATCACTTTGCGGATGATTGAGAGTAGACTGATGGGGCGGTAATTGGCCTGAGGAGAGTGCAGATGGCCTTGGAGGATGACCTCGAGCAGCTCTGGGCTGGGAGGGCCTGGCTTCAGACTGCACCATCTCGGCCTGGGCAGCAGCAGTCTGGCCTGGCTGGCTGACGAGTGTATGATCCATCTCGGCCTTCCACTGAGGAGCGTAGAAGAGCATGCCAGGAGCAGCACCAGGCGTACCTAAAAATAAGGTGCCAACCTACATGAATGCTAAACAACGTAAGCAACATGCTATAGAAAGAGCGAAGCAATTCCACAATCAATGGATCAGATCAAAGCTCTGCAGTTCTGCCACATCCAGTCGTGAATGGTGGTGGACAATTAAACAACTAACGGGAGGAGGAGGCTCTGTAAATATCCCCATCCTCAATGATGGCAGAGTCCAGCACGTGAGTGCAAAAGACAAGGCTGAAGCGTTTGCAACCATCTTCAGCCAGGAGTGCCGAGTGGATGATCCATCTCGGCCTCCTCCCGATATTCCCACCATCACAGAAGCCAGTCTTCGGCCAATTCGATTCACTCCACGTGATATCAAGAAACGGCAGTGCACTGGATACAGTAAAGGCTATGGGCCCCGACAACATCCCGGCAGTAGTGCTGAAGACTTGTGCTCCAGAACTAGCTGCGCCTCTAGCCAAACTGTTCCAGTATAGCTACAACACTGGCATCTACCCGACAATGTGGAAAATTGCCCAGGTATGTCCTGTCCACAAAAAGCAGGACAAATCCAATCAGGCCAATTACCGCCCCATCAGTCTACTCTCAATCATCCGCAAAGTGATGGAAGGTGTCATCGACAGTGCTATCAAGCGGCACTTACTCACCAATAACCTGCTCACCGATGCTCAGTTTGGGTTCCGCCAAGACCACTCGGCTCCAGACCTCATTAGAGCCTTGGTCCAAACATGGACAAAAGAGCTGAATTCCAGAGGTGAGGTGAGAGTAACTGACCTTGACATCAAGGCAGCATTTGTCCGAGTGTGGCACCAAGGAGTCCTAGTAAAATTGAAGTCAATAGGAATCAGGGGGAAAACTCTCCAGTGGCTGGAGTCATACCTAGCACAAAGGAAGATGGTAGTGGTTGTTGGAGGCCAATCATCTCAGCCCCAGGACATTGCTGCAGGAGTTCCTCAGGGCAGTGTCCTAGGCCCAACCATCTTCAGCTGCTTCATCAATGTCCTTCCCTCCATCATAAGGTCAGAAATGGGGATGTTCACTGATGATTGCAGTGTTCAGTTCCATTCGCAACCCCTCAGAAAATGAAGCAGTCTGCTCCCGCATGCAGAAAGACCTGGACAACATCCAGGGTTGATAAGTGGCAAGTAACATTTGCATCAAACAAATGCCAGGCAGTAACCATATCCAACAAGAGAGAGTCTAACAACCTCCCCTTGACATTCAACAGCATTACCATCGCCGAATCCCCCACTATCAACATCCTGTGGGTCACCATTGACCAGAAACTTAACTGGACCAGCCACATAAATACTGTGGCTACAAGAGCACGTCAGAGGCTGGGTATTCTATGGCGAGTGATTCACCTCCTGACTCCACAAAGCCTTTCCACCATCTACAAGGCACAAGTCAGGAGTGTGATGGAATACTCTCCACTTGCCTGGATAAGTGCAGCTCCAACAACACTCAAGAAGCTCGACACCATCCAGGACAAAGCAGCCCACTTGATTGGCACACCATCCACCACTGTAAACATTCACTCCCTTCACCACTGGCGCACAGTGGCTGCAGTGTGTACCATCTACAGGATGCACTGCAGCAACTCGCCAAGGCTTCTTCGACAGCACCTCCCAAACCCGCGACCTCTACCACCTAGAAAGACAAGGGCAGCAGGCACATGGGAACAACACCACCTGCACGTTCCCCTCCAAGTCACACACCATCCCGACTTGGAAATATATCGTCATTCCTTCATCGTCGCTGGGTCAAAATCCTGGAACTCCCTACCTAACAGCACTGTGGGAGAACCTTCACCACACGGACTTCAGCAGTTCAAGAAGGCGGATCACCACCACCTTTTCTAGTGCAATTAGGGTTGGGCAATAAATACTGGCCTTGCCAGCGACGCCCACATCCCATGAACGAATAAAAAAACAAGAGATCCCCACCATCACAGAAGCCAGTCTTCAGCCAATTCAATTCACTTCACGTGACATCAAGAAATGGCTGAGTGCACTGGATACAAATGCTATGGGCCCTGACAACATCCTGGCTGTAGTGCTGAAGATATCGTCGACAGTGCTATCAAGCGGCACTTACTCACCAATAACCTGCTCACCGATGCTCAGTTTGGGTTCCGCCAAGACCACTCGGCTCCAGACCTCATTACAGCCTTGGTCCAAATATGGACAAAAGAGCTGAATTCCAGAGGTGAGGTGAGAGTGACCGCCCTTGACATCAAGGCAGCCTTTGACTGAGTGTGACACCAAGAAGCCCTAGTAAAATTGAAGTCAATGGGAATCAGGGGGAAAACTCTCCAGTGGCTGGAGTCATACCCAGCACAAAGGAAGATGGTAGTGGTTGTTGGGGGCCAATCGTCTCAGCCCCAGGACATTGCTGCAGGAGTTCCTCAGGGCAGTGTCCTAGGCCCAATCATCTTCAGCTGCTTCATCAATGACCTTTCCTCCATCATAAGGTCAGAAATGGAGATGTTCGCTGATGATTGCAGTGTTCACTTCCATTCACAACCCCTCAGATAATGAAGCAGTCCGTGCCCGCATGCACAAACACCTGGACAACATCCAGGCTTGGGCTGATAAAATGGCAAGTAACATTCACGCTAGACAAGTGCCAGGCAATGACCATTTCCAACAAGAGAGAGTCTAACAACCTCCCCTTGACATTCAACAGCATTACCATCGCCGAATCCCCCACCATCAACATCCTGGGGGTCAACATTTACCAGAAACTTAACTGGACCAGCTACATAAATACCGTGGCTACAAGAGCAGGTCAGAGGCTGGGTATTCTATGGTGAGTGACTCACCTCCTGACTCCCCAAAGCCTTTCCAACATCTACAAGGCACAAGTCAGGAGTGTGATGGAATACTCTCCACTTGCCTGGATGAGTGCAGCTCCAAGAACACTCAAGAAGCTCGACACCATCCAGGATAAAGCAGCCCGCTTCATTGGCACCTCATCCACCACCCTAAACATTCACTTCCTCCACCACTGGCGCACTGTGGCTGCAGTGTGTACCATCCACAGGATGCATTGCAGCAACTCACCAAGGCTTCTTCAACAGCACCTCCTAAACCCGTGACCTCTACCACCTAGAAGGACAAGGGCAGTAGGCACAAGGGAACAACACCACCTGCACGTTCCCCTCCAAGTCACACACCATCCTGACTTGGAAATATATCGCTGCTGGGTCAAAGTCCTTGATCTCCCTACCAAACAGCACTGTGGGAGTATATTCACCACATGGACTGCAGCAGTTCAAGAAGGCAGCTCATCACCACCTTCTCAGGGGTAATTAGGGATAAGCAATAAATGCTGGTCTTGCCAGTGATGGGCACATCCCATGAATGAATAAAAAAAAACAAGTCTTTCTGGCAGGCTTTCCAGTGCACCAAGCATTTGGTGGTGTACGCCCATCAGCCTTCTTCTGTAGCCTGGCCCATCAAAGTCATCATCTGACTCCTCTGCAGCAGAACTAGTCTGTGATCGTGCCATCCAGTGAGCCGGAACCTGCAATATCTGTTCCCCCCGCCCCGGCTCCTGCGCACTTGTGCCCGGTGTCTCAACACGTGCAGATCCCTCCTTTATCCTAGCCTCTAAAGTACACGCAATGTCAGTCTCTGAGCTGGTGGCTGCAAGTGTAAGATCGAGTGACGGTGTGTCGGTATCATCACTGTCATCTTCCTCTGCCTCCTCTGACTGTACCGGTTCCAGTTCTTGGGTATCTGAAATGACAAAGGGAGACGGGTTGAGTTGTGGTGCAGGGAGAGAACAAAGTAAGACGTGCGGCTCACACCATCTACAGCACGTGAGTCAGAAAAGATTGTGGGATGAGGGAGAAGTGGAAAGCGAGAAGGAAGATTAGGTATGCAGAGACCCTCATCATCGATCCTTCCAGCACCACCAGTGGCCACGGCCGCAGCAATGGCCCGCCCAATGATAGACAGCACTGTCTCCGCCATGGGGGTGAGGACGCGTAGGCGTGCATGTCCTCCCCTAGTGTTCTGCGCCACCTTCTCCTGCAAGAAAGAGGGAAGTGTGTCAGTGAGTGTCCTGCAAGATGTTTGGCTGATGTAGCTGTCATGTTGAATAGCTGCCAGTGTGTGTGACCTGTGAGTTGTGGGCGTGCAGCTTGCAACAGTGTTGTGTGAGGGCGAGATGCAGCATCTGATTCGTAGGGTTGTGTATTGATTGAAAGAGTTTGTTCGCGGTGGATGACAGGGGTGTAGTATGTGGAGCAGTGGATGAGGTTAGTGTTGTAGTTGGTAGGATATGTCATGTGACAATTGAACTCACTCACCTTGACCACTCATGTCAAATCATTGAACTTCTTCCTGCACATATGCATGGTGCGAGGCTCCTGGCATTTACCTCGTCTGCCACAGCCTCTCACTGCCTCTTGAGCATATATCTGGAGGGCCGCCTGCCCCCCTGCGGATATAGGATGGCCCTCCGACGGTCCAACTCTTCCGAGAACCTTGGTGCACGCTCTCTCCCAGGCACAGCCCTTCTTTAATATATTCCAGGACTTCCCAAAGGACTTCCTGCAGCCACAGTGCAACTCCTCTTTAAGAGGTGCCGGCTGCCTTTAAATAGTGCTAGCCACTCCCGATATTGGAGTCCACTGCTGGTGCGTGCAGCCAACCAATAGGGTAGGTAGCACTGGCTGCATGCAGAAATCATTGAAATCATCGGGTAGCACAAATGTTGAAAACATAGAAACATAAAAATTGGAGCAAGAGTAGGCCATTCGGCCCTTCGGGCCTGCTCCGCCATTCAAAATGATCATGGCTGATCGTCTAACTCAGTACCCTGTTCCTGCTGTTTCCCCATATCCCTTGATCCCTTTGGCATTAAGAAATATATCCATCTCCTTCTTGAATACATCTAATGACTTGGCCTCCACTGCCTTCTGTGGTAGAGAATTCCACAGGTTCACCACCTTCTGAGTGAAGAAACTTCTCCTCATCTCGGTTCTAAATGGCATACCCCGTATCCTGAGACTGTGACCCCTGTTTCTGGACTCCTCAGCCATCGGAAACATCCTCCCTGCATCTAGTCTGTCTAGTCCTGTTAGAATTTTACATGTTTCGATGAGATCACTTCTCATTCTTCTAAACTCAAGTGAATATAGGCCTAGTCGACCCAATCTCTCCTCATACGTCAGTCCTGCCATCCCAGGAATCAGTCTGGTAAACCTTCATTGCACTCCCTCCATGGCAAGGATGTCCTTCCTCAGATAAGAAGACCAAAACTTCACACAATACTCCAAATGTGGTCTCACCAAGGCCCTGTATAACTGCAGTAAGACATCCCTGCTCCTGTACTCAAATCCTCTTGCAATGAAGGCCAACAAACCATTCGCCTTCCTAACTGCTTGCTGCACCTGAATGCTCGCTTTCAGCGACTGGTGTACAAGGACACCCAGGTCTTGTTGCACCTCCCCTTTTCCCAATCTATCACCATTCAGATAATAATCTGTCTTTCTGTTTTTACAACCAAAGTGGATAACCTCACATTTATCCACGTTATACTGCATCTGCCATGTTCTTGCCCACTCACCCAACTTGTCTAAATCACATTGGAGCCTCTTTGGAGCTCACATTCCACCCCAGCTTTGTGTCCTCTGCAAACTTGGAAATGTTACATTTAGTTCCCTCATCCAAATCATTGATATATATTGTGAATAGCTGGGGCCCAAGCACTGATCCCTGCAGTACCCCACTAGTCACTGCCTGCCACCCGGAAAAAGACCCGTTTATTCCTACTCTCTGTTTCCTGTCTGTCAACCAATTCTCAATCCATGCCAGTATATTCCCCCCAATCCCATGTGCTTTAATTTTGCACACTAACCTCTTGTGTGGGACCTTATCAAAAGCCTTCTGAAAATCCAAATACACCACATCCACTGGTTCTCCCCTATCTATTCTACTAGTTACTTCCTCAAAAAACTCCAGTAGATTTGTTAAGCATGATTTCCCTTTCATAAACCCATGCTGACTTTGTCCAATCCCGTTAATGCCTTCCAAGTGTTCTGTTATCACATCTTTTATAATAGACTCTAGCATTTTCCCCACTACTGATGTTAGGCTAACTGGTCTGCAATTCCCTGTTTTTTCTCTCCCTCCTTTTTTAAATAGTGGGGTTACATTTGCCACCCTCCAATCTGTAGGAACTGTTCCAGAGTCTATAGAATTTTGGAAGATGATCACCAATGCATCCACTATTTCCAGGGCCACTTCCTTTAGTAGTCTGTTACGTGCTGCCTGCATCGCTATGAACGGGTGCGGGTTAATCGCGCACCACGATCCCAAAGCCCATTTTCGGGGGTTATCCAATATAACCCCCATAGAGTCTACGGCATAGAAACAGGCCATTCAGCCCAAATGGTCTGTGCTGGCATTTGTGCTCCACACAAGCCTCCTCTCTCCCTACTTCATCTAAACCTATCATATTGTTCTATTCCTTTCTCCCTCATGTGCTTATCCAGCTTCCCCTTAAATGCATCTATGCTATTTGCCTCATCTATTCTATGTGGTAACGCGTTCCCCATTCTTACCACTCTTTGGGTAAAGAAGTTTCTCCTGAATTCCCTTTGGATTTATTAGTGACTATCTTAAATTTATGACCTCAGTTTTGGACTCCCCCACAAGTGGAAACATTTTCTCTATGTCTATTCTATCAAACCCTTTCATTATCTTAAAGACCTCTATCAGGTCACCCCTCAGCCTTCTCTTTTCTAGAGATAAGAGCCCCAGCCTGTTCAGCCTTTCCTGATAAATATATCCTCTCAGTTCTGGTATCATCCTGGTGAATCATTTTTGCACCTTCTCCAATGCCTCAATACCCTTTTTATAATATGGAGACCAGAGCTGTGCACAGTACTCCAAGTGTGGTCTAACCAAGGTTCTATACAAGTTTAACATAACTTCTCTGCTTCTTAATTCCATCCCTTTAGAAATGAACCCTAGTGTTTGGTTTGCTTTTTTTATGGCCTTATTAACCTGCATCGCTACTTTTAGTGATTTGTGTATCTGTACCCCTAGATCCCTTTGCTTCTCTAAGCAGTATGTGGCCTCCTTGTTCTTCCTTGTTCTTCCTACCAAAATGTACTACTTCACACTCGTCTATATTGAAATTCATTTGCCAATTACATGCCCATTCTGCTAGTTTATTAATGTCTTCCTGTATTTTGTCACATTCTTCCTTTGCATTAACTATACCTTCCAATTTGATGTCGTCTGCAAGTTTCAAAATTGTACTTCTGATTCCCGAGTCCAAATCATTAATGTAAATTGTGAACAACAGTGGTCCCAGCACTGATCCCTGTGGAACACCACTTCCCATCTTTTGCCAGTCTGAGTAGCTACCCTTAACCCCTACTCTCTGTTTTCTGTTTTGTAGCCAGCTTGCTCTCCATTCTGCTACATGTCCCCTGACTCCACATGCTCTGACCTTAGTCATGAGGTACCTTATCGAAGGTCTTTTGAAAATCCAAATATATTACATCTACTGCATTAACCTTGGCTACACGTTCTGTTACTTTAAATAATTCAATAAGGTTGGTCAAGCATGACCTTCCCTTTTGATATCCGTGCTGACTATTCTTTATTATATTTTCGGTTTCTAGATGTTTTTCTATTATATCTTTGAGTAAAGATTCCATTACCTTTCCTACCATCGATGTTAAGCTAACACGTCTATCGTTCCCTGGACTTGTTCTAGCTCACTTTTTAAATATAGGAATCTTATTAGCTGTCCTCCAGTCCTCTGGCACGATTCCCTTTTCGAATGATTTTCTATATATGTGTAACCATGCCTCTGCTATCTCTTCCCTAACTTCTTTTAATATGCATGAATGCAATCCATCCGTACCTGGGGTTTTATCCTCTCTATGTTTGATTAGTTTATCAATTATCTCCCCCCTTTGTATCTTTATATCTTTTTTGATCTCTTTTTCTAATGTCCTTCCCACCATATTAGTCTCCCTGGTAAATACTGAGGCAAAGTAATTATTTAATATTTCTGCCATTTTGCTGTCATTAGCTGTGAGTTTATCTTGTGCATCCCTTAGTGGCCCTATCCCTATCTGATTTTTCTTTTGTTATTTATGTGTCTGTAGAATACTTTACTATTTCTTTTTATATTCCTCGATAATTTAATTTCGTAATTCCTCTTTGCTTTCCTAATTTTTTTTTACTTCTTTCTTAACCTCTTCATATTCTCCTTTGTCATCCTCTCCTTTATTGTCTATGTACTTAGTGTCTGTCTTTTCTTTTAGTTTTAATTTTACCCTTATCTCTTTATTCGTCCATGGTATTACATTATCAGCTAGTTTGTTCTTATTTTTTAGAGGAATGTATTTCTCCTGAATTCAATTTATCACCGTTTTAAATATTTCCCACTGCTATCTCTTTGTCTTTCAATATTTTTTTCCAGTTTACCTTCCCTAGTTCCATTCTCATCCCCTCAAAATTAGCTTTTTTCCAATCTATTACTTTGGTCTTTGTCTTACTTATGTCTTTCTCAATCATTATTTTAAACCTTATTATGTTATGATCGCTGTTGCCTAGATGTTCCCCTACGCTTACTTCTCTTATCTGCTCTAGTTCATTTCCCATTACTAGATTCAGTAGTGATACCTCTCTTGTCGGGCTTCTTATGTACTGGGTAAGAAAGGAATCCTGAACACATTGTAAAAACTCCATTCCCCTTTCTCCTTTCCCTACCCCTTCTTGTCAGTTTATTTGGGGGTAGTTGAAATCTCCCATGATTATGAATCTATGTCTTTTATTCATTTCATAGATTTGCTACACATTTCTTCCTTCACTTCCCTTCCACTATTAGGTAGTCTGTAGAATACCCCTATTAATGTGATCAGTCTTTTCTTATCCTTCAAAATCATGAAAGGTTTAGATAAAGTAAATAAAGAGAAACTGTTCCCATTGGCGGAAGGGTCAAGAACCAGAGGACACAGATTTAAGGTGATTGGCAAAAAAAACAAAGGCAACATGAGGAAAAACATTTTTTACGCAGCGAGT
Source organism: Heptranchias perlo (assembly GCF_035084215.1). Classification (NCBI taxonomy): domain Eukaryota; kingdom Metazoa; phylum Chordata; class Chondrichthyes; order Hexanchiformes; family Hexanchidae; genus Heptranchias; species Heptranchias perlo. Next base: position 71,378,832 of record NC_090329.1, on the reverse strand, counting down.
AGTTATGATCTGGATTGCGCTGCCTGAAAGGGTGGTGGAAGAAGATTCAATTGTGGCTTTCAAAAAGGAATTGGATAAATACTTGAAGGGGAAAAATTTGCAGATTTACAGGGAAAGAGCAGGGGAATGGGACTAACTGGATTACTTTTACAAAGAGCCGGTGTGGGCTCGATGGGCCGAATGGCCTCCTTCTGTGCTGTAACCGTTCTTTGATTTGTCTCAATCTATATGGATTATTTCTACCTTAATGTTACTTAAGTCCCTTTTTTCTATTCCATTATGTTATCTCTAATCAGTACAACTACCCCATCCCCCACTACTTCCTTCCCTATCCTTTATAAATGCGTTATATCCTGTAATATTTAACTGCCACTCCTTTTCTTTATTAAGCCATGTTTCATTTATCCCTATTACATCTGGCTCCTCGCTATGAGTTATTACCTCCAGTTCCCCCGTTTTGTTTTGGATTGTGTGCACATTGCTGTACAGGCAATTTAACTTGTTTTTATTTATTGTTTCACTCACTTTATTTTTAACAATCATTTTATACTTATGTTCTATAACTGTATCTGTTCCCTGGCCATTCATGTTACCCTTATTCTTTACCTTGGTCTGACGTTTACTTTCATCTCCTATTTCTTTTATCTTCAGGCTTAAGTTATTTTCACCAGATCCTTCCCCCGTTTTACTAGTTTAAAGTCCTAGCCACATTTATCCTTTCCACTAGGATACTGGCCCCATTCCAGTTCAGATGGAGCCCATCCCAGCGGTACAGCTCCTTCCTGTCTCAGTACTGGTGCCAGTGTCCCATGAAATGGAACCCCTCCATACTTGAAGGGAAGAAAATTGCCGGGCTATGGGAAAAGAACAGGGGTGTGGGACTAATTGGATAGCTCTTTCAAAGAGCTGGCACAGGCATGATGGGTCGAATGGCCTCCTTCTGTGCTCACCTCCTGACTCCCCAAAGCCTTTCCACCATCTACAAGGCACAAGTCAGGAGTGTGATGGAATACTCTCCACTTGCCTAGATGAGTGCAGCTCCAACAACATTCAAGAAGCTCAACACCATCCAGGACAAAGCAGCCCGCTTGATTGGCACCCCATCCACCACCCTAAACATTCACTCCCTTCACCACCGGTGCACTGTGGCTGCAGTGTGTACCATCCACAGGATGCATTACAGCAACTCGCCAAGGCTTCTTCGACAGCACCTCCCAAACCTGCGACTTCTACCACCTAGAAGGACAAGAGCAGCAGGCACATGGGAACAACACCACCTGCACATTCCCCTCCAAGTCACACACCATCCCGACTTGGAAATATATCGCCGTTCCTTCATCGTCGCTGTGTCAAAATCCTGGAACTCCCTTCCTAACAGCACTGTGGGAGAAACTTCACCACACGGACTGCAGTGGTTCAAAAAGGCGGCTCACCACCACCTTCTCAAGGGCAATTACGGATGGGCAATAAATGCTGGCCTCGCCAGCGACACCCACATCCCATGAATGAATAAAAAGAAAATTTGAGTAAATTTGTCTCTGTTTTCAAATGGTTCACTTAACATTTGAAACTATGTTCAATTAGGTTGCTTCTAAGATCAACTGCACTTGAACTAAGTAATTTAAATTAAACTGGGCAAGCAGCCCATCAGTGACCCTATGAAAAACATTTCCTCTGTCTGCCATAAATTTGTGTCTCAATGTTCCGCTCAGTACCTCCCTCGATGTATTGCTCTCTCAGCAGCATCTGCAATTGCATTTGCTTGATTCAATGGCCCCTTTCTTTTAAAATAAAATGGAAATAAGAAAATTGGTAAATCAAAAATTAATTAATATAAACTCTAATCTATAAAATATTCCAAACTCTGATCCAAAAAAGAACAGGTGCAAATACATCAAATCTAATCAGATCATGAGTACCAATGTACAGTCATATTGTGTAACTGCAGTAGTGTTAACAAGAACTGAATTACAAATATAATAGTCAATAAAATACACACAGACCCGCACCAAACAATATCAGCAACAACTGTAATTTACCAAATAAGTTTTGCATGCCTTGCAAATATGTGTATTTGATCTTCAATTTGAGGGTGCAATCACACTATCTGTAGCATTGTAAAAGTGGTTTTGCTTTGCACCAATGCTGCAGTTACAGTGTAAATCAAATGAGACTGCCAGTTGCAGAACTGAAGAAAAGCAAGGTAACCAACAACAGTATATCTTAGTAGGGACATATCCCACATATCTAAGTCCAAAGGGCTTAGCTGCAAATTGATAAAGCCAAGGCTTAGAGACCGCCAAATGTGCACAGCAATACAGATAGAGTTTTATCAGCTAAATCCGTACAGCCTACCAGAGCAGATCACTGGTAAGCTTCCTGCTGCCTGTCCAGCTAGGACTACCTTACCCATTAAGGCATCGACCTAAAGGGTTATCTGGAGCCAAGTGCAAAGAATCCAAGCCCGAGTGACAGATCTACCCTTCAGGTTCCATTAGTCAGCCAGGCTGGCTGGTTGGTCATTATCAATGCCCTAGATCGAGTACGGCGGACCTGTCTGGCTCAGCTATCGAATTACCAAGTCTGCCACAAAGAGTTGACTTGGTTCCAAATTTCTATCACTAACCATGTCACCTTGGAACCATCTCAAGCTCAAAGAAATTCTGCCTTCCTTCCTTCAAGGAGGATAGTCACAAGTTGATCATTAGGCAAATGGTAAGCAGAGGTTTGAGCTCTCAGTGGGTGAGTATAATTCACCAAAACATGTGAGAGCGCATTGCCACTGTCCTCCTAGCCGCAGCGTAAATACACACCTTTGAATGATGCTTCTAAGCAACACAATCATGGTCGGCACTGAAACCTAGATATAGGAGTATATGTTCTTACATGTGGCCTCCAGTTTTTCACTGTAAAATTCTTTTCTTTTTGTTTTCAAAGACAACCAAAATACATAATATTACAATTGAGAGAACTTGGATTTATAGAACAGCTTATCATACATACAATGAATTATAGTCACTGTTCTTATGTGTGTAGGTGAACACAACAGACAATCTACACACAGTAATGTCCCACAAACAGCAATATAATTAATTACCAGCTAATCTGTTTTTTGAGGGAAGGGTGCTGACCAGGATAGCATACCTCCCTGAATAGTGACATAAGTTTTTATAATTGGAACAGGCAGACAGGTCTAACATCTCAGCTGAAGGATGGTACGAGTGCCTTGCTCAGGCTAAAGAGCCTTGGGGTGTTTTACAACGTTAAGTGCACTATATGTTGTTGGTAGTGGTGGTCCCCCAGGCAATGCCGAAAGGCCTCCTTCTGTGCTGTACCATTATATGATTCTATGAATGCAGCAATCACTCAGTAATGAAGTGTCAGCCTAGATTATAGTTTGAAATAATCTGCGAGCCTTCTCGCATGCTCGAGCCATAAATCAGGCAGGAGTGCGGTGGAAGGCCTGTGAATTTGGCCAGGATCTGGATACGCCCCCTTTATAAGGGGCCAGGTAGGCTTTTTGAAATTTTTCATTCCGGCTGTGGCTGACATTTTGTATATGAGCAGTTGGCCTCCACCACTTCTCCCATTTTCCTGTTTAGTTTGATGCCCAAGATGCACCCAGAGTGCTGCGGGCACTTGCCAAGATTATTTAAGTGGGGTTAGCGGTGGAGGTTCCCAGCAGACCAATTCCATACATTGGGATCAAAGGCCTGTGGATTTTTCAGGTCCCCTACGTGTTTAAGGTTGAGAATTGAGGGGAATCTACAAATTTCTAACTCAGAGACAAGAGTGCTATCAACTAAGCCAAGTTGACTCTGAGGAAATAGTTGGTCTTTAAGGGGCATTTATTCTTGAACACATTTATACTCAATCCTTTTAATTAAAAATGCCACATGGATGTGGAACAAATGTATTATTTGTAGTCAGTTCACACTATAACTCTGTTTAATATTGACACACATTTCAGTCAGATAATGACCCTTGCCTCCCATCAATTGTGTGTCCCATGTAATTTAGGATGAATACAAGCCAACCATGCATGTTAGTATCTTTCTTTATTGCAGTGGACTGTATTTAAATTTTATTAAACTCTGACGTTTCTTTTTAAAATATTGATGTTGTTCCTACCTAGTCCATAAAAGCAATAAATGTATTTTATGATATACAAATCTCAATTTAAAACTTACTCAATGAAACAACAGCATTTAAAGAAATATTCCTTGATGGATCAGGTATACAATGATGTTGTTATTTGAAATTAATATTGTCCAAATATGTTGATTCAAAAGCTGTGATACAAAGGACCACAACTGGCTTGAAGTACACCTTTCAAGATATGAGGAAATAAATGACTTTGAAAAGAAATGTGAGAATTGGAGGAAATTTCTCCAACCTGGTCAGAAGCAGAAAGGGGAAACATCAATGAGATTGATGACTATTCTGCTCCGAGGGAATGTAGCAGCGCCAAGACCTTACAATAGACATTGTCAGAGGCCATTCATCTGAGCTCAGTCCAACTGTGTGAAGTGCCTTCGAGGAGTAAACTGCATTCAGGACCTGAGTGAAGGAAATTAAAAACAGAAAAGGCAAACCTCTGAATCTTAGTATATAACTCTTGAAGTAAATAATTCTTAGAATGTAAGATCATTTAGATATATTTTCACTTCGCAAGAATTTTGAATGAACAGGAAACTAAGCCAACATTAAATTTTCAGCTAACTTGCATATCGAGTTACATCAAGTTACATCGAATCTACAGCACAGAAAAAGGCCATTCGGCCCAAATGGTCAATGCCGGCGTTTATGCTCCACACGAGCCTCCTCCCTCCCTACTTCATCTAACCCTATCAGGATACTCTTCTATTCCTTTCTCCCTCATGTGCTTATCCAGCTTCCCTTTAAGTGCATCTATGCTATTTGCCTCAACTACTCCTTGTGGTAGTGCATTCCACATTCTTACCACACATTGGGTAAAGAAGTTTCTCCTGAATTCCCTATTGGATTTATTAGCAACTATTTTATATTTATGACTTCTAGTTTTGGACTCCCCCACATGTGGAAACATTTTCTCTACGTCTATCCTATCATTATGTTAAAGACCTCTATCAGATCTCCCCTCAGCCTTCTCTTTTCTACAGCAAAGAGCCCCAGCCTGTTCAGCCTTTCCAAATAAGGATATCCTCTCAGTTCTGATATCATCTTTGTGAATCTTTTTGCACCCTCTCCAATGCTTCTACATCCTTTCTATAATATGGAGACCAGAACTGTGCACAGTACTCCAAGTGTTGTGCCTATGGTATCAGAAGCTGTGCACCATTGGATTAGGTTGTAATGTTATCAGTTTTTCTGGGTTTTTTGATGAGGGGGGTGAAATGATTTCTTTAACCACTTATACAATCAGAAAAACTTTGAATCTTTTACTGTCTCAATAAATTTTATCTGTCTGGTCTCCCTCCCTGTAGGTTTAATCCAATATTGTAACTACATAGCCTCTTCACTTTAACATATCGATATTTTCTAATATTCACAGAGTAAAGTTACCATTTTCCCTGAACTTTCTACAGCAAAAGATGAATTTGGGAAAAGGGAAATTTTTAAACAAGGTGCAATAAATTCAACCAGTGCCTGTCAGGCAGAGATAGTCTCACAGCAGCTGGGATTCCTTCACCTTGTAAATTAACTTTCTCACTCATTTATTTCCTTTTGCTTTCATTCTTATTTCTTTTTTTTTTATTTTCTTTTACTCCACTGCTTTTCCTTTCTTCTATGTTTTGTTTCTTTATCTTTCTTTTCCTAACTTAATTTCTGGAATTACTTGTGTATTTGAATTGCTATATTCTGTAGATTATTCATTATTTTAAAGCAAAGCACACAGTTTAATATTACAATAAGTTGCATTAAAAATAATAAAGTTGCAGCCTGAAATACTGGCGATGTCGCCATTTTTTTTTCTTATTTCACCAATTTTCTCCCCTCCTTCCTCTCCTGAAGGTGTTGAATCCTTGCTGGGGTATAGCTTTAAGGTTGCTGATCACCTTTCAATATCTCAACAAAATAACCATCATTCATGTGTGACAGAGACTGTCAGCTGGCTATTCAACCCTGGGGGGAATCATTCACTGAACCAAATCTTTTCCTCACCAGGATCCACAGACAGACATTGCCAGCAGGGGGCCACTGGATAGTGATGAGGAGCAAGAACCCTAGCTGATTTTTGCCTCCCTTACCTAGGATGCTGAGGCCGGATGTAGCCCCTCTCCCCTGCCCCCCCTCCTCTGCCCCCCACTTCCCCCCGCCACTATGCTGAGGTGAAACTTGGAGCCTCATTGATCTTTAGGACTCTGCTACCTACTGGATAAACTCTGTGCCATTGTGGGAATTCATATATACATTTATATAACCAATTTGATGGTAATATTTCAAAATTAATAAACAAATAATTCTAGTTGGGAAAACGCTTCGGCCCCGATTTTCAAATCAAATTGCGGGTGCGTTGGGGGCGGGGTGGCTGTGAAAATCGGGAAAATCCTGGGCCGACTTCTGGGTTTCTCACAGACGTTACTGTGTGCGTGCGCACTTCCCGAATGCGGAAGTCCCACCGGCAATTAAAGTCGGCAGGATGACAGTTAATAACCAAATGCTCCTCATTCGGGTACTTAAGTTACTTTATTTCTGACATCGTAGATAGTTAAAACGATTTTAACTATCTACGATGTTAGATAGTAGGGCGGCTTTCCCATGGCTTCCAATTCAAACCAGACGTGAAGGGCTGGATCAGGCAAAAATAAAGTAAATAAAAAAACCATTGCACAAAGTTAAAAAACAAAATAAACCTACCTTTTCACCAATGTCACCTGTACCCCCCCTGCTCCGTTGTCCGATGTCCCCCCCTCTGATGTCCCCCTCTTCCCCCGATGTCTCCCTCTCTCATGTCGTTCTCAGGCCCCGATGTCTCCCCCCCCCAATCTCCCCCTCTCCCCTTGATCTTCCCCTCTCACTCCCCCAATCTACCCCTCCCCCTCCCCCGAGCTCCCTCCCGATCTCCCCCTCTCCCCCAATCTTCCCCTCTCCCCCCCAATCTTACACTCTCCCCCCCAACCTCCCCCTCTCCCCCGATCTTCCCCTCTCCCCCCGATTTCCCCCTCTCCCCCCGATCTCCCCCGATCTTCCCCTCTCCCCCCAACCTCCCCCTCTCCCCCGATCTTCCCCTCTCCCCCCCAATCTTACACTCTCCCCCCAACCTCCCCCTCTCCCCCCGATTTCCCCCTCTCCCCCCCGATCTCCCCCCGATCTTCCCCTCTCCCGCCGATCTTCCCCTCTCCCCCTCCGATCTTCCCCTGTCCCCCCCAACCCCCGATCTTCAGCGCCCTCCACTCTCTGTTCCAGCGCCGGATGACGTCTCTCTCCCTCTTTCTTTCTCTACCCACACCTTCCCCCCACCTGGGCATGGCAGCTCCTGTCGGCAGTCAGCCTGTCAATCATGCTGGCTGCCTGACACGTAACCCAGAAACAACTTTAATCATTATCAATTACATCGTGATCGGGTCGGAAAAGGGAAGTTTTTTATTCGGGTTTGCCACGTGCACCCCCCACTGCCAACCCGCCACCATTTCAAAATTAAGCCCTTTGTGTCTCAAAGGATATTTCCTGATCCGTACTTCATTCAAACCCAAATTTATCTATAAGTTGTAGTCTTCATAATAATTAACAACTACTTGAAAGGGCCATAGAAATCAATTTTATATGATTAATGTCTGGCTTGGAAAAATTTCCAATGCCAGCATTTGTGGAGTATCCTATGCCTTCCATTCAATGCTGTCTTCAGGAGCCATCATGTTATAATGATGGATTTATAATAGAGGGGCTGTTTATATGGTTTTCTATTCTGTCAGTTATACTGAGACCTGGTGATGAGCCCTGGCTTTATATTGGGAACTACTCAAGCCAGATGTGTAGACTTGCTCCAGTTATGGCAGAAGCACTCAGCGCACACTTGAATTAGTGTTGAGTGATGCTATTCTAAGGCATGTCTATTTTATATTGACACCAAACTGACACCTGCAATTTACATACATGCCAAATGTCGGCATTTCATGCTGACAACGTTTAGTGAATTGTGTCAGTGTTTGTTGACAAAGATCCATTGCTGACCCTTTTCGAGGTTGCTCGAGAAGACCCTGAAACTTGATTGTGCGCATATGCAGATCTTGCCAACTTCTGCGCCTGTAAAATCATGTGGATCCAGCACTGCTGATTATCAACACCCAGCAGCAAGCTGCTACAAAAATCACTATCGTGCAGGGTTATTCTGAGAATGAATACATCTGTCCCTACAGCAATCCACAAAAAAAGAAGCGAGTGACCTCTGTCCGAGGGAGGGGCCCCATCAAATTTGTTTACAAAACCTAAAGATATTCCAAAACTATTTAAAAAATAGGAGCTTGCAAAAATTGATGAACTTATTCTGAATTCCGTTCTTTAACCTTCTTATCTCAATGCAGCTATTTTCTCCTTGTAGTTAGGTGGTTTAATCAGCATTAATGAATAGCAGTGAATCTATCAAAATATGCTTTAAGAAATGTTAGGATTTTTGTGGGTAAATACACTGCCTACTGTGGTATTGAGCCACTCAATCCAAAAACTTTGCAGGTTCAATCCCTGGATTACATACATACCAGCTATCAACATCTGCTGAGTTATGTCTGCATATCAATGGTTCCATGACAAAAAATGAGTGCTTCCTATGCTGGCCCTTGCCCCTTTTCTGAGGTCACTCCAGAATGCCCACAATTCTCTTCTGTGCATGTGCACAGCTTACATGATCACATAGGTCCTGCACACGTTTGTGATTGGCACCAAGCAACAGGGAAGAAAATGAAAAGTAATTCCTCGATGCTCTAGACTGCATTTATGCCAACCGCCAAAGTTGACTGTTGCTGTAGGCGAGGGGAAAATCACAGTGATCTTAAAGAGTGTCAGGTATTAGCCTCGGAACTTCCTCTTTTGAGGCTGGTGAATATGATTCTATTTGAGGCACATGTACTTCAGAGCACAGTTCTACCCGCAAGAAAGGAGATTCAGAGTGAGCCCAAAAACTACCAAGCAATCTCACTGTTATCATTGGCTTTTAAGGTGGCTCATCAGATTGTTGCAGTACACATATCGGATGTTCTGGAGGCCCACAGAATAATCATAAAGGAACAGGTTGCATTTTGCTCTCTTGAGGAATGTTTTTTTTATTCATTCATGGGATGTGGGCGTCGCTGGCGAGGCCAGCATTTATTGCCCATCCCTAATTGCCCTCGAGAAGGTGGTGGTGAGCCGCCTTCTTGAACCACTGCAGTCCATGTGGTGAAGGTTCTCCCACAGTGCTGTTAGGTAGGGAATTCCAGGATTTTGACCCAGCGACGATGAAGGAATGGCGATATATTTCCAAGTCAGGATGGTGTGTGACTTGGAGGGGAACGTGCAGGTGGTGTTGTTCCCATGCGCCTGCTGCTCTTGTCCTTCTAGTTGGTAGAGGTCGCGGGTTTGGGAGGTGCTGTCAAAGAAGCCTTGGCGAGTTGCTGCAGTGCATCCTGTAGATGGTACACACTGCAGCCACAATGCACCGGTGGTAGAGGGAGTGAATGTTTAGGGTGGTAGATGAGGTGCCAATCAAGCGAGCTGCTTTGTCCTGGATGGTGTCGAACTTCTTGAGTGTTGTTGGAGCTACACTCATCCAGGCAAGTGGAGAGTATTCCATCACACTCCTGACTTGTGCCTTTTAGATGGTGAGTCAGGAGGTGAGTCTCTCGCCACAGAATACCCAGCCTCTGACCTGCTCTTGTAGCCACTGTATTTATGTGGCCGGTCCAGTTAAGTGTCTGGTCAATGGTGACCCCCAGGATGTTGATGGTGGGGGATTCGGCAATAGTAATGCCATTGAATGTCAAGGGGAGCTGGTTAGACTCCCTCTTGTTGGAGATGGTCATTGCCTGGCACTTGTCTGGCATGAATGTTACTTGCCACTTATCAGCCCAAGCCTGGATGTTGTCCAGGTCTTGCTGCATGCGGGCATGGACTACTTCATTATCTGAGGGGTTGCAAATGGAAATGAACACTGTGTAATCATCAGCGAACAGCCCCTCTTCTGACCTTATGATGGAGGGAAGTTCATTGATGAAGCAGCTGAAGATGGTTGGGCCTAGGACACTGCCCTGAGGAACTCCTGCAGCGATGTCCTGGAGCTGAGATGATTGGCCTCCAGCAACCACTACCATCTTCCTTTGAGCTAGGTATGACTCCAGACACTCGGGAGTTTTCCCCCTGATTCCCACTGACTTTAATTTTTATTAGGGCTCCTAGATGCCACGCTCGGTCAAATGCTGCCTTGATGTCAAGGGCAGTTTCAGACAGGTTGTGGTTTTATATACAATTGCAGAGCGCATAAAGCTCAGGGGACAATCACTTACATTGTTTTCATTGATTTTTGTAAGGTTTTCAACATCTTGCTTCATGCCTTATGAAGAAGCTGGAAACTATCAGTACCTAGGGGTCCTGGTGGATGCTAGCTTTGGACATTTCTGTACCATGCTAAGAGGGGTGTGGGCAGTTTTGTCTTTCTCAAAGCATTAAGGCTGTGGAATATAAGCCATGAGTCCAAACAGTTCCTCTGCTTAGGGATTAATTTATGTCATACAGCAAAAACAGTAATTGCATGCTGACTAAATTAACATAATTATATCAATTTTCCTGACTTAACAAAATGCTTAGCTCACTCTCAACACCATGATTTGAAATGGCATATTACCATTCACAAAACACGCTTTTGAATAAATAATACATAAAGTTCTGATTTCAGGAGAACAGGAGGGTACTAAATGGAGGGGCAATAACAAACCAGTTAAATCCCCACTAGTGATTTGACCTGACACAAATTGTAAACAATGAGTCTGTGAGTGAGATATATATGCAGACAATGATTGAAGGTATAAATCACGTCTCATTGTTCCTATTCGGTATTGTTATAATATCATGTACACAGTGTATTCTATTCCCCTGTAACTGGAATGAAACGCAATACCACTAAAGTTCACATCACATAATACAATAGCACATCAGCACAAATCAAATGATTTAATCGTGGGAGTCTGTAATCCATCACTGTCCAATGTGACACCTGCTATCAGGAAAAAAAATGAATTAAGTTGTTTCCACAAACCAACTCCACCTCTTAGTAAAACCTAGTATTACCGCAGTTCATATGACACCTTTCAATTACAGGAGCTGCACAACCACATCATCAGCCAACAAATTTATGAACAGTCAGTAATACTGCACATTGTCAAGTTTCCCTGGACAGAAAGACACAGAAAGAAAAGAAAGATAGAACTTGCATTTCTGCAGCTCCTTTCACAATCTCAGGATACCCAAAAGCGCTTCACATTCGACAAAGTATTTTTGAAGTCTAGGCACTGTTGTGCTATAAGGAAATGTGGCAGCCAATTTGAGCACAGCAAGGTCCCACAAACAGCAAAGAGATAAATGACCAAACAATCTGTTTTAGTGATGTTGGTTTAGAGATAAATTTTGGCTAGGACACCAGAAGCACTCACCTGCTCTGTCCTCAAATAGTGCAATGGGATCTTTTACGTCCACCTGAAAGGGCGGAAAGGGCTTCGGTTTAAAGTCTCATCCAAATGAAAAGACAGCACTTCCAACAATGCAGTTCTTCCTCAGTACTGCAGTGAAGTGTCAGCCTAGATTATATGCTCCTCCGGGCTGGAGAAGAACTTGGAGTGGGAGGGGGAGGATCCAGTTGTCGTGGGTACCAACGACATAGGTAGGACTAAGAAAAAGGTTCTACTGAGAGAGTTTGAGCAGCTAGGGACTAAATTGAAAAGCAGAACCACAAAGGTAATAATCTCTGGATTATTACCTGATCCACTAGCAAATTGGCATAGGGTCAATAAGATCAGAGAGATGAATGTGTGGCTCAAAGATTGGTGTGGGAGAAGTGGGTTTCGATTGGTGGGGCACTGGCATCAGTACTGGGGAAGGAGAGAGCTGTTCCATTGGGACAGACTACACCCGAACTGTGCTGGGACCAGAGTTCTAGCGAATCAAATAACTAGGGAGGTAGATAGGGCTTTAAACTAAATAAGGGGGGGGAGGGTCCCGGTGGAGAGAAATCTAAAATGCTAAAGAGAAAAGACAAAGAAGCAGTGCAGGAAAGTGATTGGGGTAAGGATAACCAGATTGTGTCAGGAAGGGACAGAGCGTACAAACAAAAGAGTGCACTAACAAATAGGGTCCGGGTAAGAAGAAATGGTAATAAGACAAATAGGGCCATAGTAGAAAAAAATGTTAAGATGTCTAAAAATGTTAAAAAGACAAATCTAAAGGCACTGTATCTGAATGCACGAAGCATTCATAATAAGGTGGACGAATTAACAGTGCAAATAGATGTAAACGGATATGATATAATTGCGATAACGGAGACATGGCTGCAGGGTGACCAAGGCTGGGAGCTGAATATCCAAGGATATTCGATATTTAGGAAGGTCAGGCAAAAAGGAAAAGGAGGTGGGGTGGCCTTGTGAGTAAAGGATGAAATCAGAACAATAGTGAGAAAGGATATTGGCTCAAAAAATCAAGATGTAGAATCAGTCTGGGTGGAGTTAAGAAGCACCAAGGGGCAGAAAACACTGGTGGGAGTTGTCTATAGGCCTCCAAAAAGTAGTGGTAATGTAGGGGACGGCATCAAACAGGAAATTAGAGATGCATGTAACAAGGGTACTACTGTAATCATGGGTGACTTTAATCTGCATATAGACTGGCCAAACCAAATTAGCAATAATACTGTGGAGGATGAATTCCTGGATTGTGTACGAGATGGTTTTTTAGACCAGTACGTTGAGGAACAGGCTATCCTAGATTGGGTATTGTGCAATGAGAAGGGGTTAATTAATAATCTTGTTGTGTAGGGTTCTTTAGGGAAGAGTGACCATAACATGATAGAATTCTTCATTAAGATGGAAAGTGAAGTAGTCTAATCTGAAACTAGGGTCCTAAATCTAAACAAAAGAAACTACGAAGGTATGAGGAGTGAGTTGGCGATGATAGATTGGGAAGCTTCATTAAAAGGCATGACGGTGGATAGGCAATGGCTAAAATTTAAGGAACCAATGCATGAATTGCAACAATTATACATTCCTTTCTGGCACAAAAACACAAAAGGAAAAGCGGCCCAACCATGGCTAACAAAAGAAATTAAGGATAGTATTAGATCCAAAGAGGAGTCATATGAAGTTGCCAGAAAATGTAGCAAGCTTGAGGATTGGGAGCAGTTTAGAATTCAGCAAAAAAGGATCAAGAGATTGATCAAGAGGGGAAAAATAAAGTATGAGAGTAAACTTGCAAGGAACATAAAAGTAGACTGTAAAAACTTCTATAAGTACGTAAAAAGAAAAAGATTAGTGAAGACAAATGTCAGAAACGGGAGAATTTATAATGGGGAACAAGGAAATGGCAGAGTGAGTAAACAAATACTTTGGTTCTGTCTTCATGAAAGAGGACACAAATAACTTCCCAGAAATGCTAGAGAACCAAGGGACTAGTGAGAAGGAAGAATTAAAGGAAATTAGTATTAGTAAAAAAGAACTAGAGCTGGAGAAATTACTGGGACTGAAAGCCAATAAATCCCCAGGGCCTGATAGTTTGCATCCTAGAGTACTAAAAGAGGTAGCCATGGAAATAGTGGATGCATTAGTTGTCATCTTCCAAAATTCTATAGATTATGGAACAGTTCCTGCAGATTGGAGGGTGGCAAATGTAACCCCACTATTTAAAAAAGGAGAGAGAAAAAAGGCTAGTTAGCCTAATATCAGTAGTAGGGAAAATGTTAGAGTCTATTATAAAGGATGTGATAACAGGACACTCAGAAAATATCAACGGGATTAGACAAAGTCAACATGGATTTATGAAAGGGAAATCATGTTTGACAAATCCACTGGAGTTTTTTGAGAATGTAACTGGTAGAATAGATAAGGGAGAACCAGTGGATGTGGTTTATTTGGAATTTCAGGAGGCCTTTGTTAAAGTCCCGCATAAGAGGTTAGTATACAAAATTAAAGCACATGGGATTGGTGGTAATATACTGGCATGGATTGAAAATTGGTTAACAGACAGGAAACAGAGAGTAGGAATAAATGGGTCTTTATCGGGATGGCAGGCAGTGACTCATGGGGTACCGCAGGGATCAGTGCTTGGGCCCCAGCTATTCACAATATATATCAAGGATTTGGATGAGGGAACCAAATGTAATATTTCCAAGTTTGCTGTTGACACAAAATTAGGTGGGGTCGTGAGATGTAAGAAGGATGCAAAGAGGCTTGAAGGCGATTTAGACAAGTTGAGTGAGTGGGCAAATACCTGGCAGATGCAGCATAATGTGGATAAATGTGAAGTTATCCACTTCGGAAGGAAAAACAGAAGGGCAGAGTGTTATTTAAATGGTGATAGATTGGGAAATGTTGATGTACAAAGGGACCTGGGTGTCCTTGTACACCAGTCACTGAAAGCAAACATGCAGGTGCAGCAAGCAGTTAGGAAGACAAATGGTATGTTGGCCTTCATTGCAAGAGGATTTGAGTACAGGAGCAAGGATGTCTTATTGCAGTTATACAGGGCCTTGGTGAGACCACATCTGGAGTGCAGTTTTGGTCTCCTTACTCAAGAAAGGATATACTTGCCATAGAGGGAGTTCAGCGAAGGTTCACCAGACTGATTCCTGGGATGGCAGGACTGTCGTAAGAGGAGAGATTGGGTCGACTCGGCCTGTATTCACTCGAGTTTAGAAGAATGAGAGGGGATCTCATTGAAACATATAAAATTCTGACAGGGCTAGACAGACTGGATGCAGGGAGAATGTTTCCCCTGGCTGGGGGGCCCAGAACGAGGGGTCATAGTCTCAGAATACGGGGTAGGACAATTAGGACTGAGATGAGGAGAAATTTCTTCCCTCAGAGGGTGGTGAACCTGTGGGATTCTCTACCACAGAAGGCTGTGGAGGCCAAGTCACTGAATATATTTAAGAAGGAGCTAGATAGATTTCTAGACACAAAAGGCATCGTGGGGTATGGGGAGAGAGCGGGAATATGGTATTGAGATAGAGGATCAGCCATGATCATATTTAATGGTGGAGCAGGCTCAAAGGGCCGAATGGCCTTCTCCTGCTCCTATTTTCTATGTTTTTATGTTTCTATGTTTCTATGCTCAAGATCTGGAATGGGGCTTGAACCCTCTGACTCTTGAGCCAGAGCACACAGGAGCAGCAGAATCACAAGAAGTACATTTTATTGAAAGGTCTGATTCACAGCATCCATAAACATTAATTTATACAACCAAACCTCAAATGATTTTTAAAAATTTCAATATATACTTTATTCCATAAAATTTAAAGATACACACAGTTTACACACAGTTCAAATAAAGGGCACAAAATGCAGCCCAGCAGTTCAAAGCAATACAGTACAGATCGTATACACGACGATCTCACTGTTACAATTTTTAAAACGTAGTACATATTTTCTAATATATTCTGTGCAATACCGGGTGGGGTGGCTTTATACAGTGGCCTTTCCCCATAGAGCCTTTGCATAGGTCGTACCTTGCTTCAGTGCTTCCCACAGCACGTACTTCATAAATAGCTCCTTCAGCTGGAAGACCAGCAGGTTTCGGGCCGACCGAAGAGCCTCCTTCACCGAGTTGATGGTCTTCCAGCCGCAGGTGATATCTGTCTCGGTGTGCATCCCGGGGAACAGTCCGTAGAGCACAGCGTCCTGTATTACCGAACTGTTTGGGATGTACTGGGACAGATACCAACACATCTCTCTCTAAACCCTTTGCGCAAAGGGGCAGCCCATCAGGAGGTGGACGATGGTCTCCGCCCCATCGCAGCCTCGAGGGCAGCTTGTGGTGGCGTTGAGGTTCCGTGCATGTTGGAAGGACCGCACTGGGAGGGCCTTTCTCACCACCATCCAGGCTACATCCTGGTGTCTGTTAGTCAGTTCTGACGAGGAGACGTTCTGCCAAATGGCATTGACTGTCTGGTCAGGGGAGTGCCCGATCGGATCAACCCTCTAAGTTCCTTGAAAACGTTTTGTGTCGACCACTGTCTGGCCTTATGGTCGAAGGGATTCCTCCACAGGAAGTTTTCCACCTGGGACAGGTGGTGGGGGACGGTTCAGCTGGACGGGACGTCCTGCGCCTGCTCGACCAGCGTGGCCAGACCCAGCCTTCTCAGTGTGTTGGACAGATAGAAACCCAGCACATAGTGACATTTGGTGGTTTCTTTGTTTCAAAAATATACTTTATTCATAAAATTTCTAATGATACATGCAGTACAATTGCCATATCACATTTCAAACATAGACAATGCAGATTATGCAATTAGCAAGATACATAAAATACAGTTCAAATATGAATTAAACAATGCAGTTACACGTCGTACATGATGATTACAGTTCATGACACTCTAGCATGCCTCATTGCATTACAACCAATACAGTTTATTGATTACAGATACATTACTGGTGCATTACATTTCATTACAATGATTTGTCATTTTACATTCTGCCCGAGGGGGTTTTCCCCTGATTCCAGCCCCTCGGTATACAATGGCAGGAAGGCTCTAAACTGTGTTTTTTTCCCCACAGACCCGTTGTGGCGGCTGCACCCAGCTTCAGTGCGTCCCTCAGCACGTAATCCTGGACATTGGAATGTGCCAGTCTGCAACACTCGGTCGAGGATAGCTCCTTGCACTGGAAGACCAGCAGGTTTCGGGCAAACCAAAGGGCGTCTTTCACCGAGTTGATGGTCTTCCAGCAGCAGTTGATGTCCGTCTCGGTGTGCTTTCCTGGGAGCAGTCCGTAGAGTCCTGTGTTACGGAGCTGCTCGGGACGAACCCAGACAGATACCACTGCATCTCTCTCCAGACTTTCTTTGAAAGGCACATTCCAGAAGGAGATGGGTGACGGTCTCATCCCCACCACAGTCTCCTCTGGGACAGCGCACGGTGCACTGTGACATCGGGTGTACATGAAGGATCTGACGGGAAGGGCTCTTCTCACCACCAGCCAAGCTATGTCTCGGTGCTTGTTTAAAAGTTCTGGCAATGAGACGTTCTGCCAGATGACTTTGACAGTCTGCTCAGGGAAACATCCGACACGATCCACCATCTCCTTTTCCTACAGGGTCTCGAGGACGTTTCGTGCGGACCACTTCCTGATCGACTTGTGGTCAAAGGTGTTTCTCTGCACAAACTTTTCTATGAAGGACAGGTGGGGCGGAATGGTCCAACTGGAAGGAGCATTCCATGGCAGCGTGGCCAGGCCCATCCTTCGCAACACCGGGGACAGGTAGAACCTCAGCATGTAGTGACACTTGGTGTTTGCGTACCAAGGGTCTGTGCACAGCTTGATGGAGTCGCACACAAAGGTGGCTATCAGGATGAGGGTGATGTTGGGTACGTTTTCCCCCCTTTCTCTGGAGATTTGTACATCATGTCTCTGCGGACACGCTCCATTTTTGATCTCTAGATAAAGTGGAAGATGGCTCGGGTGACCGTCACAGCACAGGAGCGCGGTATGGGGCAGACCTGCGCCACGTACAGCAACACCGAGAGCACCTCGCACCTGATGACCAGGTTTTTGCCCACGATCGAGAGGGATCGTCGATCCCACAGTCCCAGTTTCTGCTTCACTTTAGCAATCCACTCCTTCCAGTTTTTGGTGCACGCCCCGGCCCCCCCGAACCAGATCCCCAGCACCTTCAGGTAATCCGACCTGACGGTGAAGGGGACAAAGGATCGGTCGGTCCAGTCCCAAAGAACATGGCCTTGCTCTTGCTGCGATTTACCCTGGCCCCCAAGGCCAGTTCGAACTGGTCACAGATGCTCATTAATCTGCGGACCAACAGCTGATCCGAGCAGAAGACAGTGATGTCATTCATGTACAGGGAGGCCTTGACCTGAGTGCCTCTGCTGCCTGGGATCATCACCCCTCTTATGCCCACATCCTTCCTGATGGACTCGGCAAAGGGTTTGATGCAACACACGAGCAAGACGGAGGAGAGAGGACAGCCCTGCCTGACTCCAGATTTGATCGGAAAGCTTTCCGATTCCCACCCGTTGATTGAAACTGCGCTATTGATGTCTGTGTAGAGCAGTTGGATCCAATTGCAGATTCCCTCCCCAAACCCCATTTTGGAGAGCACGTCCATCGTGTACGTGTGGGATATTCTGTCAAAGGCCTTCTCCTGGTCCAGGCTGATCAGGCAGGTGTTCACCCCCCTGTCCTGTACATAGGCGATCGTATCCCTGAGTAGCGCCAGACTTTCAGAGATCTTTCTGCCAAGTACAGTACAGGTCTGATCAGGGTGGATCATCAGCTCCAGGGCTGACTTGACCCGATTGGCAATGACCTTGGGCAGAATTTTGTAGTCCACATTAAGTAGTGAAATGCGTCGCCAATTTTTGATTTCTTCCCTCTCCCCCTTCTGCTTGTAGATGAGGGTAATGATGCCTTTTCTCATGGAGTCTGACATGCTGCCTGCCAAAAGCATTCCCCCGTACACTTCCAGCAGGTCTGGGCCTATCCAGTCCCACAGAGCCAAGTACAACTCCACCGGTAAACCGTCGCTTCTGGGAGTTTTACTTGTCTCAAAGGACCAGACGGACTTTGTCAGTTCATCCAGAGTTAGCAGGTGATCCAGACTCTCCCACTTGCTGTCGTCTAAAACCTCCGTGATAGATGACAAGAATGACTGGGAAGCCGTGCTGTCTGTGGGCTTTGTGTCGTACTGTCTGGCATAAAAGGATTTGCAGATCCTCAGTATGTCGGGCTGCGAGGACGTGACCGAGCCGTCCTCTTCCATCAGGCTACTGATCACAGAGCTCTCTTTGTGCACCTTTTGGAAGAAGAAACGAGAGCAAGTCTCGTCCTGCTCCACCGGGCAGACTCTGGACCGGAAGGTGATCTTGGAGGCCTCGGAGGCAAAGAGCGAGGCTTGCTGGCCCTTCACCTCTCTGAGTTCCTCCCTGACATCGACCCCCATCGACTGCAGCAGGAGCAGATCCTGCATGCTTTTCTGGAGTCGGGACATTTCCCTCTGTCTTTCTCTCTCGCCTTCTGAACACCTTTGAGGATGAAGAACCTCTTGATATTCGCCTTGATGGCTTCCCACCAGTGCACCAGGGAATCAAAGAGGGGCTTTACGGTTCTCCAACCTTTGTAATCCCTTTTTAGTTCCTCAATGTTTCCCGGGGTCAACAGTTTCAGGGAAGACCACTGCCTCCTACTGGCCGACTGACCTTGGTGGACCTGACCTTGAGTGTTGGGGACACAAACAGGAAGTCTATCCTGGAACGGACGGACCCGCCTGGTCTGGACCAGGTGTATCGACGCGCCGCTCCGTCTGCAGGGTTGCGGAAGACGTCGCACAGCTTGGCGTCTTTCACCACTTCCATCAGGAGTTTGGACGTGGCGTCCAGTTTGCTGCCAGCTCTGCCGGATCGTCCAGCCGCATCGATGATGCAGTTGAAGTCACCGCCAAGAACGACCAGCCTGGACTTCACCAGCAGCAGTGGGAGCTGCTGGAAGACGGCCAGCCGCTCGTTCTTTAGAGTCAGGGCATACACATTGATCAGCCACAGCAGAGCGTTTTTGTACATTACTTCTGCTATGAAGGGGCGACCCCCCACCACCTCCTTCACTTCAGTGATGGTGAAGTTGCCTCCTCGCAGCAAAATCCCCAGGCCGAAAGAACAGCAATCGCTGCTTCCCGACCAGATCGACGGCCCGTGGGCCCACCGCTGCAACCATTGCCGGTAATTACTGAGGTGCGGCAGGCTGCACTCCTGCACGAACAGCAGGTCGCTCTTGACCTTGGCACGGTAGTCCAAGGTCGACACACATCGCGTAGTGCTTTTAACGCTACCTATGTTAATAGATGCGACTTTCAGACCCATTTTAACAACAATTTAAAGTCTCACCCGTCAGTCCGTATGCTTTCTCCAGCTCTTGGACATGTCCCTGCATCCAGGTGATCTGTACAAACTGTTCCACACTCCCTGAGTTGAGGTGATAGTCCTGTTCTGCCTCGGGTGGGGGGGGCAGTCGTTGTTCCGCCGGGGTGACATCGGCAGCGTGGTGTCAGGTGGAGAGTCCATGTGATCCTCGATCGGTTGGGGCTCCTCATTGTTGCTGCTCCCGATGTCCCGGAGCTGGTCTTCGCTCTCTGTGCTGCTGCTCCCGGTGTCCTGGAGCTGGAGGGTACTGGAGGGGTTGTCGCTGTCAGTGTTCTGGAGCTGGGGGTGTTGTCTGCGTCCCGGAGCTGGAGGGGTTGTCACTGTCAGTGTTCTGGAGCTGGGGGTGTTGTCTGCGTCCCGGAGCTGGAGGGGTTGTCGCTGTCAGTGTTCTCGAGCTGGGGGTGTTGTCTGCGTCCTGGAGCTGGAGGGGTTGTCGCTGTCAGTGTTCTGGAGCTGGGGGTGTTGTCTGCGTCCTGGAGCTGGAGGGTACTGGAGGGGTTGTCGCTGTCAGTGTTCTGGAATAGGGGTGTTGTCTGTGTCCTGGAGCTGGAGGGTACTGGAGGGGTTGTCGCTGTCAGTGTCGGTATACAATGGCGCGAGGGATCTAAACGGTAGCCTTTTTTTTCGAAAAATATACTTTATTCATAAAATTTGTAGCAAAACATACAATACAGTTGTCATATCACAGTCCAAACATACACAATACAGATTATACAATTTGCAGGTTACATCAAGTACAGTTCAATGAACACACTGGACATAATTACAGTTCATGACACTCTGGGGTGCCTCATTGCATTATACTCAATACAGATTATTGATTACAGATTCATTACAGCGATTTGAATTTTACATTCTGCCCGGGGGGTTTCCCCTGATTGCAGCCCCTCGGTATACAAAGGCAGGAAGGCTCTAAATGGTTAACGGTAGCCTCCTAAACCAGCACAAATCTTAGACTTCAGAAGGAAATTTTTTGTGTTTATTTTACCGCCAAGGAACCCTGATCACTGCACCTTTAGGTCAAGGTGACTGAACACAAATGAGGGAACTTTTTTTCTAAATAATGCATTAAATACAACTACAAACACAAATCATCTTCAATAAAAAGAACTATTTGTAAAAACAGCTTTATAATTATGCCATAAAAAGTAATTTTACTCAAAGCCTTTATGCTATAAACATGCTATGCAAATTAGATTATTTCCTCTATCCTTTATCACCGGATAGCAGTGGTCAAACATGCTCCAAAATGTAGATTACTTGACATTCGTAACATTGCAAAGAATAACACAGGTTGGAGCCTGTTTCAAGGGTGTAACACATTGCGACAACAAAAGTAGGAACAAATTAGATCAGAAAGAGGGATAAGTACTTCCGACACCATATCAGACTACAAATAGTGATCACGTGTTGTGCATTGTGCCGTGGCAAAATGGCTGAGCGGTGTGGACTTTTGTCGGCAACTTTTACTGTTTACTTGTTCTTGCCATTAATCTGGCTGCTGTCCAATGAAAATACTTCAGCAGGCAAGTTCCAGGCACTCAATTAGTGCTATACAACTCAGGGAAGCTCAGCCTGCGCAACATATTTTCCAGGGAAAAAAAAATTTAAATCAAGGAGCACTCAGGTGGGACATATGTTTGGGACTACAGGAAATGTATTTGAAATTTGAAAAATCCCATTTAAAGTAAGACATTCAACAACCTCTATCTGCTCCCGTTGCCCAAATTCAGTTGGCACAAAAATCCTTATTAAAGCTTTAACAGCTTCAGTGGCCAACGCTGGTGTATGAACACAAAGATCAATTGGCAAAGAAATCAGGACAGCCACAAATAGGGCACCAGAGGTAAATCCCATCACATCAGGATCAACTTAGTAAATAGATTTGAGGAAAAGAAATGGATTAGACAGGAGGATCTTAAAATGAAGATCAGGGTTAGGTGTGGTAGCTTGCCACAACAACATGTGCTAATTGCATAAAAATGTTGGAGAAGTTGGCATACGTGGAAAAGTCCATGTTTTCACTTCATCTCAACCATAAAAAGTTTTGAATACATGGTGCCCTTGCTTACATATTGTGTGTGGCTCCCTATCCTTCTAGAGCGGGTAGGAAGTAATGCTGTTTCTGCAGGTCTATTTTTTATCAATTGTTTGTGATAGTTTCGTATGAGTCCCTTCCTAAATCATCAAATCATTTTCAGAGATACCAGCTCTCAAGATCTAACTACAGAGAATGCACCATTTCCAGTGCTGGGTAAAGAGCTATTCTCCAAGGCACTTGTATACAATATTAGCCCATGTCTCCAGGAGGTTGGTTTTTTTCTTATTGCATGGCTTGCTGTTTTTCTTGTTGTTTCCCCTGTTGCTGTATTTTTCTTTGCACATTGTAAAAATGATTTTATAAAGAGAAAGCTTTTTTGTTTTGCGCACATCAGGTTGACGTGGTCTGCATAATAAAGTGAGATTGTAAACAAGTCCAGGAACAGCAGTGATCATAAAGTCACAAAATAGATACAGATGAGGATGGCTGCTTGGTCCATCCTAGTTCATCCAGAAAGAACGTACAGTCACCCACCACAGCATCCAGCTGTTTCCTAAATGTTTCCAGGGAGTATGCCTCCAATGCCCCATCCATGCTTCCACATGTTGATCACCCTTTGTGTGAAGAAGAACTTCCTGATATAAATCTGAAATTTGCCTTTCACTAGTTTGAACTTATGTGACCTTGACACATCATAACTGTTTAATTTGAAGTAATGTTATGAGTTTATCCTTTCTATACTGCTTACTATTTTTCATATATCTATGAGATCTGCTCTTAGTCATCTCCTCCCAAGACTGAACAGCCCAAGTCTCTCGAGTCTTTCCTTCTAATTAATTCTTATAACACTCAGAATCAGGTTCATGGCTCTTCTCTCCATGACTTGAATGTTTCCTTTGTACTTTGGTGATCAGAACTGTACATAGCAGTCACGGTGACTGATCACATGATGACAGGTATCCTGAACAATCAGGCATAGAGGCCTGAAGCCTGCAATACTTTCAAAGCTCTCAGAGTGCCGCAATGCAGCTCATGAGCAAAGAGAGCTGGGAGTCAGTTCACAAGTTGTGCACTACGCCCATGAGGCATCCAAGATTTGATGGCTGCGCCAAAATGCGACTGGAGTGCCTGAAAAGTGCCTCTGCCAAATGGTGCCCGTTCCAAACAGGCACTGATGGGGAGGCCGCCATCAAAGTGAGGCCTAAAACATTAGGGCACTCCCAGCCACCATTCACCTGGTCAGGCCTGACACCAATGCATCCTTACCCAGTGCTCCGATGTCCTCTGTGCCCCTTACTCCCTTGCACTATGCCTGGTGTCCTCCTCCATGCCAGTTAAATTCCTGCTGCACAAAAGGCAGCCAGTAGCTCTTCACTGTCTGCTGGCACCCAACAATACGACTCTACTGTATTTTGAGAGACATGCCCATGGCAAGGTGAGCCCATTGTGTGCATAGTTCACAGCTAACTAGGCATGCATTAGAGGGGCTTCCTCCAGCCCATGTTTGGTAATGTAGGGAATGGGATCAAACAGGAAATTAGAGTTGCATGTAACAAGGGTACTACAGTAATCATGGGTGACTTTAATCTGCATATAGACTGGCCAAACCAAATTAGCAATAATACTGTGGAGGATGAATTCCTGGAGTGTGCACGATATGGTTTTTTAGACCAGTATGTTGAGGAGCCAACCAGGGAACAGGCTATCCTAGATTGGGTATTGTGCAATGAGAAAGGGTTATTTGATAATCTTGTTGTGCAGGGTCCTTTAGGGAAGAGTGACCATAACATGATAGAATTCTTCATTAAGATGGAAAGTGAAGTAGTCTAATCCGAAACTAGAGCCCTAAATCTAAACAAAGGAAACTACGAAGGGATGAGGAATAAGTTGGCTATGATAGATTGGGAAGCTTCATTAAAAGGCATGACAGTGAATAGGCAATGGCTAACATTTAAGGAACGAATGCATGAATTGCAACAATTATACATTCCTTTCTGGCGCAAAAACACAAAAGGAAATGCGGCCCAACCATGGCTATTGAAAGAAATCAAGGATAGTATTAGATCCAAGAGGAGTCATATAAAGTTGCCAGAAAAAGTAGCAAGCCTGAGGATTGGCAGCAGTTTAGAATTCAGCAAAAAAGGACCAAAAGATTGATTAAGAGGGGAACAATAGAGTATGACAGTAAACTTGCAAGGAACATAAAAGTAGACTGTAAAAGCTTCCACAAGTATTTAAAAAGAAAAAGATTAGTGAAGACAAATGTAGGTCCCTTACAGTCAGAAACAGGAGAATTTATAATGGGGAACAGGGAAAAGGCAGAGCAATTAAACAAATACTTTGGTTCTGTCTTCATGAAAGAGGACACAAATAACTTCCCTGAAATGCTAGAGAACCAAGGGACTAGTGAGAAGGAGAAATTAAAGGAAATTAGTATTAGTAAAAAAATAGTGCTGGAGAAATTAATGGGACTGAAAGCCGATAAATCCTCAGGACCTGATAACCTGCATCCCAGAGTACTAAAAGAGGTAGCCATGGAAATAGTGGATGCATTACTTGTCATCTTCCAAAATTCTATAGATTATGGAACAGTTCCTGCAGATTGAAGGGTGGCAAATGTAACCCCACTATTTAAAAAAGGAGAGAGAGAGAAAACAGGAAAACAGACTGGTTAGCCTAACATTAATAGTAGGGAACTACTAGAGTCTATTATAAAGAATGTGATAACAGGACACTTAGAAAATATCAACGGGATCAGACAAAGTCAACATGGATTTATGAAAGGGAAATCATGTTTGACAAATCCACTGGAGTTTTTTGAGGATGTAACTGGTAGAATAGATAAGGGAGAACCAGTGGATGTGGTTTATTTGGATTTTCAGAACGCCTTTGATAAAGTCCCACATAAGAGGTTAGTGTGCAAAATTCAAGTACATGGGATTGGTGGTAATATACTGGCATGAATTGAAAATTGGTTAACAGACAGGAAAGAGAGAGTAGGAATAAATGGGTCTTTTTCGGGGCGGCAGGCAGTGATTAGTAGGGTATCGCAAGGATCAGTGCTTGGGCCCCAGCTATTCACAATATATATCAATGATTTGGATGAGGGAACCAAATGTAATATTTCCAAGTTTGCTGACAACACAAAACTAGGTGGAATCGTGAGTTGTGAGGAGGATGTAAAGAGGCTTCAAGGCGATTTAGACAAGTTGAGTGAATGGGCAAATACATGGTAGATGCAGTATAATGTGGATAAATGTGAAGTTATCCACTTCGGAAGGAAAAACAGAAAGGCAGACTATTATTTAAATGTTGATAGATTGGGGAATGTTGATGTACAAAGGGACCTGGGTGTCCTTGTACACCAGTCACTGAACGCAAACATGCAGGTGCAGCAAGCAGTCAGGAAGGCAAATGGTATGTTGGCCTTCATTGCAAGAGGATTTGAGCATAAAAGCATGATGTCTTACTGCAGTTATACCGGGCCTTGGTGAGACCACACCTGGAGTGCAGTTTTGTTTGTAGTTTTGAACTCCTTACCTAAGAAAGGATATATTTGCCATAGAGGGAGTGCAGCGAAGGTTCAGCAGACTGATCCCTGGGATGGCAGGACTGTCATATGAGGAGAGATTGGGTCGACTCGGCCTGTATTCACTCGAGTTTAGAAGAATGAGAGGGGATTTCATTGAAACATATAAAATTCTGACAGGGCTAGACAGACTGGATGCAGGGAAGATGTTTCCACTAGCTGTTGGGTCCAGAACGAGGGGTCACAGTCTCAGGTACGGGGTAGGACATTTAGGACTGAGATGAGGAGAAATTCCTTCACTCAGAGCGTGGTGAACCTGTGGAATTCTCTACCACAGAAGGCTGTGGAGGCCAAGTCACTGAATATATTTAAGAAGGAGCTAGATAGATTTCTAAACACAATAGGCATCAAGGGGTATGGGGCGAGAGCAGGAATATGGTATTGAGCTAGAGGATCAGCTATGATCATACTGAATGGCGGAGCAGGCTCGAGGAGCCGAATGGCCTACTCCTGCTCCTATTTTCTATGTTTCTATGTCTCTATGAGATCCACGTCAAAGCTATAAAGTGGATTTGCAGCAAAAAAGTGAAAGATGGCTGCAGCCTACACTAACCTGTCATTGAGTAACCTGGAGGGGGAGTTAGACTCACGGAGAATGCGGCCTTTTTCCAAATGCTTACTTGAGGACCTGGATCAAACATTTGGTAATGATGAGATTAGTAATGATGCTGCAGTTGAACATTTAGAACATCAAAAGTGGCTGGCACATCACAAGTTGCCCTATGTTGGTCCTTCTACCACACTGAAGGCAGATATCTGTTGTACAGCTGATGAGGAAACTCTAAGATTTGGGATGACAGCTGCTGTAAGATATTGCTTGGAGGGCACGTATTAGAACATGTGTTCAGGGCTCAGTACCTACCATAATTGGATTGCAAAAAGGAAAACAGCTGCTGCTGAAGTTCCTCACCTCCAATTGGTGCAACCACTATTCAACAGGTTATGGTGTGTATCCATGTTTGGTCAGTAGGATGGTAGGGAATGCATTCACATATTCTATAATGAATTGTATTGTTTTCCCTGCCACTTGTAAGAGCTTCTGGTACCTGTTATCTGCTAAGCAAGGATGAAACCCATGCTTGTCAGTTATTTAATGACCAACTAGTGATTATCCTCTGTGAATGGGGACAAGTGCGGGTGAGGTGGCTTCAAAATGCTATGCTTGATGATGGAAGTTTGGAACGCAATCAACCCTATGTGGCAGACTCCCTAATCCACTACCTGAACAGAGCACTATTGATGATTGACTAGCTAACTTGGCTCACTAACGGAACCTGAAGGGGTGAACCAGTCACTGGGGCTGGGATTCTTATTACTTGGCTCTGCATAACCCCACAACATAAGACTCTAATAAGGTGGTTCTGGTTAGACAAGCAGCGGGAAACTTACCAGTGCTCCTTGTTGGCAGGTAGCACAGTTTTAGCTGGTTAAACTCCATCAGTACCTCTGTGCACACTTCTGGGTCACCGAGCCTTGGCTCTGCCAACTTGTGCCTGAGCTCTCTGGACCTAAGTGAATGAGGTGTGTCTCTCTGGAGAGAGAGTGCACACTCTATATTGGGCAAATAAAAACTCTACCCATGTGGATTCACCAGTAGCTTGGTATGGAGAGTCCTATTGTAAACAATTTTACAACACCAAGTTATAGTCCAGCAATTTTATTTTAAATTCACAAGCTTTCGGAGGCTACCTCCTTCCTCAGGTGAACGATGCGGAAATGAAGTCCTCGAAATGAAGTCGCATTTATAATTCACAGAACAATGCTGGTGATAACAGACAGTTTTTTCAACTGCCCGTTGCCAAGGCAATCAGTGTGCAGACAGACAGGTGTTACCTGCCAGGTCTCAGAATATACAAATCACCAAAAAAAACAACAAACAAAAAAAAAACAGAGATAGAGAGGTAGAAACATAGAAAAGACAGCAACTGACCCGTTATATTAAAAACAGATAACATTTGTTCGCTGGTGGGGTAACGTGTAGCGTGACATGAACCCAAGATCCCGGTTGAGGCCGTCCTCATGGGTGCGGAACTTGGCTATCAATTTCTGCTCGACGATTTTGCGTTGTCGTGTGTCTCGAAGGCCGCCTTGGAGTACGCTTACCCGAAGGTCGGTGGCTGAATGTCCTTGACTGCTGAAGTGTTCCCCGACTGGGAGGGAACCCTCCTGTTTGGCGATTGTTGCGCGGTGTCCGTTCATCCGTTGTCGCAGTGTCTGCATGGTCTCGCCAATGTACCATGCTCCGGGGCATCCTTTCCTGCAACGTATGAGGTAGACAACGTTGGCCGAGTCACAGGAGTATGAACCATGCACCTGGTGGGTGGTGTCCTCTCGTGTGATGGTGGTATCTGTGTCGATGATCTGGCATGTCTTGCAGAGGTTACCGCGGCAGGGTTGTGTGGTGTCGTGGACGCTGTTCTCTTGAAAGCTGGGTAATTTGCTGCGAACGATGGTCTGTTTGAGGTTGGGTGGCTGTTTAAAGGCGAGTAGTGGAGGTGTGGGGATGGCCATAGCGAGGTGTTCGTCGTCATTGATGACATGTTGAAGGCTGCGGAGAACATGGCGTAGTTTCTCCGCTCCGGGGAAGTACTGGACGACAAAGGGTACTCTGTTGGTTGCGTCCCGTGTTAGTCTCCTGAGGAGGTCTATGCGATTTTTTGCTGTGGCCCGTCGGAACTGTCGATCGATGAGTCGAGCGTCATATCCCGTTCTTACTAGGGCGTCTTTCAGCGTCTGTAGGTGTCCATCGCGTTCCTCCTCGTCTGAGCAGACCCTGTGTATTCGCAGGGCCTGTCCATAGGGGATGGCCTCTTTGACGTGGTTAGGGTGGAAGCTGGAAAAGTGGAGCATCGTGAGGTTGTCCGTGGGCTTGCGGTAGAGTGAGGTGCTGAGGTGCCCGTCTTTGATGGAGATTCGTGTGTCCAAGAAAGAAACTGATTCTGAGGAGTAGTCCATGGTGAGCTTGATGGTGGGATGGAACTTGTTGATGTTATCGTGTAGTCTCTTCAGTGATTCCTCGC
The DNA here is from genome assembly GCF_035084215.1 of Heptranchias perlo. Classification (NCBI taxonomy): domain Eukaryota; kingdom Metazoa; phylum Chordata; class Chondrichthyes; order Hexanchiformes; family Hexanchidae; genus Heptranchias; species Heptranchias perlo. The sequence continues at coordinate 71,350,108 of NC_090329.1, read as the reverse complement.
CGTGGGTCCATAGAAAGAAAATGTCGTCGATGTATCTGGTGTATAGTGTTGGTTGGAGGTCTTGTGCAGTGAAGAAGTCCTGCTCGAACTTGTGCATGAAAATGTTGGCGTATTGGGGTGCGAATTTGGTCCCCATGGCTGTTCCGTGTGTTTGGGTAAAGAACTGGTTATCGAAGGTGAAGACATTGTGATCCAGGATGAAGCGGATGAGTTGTAGGATGGCGTCCGGAGATTGGCTGTTGTTGGTGTTGAGTATTGATGCTGTCGCAGCGATGCCGTCATCGTGGGGGATACTGGTGTAGAGTGCCGAGACGTCCATCGTGGTGAGAAGTGTTCCTGGTTCAACTGGTCCGTGGGTACTGAGTTTTTGTAGGAAGTCTGTAGTGTCGCGACAGAAGCTGGGGGTTCCCTGTACGATGGGTTTCAGGATGCCCTCGATGTATCCAGAGAGGTTCTCACACAGGGTTCCGTTGCCTGATACGATAGGACGTCCAGGTGTGTTGGCTTTGTGTATCTTTGGGAGGCAGTAGAAGTCTCCCACGCGGGGATTACGTGGGATGAGAGTGCGTAGGATGCTTTGAAGGTCTGGATCGAAGGTCTTGATCAGTTTGTTGAGCTGGTGGGTGTGTTCTTTGGTCGGGTCTGCGGGTAACCGTCTGTAGTGTTCCTGGTTGTCCAGTTGTCGGTATGCTTCTTTGCAATAGTCCGTTCTGTTCTGTATGACTATGGCTCCTCCTTTGTCCGCTGGTTTGATGACGATGTTGCGGTTGTTCTTGAGAGCGTTGATGGCGTTGCGTTGTGCTCGGGTGACATTCTGGACTGTCTTCTGAGTGCGGCTGATGAATCTGGCATTGACGCATTTCCTGACAGCTTGAGCATACATGTCCAGCTGAGGGCAGTGACCCTCTGGAGGAGTCCAGTTTGACTCTTTCCTCTTCGGTTGCTGTACCGCGGATCCCTCTGTCTGCTGTTCTGGATCGTCAATTGTCTCATTGGGTTCGCTGCTGAAATTTTGTGGTTTGTGGTAGAATTCCCGGAGCCTCATTCTCCTGATGAATTCCTCTGTGTCCGCCGCGAGACTAGTGGGGTCCATTTTGGTGGTGGGGCAGAAATTGAGCCCTCGGCTGAGAACTTCGATTTCGTCTGGTTGAAGGGTGTGGTCGGACAAATTGACGATAGACTTCCCTGTGGTTGCAACCGTGGTACCAGGGGAAGCTTGGTCGATGCTGGTGGTGATGCCGAGTTTCTCAAGCTTCCTGCTCTTGGTTTTCATGTAGGCAGCGTAGTTCCGTTGCCTCGTCTGTTTGGCGGTATAACGCGTGGGAGACTCCCGCGTGGGAGACTTCTACTGCCTCCCAAAGATACACAAAGCCAACACACCTGGACGTCCTATCGTATCAGGCAACGGAACCCTGTGTGAGAACCTCTCTGGATACATCGAGGGCATCCTGAAACCCATCGTACAGGGAACCCCCAGCTTCTGTCGCGACACTACAGACTTCCTACAAAAACTCAGTACCCACGGACCAGTTGAACCAGGAACACTTCTCACCACGATGGACGTCTCGGCACTCTACACCAGTATCCCCCACGATGACGGCATCGCTGCGACAGCATCAATACTCAACACCAACAACAGCCAATCTCCGGACGCCATCCTACAACTCATCCGCTTCATCCTGGATCACAATGTCTTCACCTTCGATAACCAGTTCTTTACCCAAACACACGGAACAGCCATGGGGACCAAATTCGCACCCCAATACGCCAACATTTTCATGCACAAGTTCGAGCAGGACTTCTTCACTGCACAAGACCTCCAACCAACACTATACACCAGATACATCGACGACATTTTCTTTCTATGGACCCACGGCGAGGAATCACTGAAGAGACTACACGATAACATCAACAAGTTCCATCCCACCATCAAGCTCACCATGGATTACTCCTCAGAATCAGTTTCTTTCTTGGACACACGAATCTCCATCAAAGACGGGCACCTCAGCACCTCACTCTACCGCAAGCCCACGGACAACCTCACGATGCTCCACTTTTCCAGCTTCCACCCTAACCACGTCAAAGAGGCCATCCCCTATGGACAGGCCCTGCGAATACACAGGGTCTGCTCAGACGAGGAGGAACGCGATGGACACCTACAGACGCTGAAAGACGCCCTAGTAAGAACGGGATATGACGCTCGACTCATCGATCGACAGTTCCGACGGGCCACAGCAAAAAATCGCATAGACCTCCTCAGGAGACTAACACGGGACGCAACCAACAGAGTACCCTTTGTCGTCCAGTACTTCCCCGGAGCGGAGAAACTACGCCATGTTCTCCGCAGCCTTCAACATGTCATCAATGACGACGAACACCTCGCTATGGCCATCCCCACACCTCCACTACTCGCCTTTAAACAGCCACCCAACCTCAAACAGACCATCGTTCGCAGCAAATTACCCAGCTTTCAAGAGAACAGCGTCCACGACACCACACAACCCTGCCGCGGTAACCTCTGCAAGACATGCCAGATCATCGACACAGATACCACCATCACACGAGAGGACACCACCCACCAGGTGCATGGTTCATACTCCTGTGACTCGGCCAACGTTGTCTACCTCATACGTTGCAGGAAAGGATGCCCCGGAGCATGGTACATTGGCGAGACCATGCAGACACTGCGACAACGGATGAACGGACACCGCGCAACAATCGCCAAACAGGAGGGTTCCCTCCCAGTCGGGGAACACTTCAGCAGTCAAGGACATTCAGCCACCGACCTTCGGGTAAGCGTACTCCAAGGCGGCCTTCGAGACACACGACAACGCAAAATCGTCGAGCAGAAATTGATAGCCAAGTTCCGCACCCATGAGGACGGCCTCAACCGGGATCTTGGGTTCATGTCACGCTACACGTTACCCCACCAGCGAACAAATGTTATCTGTTTTTAATATAACGGGTCAGTTGCTGTCTTTTCTATGTTTCTACCTCTCTATCTCTGTTTTTTTTTTGTTTGTTGTTTTTTTTGGTGATTTGTATATTCTGAGACCTGGCAGGTAACACCTGTCTGTCTGCACACTGATTGCCTTGGCAACGGGCAGTTGAAAAAACTGTCTGTTATCACCAGCATTGTTCTGTGAATTATAAATGCGACTTCATTTCGAGGACTTCATTTCCGCATCGTTCACCTGAGGAAGGAGGTAGCCTCCGAAAGCTTGTGAATTTAAAATAAAATTGCTGGACTATAACTTGGTGTTGTAAAATTGTTTACAATTGTCAACCCCAGTCCATCACCGGCATCTCCACATCATGGAGACTCCTAGACAGTTGTAAACAATTTTACAACACCAAGTTATAGTCCAGCAATTTTATTTTAAATTCACAAGCTTTCGGAGATTTTCTCCTTCCTCAGGCAAATGTTTCAAGAGCTCCTTGAAGCCTACGCATTTATACATATTGAACAATACATGGTGTTTACTTGTTAAATAGCCTTGTGGATACTGGCTGCAGAGGCTCCTGTTTTCTCCAACAGAGTTCAGGAAGCTCTTAAGCAATTCAAAGAACAGTAATGTTTGTTAAATGTTTTGTGTTTTTCTTCAGCTCCGAATTGCTCTCTAGAACTTTTAGTAACAAGCGCAAAGTGAGTTTCCGCTCATTTTCAGTGGTCATGCATTAGCTTTTATAGAATTGCTTTTGAAATAGTAATCACTGGTGACCCATCCTAGACAGGGGATGGGTCATGTCAGTGATCTGGCAAAATGGAACTTTGTTCATATATATCTAAAGGCAAGTACAAACCTCTGCTAACTGATGTCTGGTTGCTAGTGAAAGATTTAATGTTAGTAAGGATCTGACTGCCCTATTCTGAGAGCTTCTTAAACTTTAGTTAAACTGCATAGCCAAAGTAGTGTCAGATTAGTCAGTCAAGGTGGTCTCAGAGAGCATGTGATAAACCGATTTGCACTCTGATAAATTGCCTTAATCTGCAGCTTTAATACAGCTTCTACAACATATATGATGTGAAAATCATGTTAAATCAAGGCAAAATTTGCAATATAACTGGCCCATGAGACTTGTTAATCAGTGTTATGTTGACATTACTTCTAACTGTCATTATGCATTCGAAACAGGAGATGCCAATTCCAATGATCCTGAAACCAGTGATTACTATTTCAAAAGCAATTCTATAAAAGCTAATGCATGACCACTGAAAATGAGCGGAAACTCACTTTGCGCTTGTTACTAAAAGTTCTAGAGAGCAATTCGGAGCTGAAGAAAAACACAAAACATTTAACAAACATTACTGTTCTTTGAATTGCTTAAGAGCTTCCTGAACTCTGTTGGAGAAAACAGGAGCCTCTGCAGCCAGTATCCACAAGGCTATTTAACAAATAACTACCTCACTTTCTTCTTATTATTCACTATTCATAATTACAGTGTAGCCAAGAATAACAGATGTTGTAGAGAGAGTTCAAGAGTGTAATTCAATCTGTCAGCTCAGAGGATGTATATAAAATGATCAAGCATTGCACTCATGGTTTATGACATCATCTGAACCCTTCCATTACATTAAAGTCTTGGACCTCCCTCCTTTAGCGTCTAGTATTCTATATATTTTCGGTCCCAGCTAGGTTCAGTGGATAGCACCTCTGTGTTAGAAGGTTGCATGTTTGAGCCCTATATCTAGTTTGAGCTGATAATCTAGGCTGATACTTCAATGCAGTAGAGGGTGTGCTCCATTACTGCACCTGCTATCTTTCAGATGAGATGTTAACCAAGGTCCCAGTTACCTGCTCTGGTGGTTCTGGTGGATATAAAATATCCCATGCACTATTTCAGCAGTTCTCAACCTTCGTTAAAAATTTCATGAACGTCCTTGTGCGAAATGAGAAAATTTCACAAAATCCACCTTTCGTCATAATTATAATGCATCCATGACTGGTTCGCAGTTTATGAAGGCACTCTTTCCCCCACCGCCACCACACAGATAACAGAGGATCACTTCAACAACAACAATTTGCATTTATATAGCACCTTTAACATAGTAAAACACACCAAGGCACTTCACAGGAGTGTTATCAGACAAAATTTGTCACCGAGCCTCTTTCTATCTCCTCGCCAAGCTCACTGTCATTCCTGCCTACTAACAGACTCCCTGCTGTGCGCTGGCAAAAACTATTGCAAGGTCACAGAACATACAACAGAAAGTCCACTCCTTGAGCATATCAGGAAGGAGAGCAATACTGAGGAGCAGACTGCTGAGGAGGAGTTATCGGGGAGTGGACCGACAGTGCGGGGAGGGTTTATGAGTGATGGGGGGGGGGGGGGTCACAACCCACAAGATGAAAACCATTGTACTATTTGAAGAAGAGCAGGGAGTTCCTCTGGCCTGGCCAACATTCTTCCCTCAACCAATACCGCCAAAAAGATTAACTTCAAATCCATCTCATTGCTCCTTGTGACATATGCTGGAACAGAATAGCTTGTCATTTGCCTTCAGAACATCAGTCACTGTGCTTTGAAAGTGAGTAATTTTGTGAAGCAACTTTGAGATGTTTTAGGTGTTAAGTATTTTTAAAATATATTTTCACCTGCAAATCAGTTTTGTTTGGTACAAATGAAATTCGGGCAAATAGACCATCATTCAGCGCTGGCTAGCATTTTCATGGTCAAAAAATTGCCATCAGCTGCTATTGGCTGAACAGCAGGAACGTTATCTGACTGAATATATTCATATACACACACACACTTTACAATACTTGTTAAACACACCTCAAGAAACAGACCTGATAGGTCCGGGTATCATATAAGAAGTTTGTAAAACAAAAATGACTTGAACATTCACTTTCTTTTCACTTGTGCGCACTTGTATCACGATCGGTTAAAACAAAAGAGTTCCTATTAGAATTTTGTATTTGTTTCACGCTGATTTTATGCTCAAAAGTTACTTACACTTCATTTCACTGATCAACTTACTGGATGACAGTCGGCCCCACTTCTAAACCAGCTCACGTGCCGAAGAGATCACTGCTTGACTGATTGATTTGGTATTGATGAAATAGACAAATCTTTGGAAAAATAGGATAGTACAGCTTTAAGTAGACTGAGAAGTGAAGCATAAATACTTCAGCTTTAAATCCCAATTTTAAGCTTCTGACAGGGGATTTATGAAAGTGCTATATATTATTGTGAATGGCAGGAAAGCCTCTATTATTCCCTTACATTATATATGACACTGGGCAGTGTGGCGCCTGGAGACTGTCTGCTCTAAACTAACTTCCCATGATTTCCGAGTCACAGCCAGACTTGTCCTGAAAGCCAAATATTTCACTCCTGAGACATTCTACATTTCCTGATATAGGATGCACTTGCGTGTCTCTCGGTGACCTTAAGCATCAATTAACGAGTCATAATATCGCTCAGATATGGCCTGGGAGTCACTGAGAAAGTTGGCGTGGCACTGCAGTCACTAATGGCAGCGTGAGGTTCGGAGAACCGTTAGAAAATAGAGCCGCTGTTTTCATTGTGTGCTCTCTAATCAGTGCAGGGAGAACAATAAATGCATGTAATGCTGATTTTGGACCACTTCCATCTAGCTTTTCCCATGCAGCCAGCCTTGGGAACTGCTGATTGAGTGGCACACAAGGGGCACAGCCTTTACTCACTCAGCCGAAGACGTGGGTCGACCTTTTTTTTTCTTTTCTTTTTTATATGTGTGGGCATGAAAAGAATGTTTCCAAGATGAATGCGCAGTAAAACAAGCTCTGTATTCTCCTTGAAAACTCTTTCAACGTTTTGATGTTTTCTATCATAAAAGATATGCAGAGTGTCACGTTTTGAAGTACTGTACAACGATACTTTTCAGGCTAACGTTAACCGTTTTCTTTAGCCCACATTTCTCGGTTTTTTAAAGAAAAAAAACTTTAATCAGATTTCGAATAAAAATATGTATTTTCTACACGTTTAAACTGAATCACTTCAATTATGTTTTGGAGAGTAATATCCAACGGTAAACTACAGCTGCGTCTCTTTCAAAAACTGAAATATTAGTAAATTTCACAAGAATGAAAATGAGAAGATGCAAAATATTTTCTTGGCCGGCCCGGGAAAAATCAACAGGAGCCGAGAGGAGAGAGGTTTGTTTAGTTGAGTCTGAATTATGAAATTGGCAAGAAGACACAGATGTATGTGAGAAGGGAAACTTCAGCTGTGGTTCCGACCGTGCGGCCATATGGACAGTTAAATTCCTCATTGGTGTCTTAACTCTTCTCAGATTTAAGCACAATGTTTTCATTGACTCACACAGGTTCAGTTCAGCTAAGTATACCCCCACCCCACCCCACCCCCCATGCATTTGATCAACAGTTCGTTGTGTTGTTTGATGTAAAGTAAAGATTTGTTGACTCCCCTTTAAACGTTTAGTGTAATTACCATTTCCAATAACAGAGCAATCTCAAACTGGTAACAGAGCTGAACTTTTCTCGGCTAACGAATGCACAGTTCTTACAACTGTACGTTCGTCGGATGTTAATAAGTCAGTAACTTCAAAGGATAAAAACACAGGAATTTTTAGAATGATTTTTATAATTGGTCGTTTTAGAACTTTATTTAAAAGTCCATTTTTTAAACCCTGTTGGACGGACACAATTAATTGTTTTAAATGCAGACTTTTGTAGGGGAAGGTTCACTCAGCGAAGTCAGAAAGTTTGGTTATTTGAAGAAAGTATAATGTATTAAAATGACACTTAGTAATTATTTATGCCAAGGGAAAATGATATTAACTATAAGAGCCATATGCTGTAATGCAGTGATTTCCAACAAACCTATTTTTGCTTGAACATACCTTTCACGTAGAGTACTGCATGAATAGTTGCAAACTGATTCTTATATTCAACCAAATAAAGCGACGCGTTACATTGCAAGGTTTACAACATATTTCATGCTTTTTCTTCTTCAAGGCCACATTTAGCACAAGCTTTGGTAAACTAACAGATATTACTTTAAATCTTTTGAAACCTTGGCTTTACCTAGTTTAATGTATAAATAAACACGTGGCAGAGATAACACCTAGCAGCAGCTTTTAATAAATACGTTTCTGTTGGTGTGTATATCTAGGTATACAGCCTATTTTCAAAAACAAATGTGGCATTCTATGAAGACAAAATTAATATACAGATAAAATAACTGAATTCAACCCTCCAAAATCTTTCACCAGGTGTTCTATAATCTGATGCCATCTCAACTAATTGGATGCTTGATAGTTTCTGGGAGAGTGGCCGATAATCGCAGCGTCAGCGGCTCCGGATGGTGAATGTGTCCACGCTTCAGCTCTTAAATCGACACCCATCTTATTTTTGCATCTTATTTGTCACTTTGCTTGTCCTACGTCCAGTATTGGATGAGCAGAAATTTCCTCCAATTGAATATTGAGAAGACTGAAGCCATTGTCTTTAGCCCACGCCACAAACTCTGTTCCCGAGCCACTGATTCCATCCCACTCCCTGGCCACGAACTGATGCTGAACCAAACGGTTTGCAACATCGGCACCCTATTTGACCCTGAGCTAAACTTCTGGCCCCATATCCTCTCCATCACAAAGACCGGCTACTTCCACCTCTGTAATATCGTCCGTCTTTGCCCCTGCCTCAGCCCATCTGCCACTGAAACCCTCATCCATGCTTTTGTTACCTCCACATGCGACCATTCCATTGCTCTTCTGGCCAGCCTCCCATCATCCACTCTTTGTAAATTTCGGCACATCCAAAGCTCTGCTGCCCATATCCTGACTTACACCAAGTCCCGTTCACCCATCACCCATGGGCTCGCTGACCTACATTGGCTCCTGGTCCAGCAATGCATCACATTTAAAATTCTCATCCTTGTGTTCAAATCCCTCCATGGCCTTGTCCCTCCTTATATCTGTAACTTCCTCCAGACTTACAACCTTCCAATTCTGGCCTCTTGTGCATCCCCAATTTCCTTCGCCCCTCCATTGGCGGCTGTGCCTTCATCTGTCTAGGCCCTAAGCTCTGGAATTCCCTCCATAAACCTCTACACCTCTCTACATCTCTCTCCTTTAAGATGCTGCTTAAAACCTACCTCTTTGATCAAGCTTTTATCACCTGTCCTAATATCTCCTTATGTGGCTCGGTGTCAAATTTTGTTTGATAATGTTGCTGTGAAGCGCCTTGGAACATTTTACTATGTTAAAGACGCTATATAAATGCAAGTTGTTGTTGATAAATTATACGCCTCCTGAACTTCTGTTGATCTTTTCCATCAGTGCAGTCCCATTCATTTCAGATAAACTAACTGACATGACTAGGACCCTAATTTATTTGCCTTTACTTGAAATGGTGGGCAGTATGTTACCACCACTGGTCACTCACAATGCTTCAGGCCACAGTTCAGCAGTATTACCCACAGGAATTTATCCATGTTGCTTGCCAAAGTTGAGTAGTAGAGATGGATGAATATTCCAGAGTCTCGCTTCATTACCTTTGGGGATCAGGTATTTATTTCCTCAGGAAATTAAATGCGTTTCTTGGGGGTTGGGGTGGGGGGAATTAGAGATCAAGTGTGCATGTTCTGTGAAGGAGCAGGCATGGTGCACCAAATGGCTTTTTTTCTTACCATGCTTTCTAATGCATTTCTATGTCATTTCTGTCAGTTTTCCACAGGCTTGCTGCTCCTCTGCTTCCAGCTGTTTGTATTGTACTAAGATCTGTGCTAGTGATGCCAGTCTCAGATATGAAGGACTCGTGCAGCTGGCTGCAACCTGAAAACAAACTTGCTGTAATTTGCTTTGGTGGCCAGGAAAGCCTATTACTGTATCTAGTTTTGTTGGAGGTCTCTGTGAGCAGGGTATTAGCTGCTTTTATATTGCAGCCTTACCAGCCATTAGCCCTAGCAAATCCTGGGATGTTTACTTTTGGATTGCAGCTGGCTGCATGAAACCTGTGCATCAAGAGCTCACACCATTAGTATGGATCTCATGCAATATAAAGCAGCTAATGTCCTGCTCAGAGATTCCATCACTTCATCACTTAGTTTATTGTAATCTTTTCTTGAGGGTTTCATTAGTATTCATTAAAGAAAGAGCTTTGATTTATATCAGGGAATCCTAAAAAGCTTCATATTACAATGGATCACTTTGAAGTGCCATCACTGTTGCTGTGTAGGTAAATGTGGCAGCCATTTTACACAGAGGAAGGTCCCACAAACAGCAATGAGATAATTGGTCAATTAATCTGTTTTTTTTGGTGATGTTGGTTGAGGGAGGAATGTTAGTTAGCGCACTGAGAGAACTTGTTTCTGTTTGATAGCTGGCTGTCCTAGAAAGGCTAAAAGGGCTCGAATGAGCTGAAGGGGAAAACTGGGAGCAGTCTGATCACTGTGCTGCCGAATAGCTTTGCTCCAGCATTTGGGCAAAACAGCACGAGAGTATTGGAATAAAGGGGACAAAGGCATGGATGAGAGTTTCAACAGCAGATCGGCTGAGGCGGGGCAGAGGCAGGCAGTGTTACTGAGGTGGAAGTAGGCAGTCTTTGTGATGGAGATGGTATGGGGTCAAAAGCTCAGCTCTGGATCAAAAAGAATGGCGAGATTGAGAACAGTTTAACTCAACAAAAATCAATTATTTTTTCACTAAGCATTTATATTTATATTTTGCTCCATGCATTACTTTCTCTGTAGAGGGTCAATTTATGCAAAGTGAGAATATTTTGTCAATCAATATTTCTCCTACAGTTGCACTGCAATTGAATTTACAGCAAAGTGCTGAGGATGGGAAGTCCTTTGGAGATTCCTATAGCACGGCAAAATTAAGGTGAGAAAGACAATTCATAGTGAACATCAATCGTAGGTGTGACAAAAAATGAGGTGTTATGTGTACGCTGGTCATTACCCCAGGATCCACGCTTACAGACCCTGCCACTCCTCCTTGGGCATGTTAGGGGAGACCTGTCTTCACTAAGCTATACCATATGCTCCAAGCTGCTCTGCAGCCAATGTCGAGAATAGAGAAGGCACTTTCCAAAATGTGAAGTTTACCACAGCATTAAGCCACTAGATTCTTCCAATCCACTGCAAGGACATCTGTCAAATTAGTCAGTCTGCTGCCGCAATTTCTAATAAAAAAAATATTTTGGGCTCCTCCAGAAGCTGCCGGCCATGCTACAGAATCTCCATATACACTAAAAACCAAACCTCCATATACACTGAAAACCAAAACCCCATATACACTGAAAAACAAACCCTCATATACACTAAAAACCAAACCCCCATATACACTGATAACCAAACCCCCATATACACTGAAAACCAAACCCCCAAATACAATAAAAATCAAACCCCCAAATACACTGAAAATCAGACCCCCAACATTAAAAACCAAACCTCCATATAAACTGAAAACCAAACCCCTAACACTAAAAAACAAAGCCCTATATACACTGAAAACCAAACCCCTAACATTAAAAACAAACCTTCATATACATTGTAAACCAAACGTCCCAACACTAAAAAACAAACCCACATATACACTGAAAACCAAACTCCCATATACACTAAAAACCAAACCCCCATATACACTGAAAACCAAACCCCTATATACATGAAAAACCAAACCCCCGTATACACTGAAAACCAAACCTCCATTTACACTGAAAACCAAACCCCCATATACACTGAAAACCAAACTCCCAACACTAAAAGCCAAATCCCCATATACACTGAAAACCAAACCCCCATATACACTAAAACCAAACCCCCATATACACTGAAAACCAAACCCCCATATACACTGAAAACCAAATACCCATATACACTGAAAACCAAACCTCCATTTACACTGAAAACCAAACCCCCATATACACTGAAAACCAAACCCCCAACACTAAAAGCCAAATCCCCATATACACTGAAAACCAAACCCCCATATACACTAAAACCAAACCCCCATATATACTGAAAACCAAACCCCCATATACACTGAAAACCAAACCTCCATTTAAACTGAAATCAAACCCCCATATACACTAAAAACCAAACCCGCATATACACTGAAAACCAAATCCCCATATATCTGAAAACCAACCCCCCAACACTAAAAACCAAACCTCCATTTACACTGAAAACCAAACCCCCATATACACTAAAAACCAAACCCCCATATACACTGAAAACCAAACCTCCATTTACACTGAAAACCAAACCCCCATATACACTGAAAACTAACCCTCCATTTACACTGAAAACCAAACTCCCATATACACTAAAAACCAAACCCCCATATACACTGAAAGCCAAACCGCCATATACACTACAAACCGAATCCCCATATATCTGAAAACCAACCCCCCAACACTAAAAACCAACCCCTCGATACTAAAAACCAACCTGTTACTAAAAATCAAACCCCCCCAATACTAAAACCAACCCCCCGACACTAAATATCAGGCTTCCATACACTAAGAATTACTTCCCTCTACACTAAAAATCAGACCCCTATACAATAACAACAGATCCCCGTACACTAAAAATCTTACTTCCATTCACTAAAAATCAGAACACCATGCAGTAAAAATGAGACCCCATGCACTAAAAACCAAACCCCCATATTAAAAATCAGGGAATCGATTTTTCTCTTAGTCCCTACACTGGCAGAACATTGGCAGGAGGGAATCTGCCTACCACCTGCCTGCGCCCCCAATCCTGGCCGATTTCCTGAGGTCAGAAGCATTTGAATATTTTGGGCGGGATTCTAGCAGGGTACTCATGGGCATCAGTGATCCTGCCTCAGGGAAGGGAGGGAAATCACTGGTCCAGTCCCTGAGAGCCTGGAACAGTGTAGCATGGCTGATGGCTTCTGGAGCAACTGGAGGGTTTTTTAAAAAATTGGCCCATAGTTTGATTACATTTCATTGAGGCCTTTAAAATGTCAATTCGGTCTTTCCACACCATAGCATTGTTGCATGCCAGGAACTCAGGAGGTACCCAGTGTTCAGCATTGCTACAGTGCAAATGACAGAAAATGCATCACATGGTATATTCCTGTCATTTGAATTCTATTATAACAGATCTGCCCATATTTGGGTGGACATATTGGATGCACATCGTCACTTCAAGTGGGAAATCCCAGAGGTGGGTGGTGGGGGGGGAGGAGGTGGGGTTTGGAGCAGGCAGAATAGCTTCCAGCCCAGTTTTCCTCCGCTGCCCCATTGGAGTTATACAAGGAAGCAATTATAACTCCAGAGGAAAGTCCACCACAGAACTTATATGCTAAAGGCAGAATTTCGCAAAATCTGATGCCACTGGCAGACGCTCACAAACAGTGAGCGCCTTATCAGAAAATTACAGATCAAATCATGGTCAGTGATTCCGTGATTTTCTGATAAGCTTCCCACTGTGTGTGAGGTCTCGTTGGTAACCCAGGTGCTCAGAAGATTTCACTTTCAGAATCAATAAGAAATCAAAGCACCAATACTAAAATTGACTAGTTGGTGTTCCCCTCTACCTGGTCTGGTCTGGTTTGCTCCACTGCTGTGCACTGCTGAAATTATAAATTATTGGTCAGTGAGCTCATTGGTCCATTTTATTTTTGATCAAACCTCAAATGTGAAGAGCTATATATTAATGAGGGGCAGAACGATCTTATTGATCTCATTAAAACATATAAGATTCTGAGAGGGCTTGACAAGTTAGATGCTGAGAGGTTGTTTCTCCTGGCTGGAGAGTCTAGAACAAGGGGGCATTGTCTCAAGATAAGGGGTCGGACATTTAGGACCAAGATGAGGAGGAGTTTCTTCACGCAGAGGGTTATGAATCTTTGTAATTCTTTACCCCAGAGGGCTGTGGATGCTCAGTCATTGAGTATATTCAAGAATGAGATCAATAGATTTTTGGACTCAAGGGGAATCAAGGGATATGGGGATCGGGCAGGAAAATGGAGTTAAGGTCGAAGATCAGCCATGATCTTATTGAATGGCAGAGCAGGCTCGAAGGGCCGTATGGCCTACTCCTGCTCCTATTTCTTATGTTCTTATAATTGAGATATCATAAAGGATAAAGCGAAATGACAATAGAATAGCACTGCTCATCTCAAACATGGTAAGTCTCTAGCTCTAAACCTGAATGGATCACCTAGTGTCTTAGACTTTTACAGCACAGCTGGATGCCATTTGACCCATCCCACCTGTGCTGGCTCACTAAAAGATCTATCCACGTTACCGCGTTCTCCTCCCCTTTCTCCATACTCTTTTATATTTTTCTTTTTCAAATATTTCTCCTCTTCCCTTTTGAAATCTACTCTGGATTTTGCTTTCACCAGTGTATCTGGCAGGACATTCCATGTCCTAACAACAATCTGTGTGAAAAAAATTCTTGTAACTTCTCCTTTTGTTCTTTTAGTGATGATCTTAAATTTATGCCCTCTAGTTATTGACCCATTGACCAATGGAAATAATTTTTCCCAATTTACTTTATCAAAAACTTCTCATAATTTTGAACACCACTATTAGATTTCCTCTTAACCCTCTTTGTTCTAATGAAAAGAGCCCCAGTTTCTTTAGTCTTGCCTCATAATTAAAACCTTTTATCCCTGGTATCATCTTAGTGATTCTCTTTTGCACCCTCTCCATAGCCTTTACGTTTCCTAAAGTAATGTGCCCAAAACTGGGCACAGTATTCTAACTGTGGGCCTAACCAATGATGTGTATAAGTTTGATATTACCTCTCCACTTGTGGAATCCAAAGCAGCCCATCAGATCGTGACTCCAAAATCACAAGCCTGCAAATGTCGAGGTGATGCTCGTAGCCATCTTCCGATGACCATGGTAAGGCTCAGAGGCAGATATTGTAAAAAGTAGCAATTCTTTATGTTATACTATTATATCAGTGATTCATTTTGAGACCAAAGCCTAGAATTTGTTGTTGATAATATTAATGAACATATGCTTTACACGTTCATATGATGTTCCTTTTTGTGCTATCAAGGGATATGGGGATCAGGCAGGAAAATGGAGTTGAGGTCGAAGTTCAGCCATGATCTGATTGAATGGCGCAGCAGGCTCGAGGGGCCGTATGGCCTACTCCTGCTCCTATTTCTTATGTTCTTATGTTCTTAAACCTTTCCACCTCTTTCTCCTCCATTAAGTCACTCCTTAAGACCTATCGCTTCGACTAAGCCTTATATGGCTCAGTGCCAAATTTTGAATGATAACACTCCTGTGAAGCGCCTTGGGACGTTTTTACTACATTAAAGGTGCTATATAAATGCAAGTTGCATTTGTCATTTAAGAGTCCACAACAATCACAAAAATAATTGAGATGTGGAAGGCCATTTGACCCAGCTAGCTCATCATTCTACAGAAACCTACAATCCCCTCATCGCAGCATCTAACTGGCTCTGGAATGACTTCAGAGATTTTGCCTCTGTTACCCTATGCAACAGAACTTTTCAGTTTTGTGTGAAGAAATGCTTCCTGACATCAGTCCTAAACTTGCCTTTTTCAAGTTTGTAACTATGTCTCCTTGTCTTGCAGTTTAAAGTAATTGAGTTAACACTTGTATTCAAAGAGTAGCTAGAGGAATCTCATACTAATGTCAGCAGTCATTTCTAAGCTCAACAAAGAGCCTTGGTGTCAGCCTTGGCTCAATGCTAGCACTATCAACTCTGAGTCAGAAAGTTGTGGGTTCTAAGCTCCACTCTAGGGACTTGAGCACATAACCTTCAGTGCTGCTCTGAGAGAGCCTGGACTGTCAGAGAAGGGACATTAAACTGAGATGTTACCTGCTGTTGGGTGGATGGACCATGATTCCCTAGCACTATTCCAAGAAGAGCAGGGCTGTTCTCCTGGTGTCTTGACCAACATTTATCCCTCAACCAACATCACTAAAAAAAAATGATTATTTAGGACGTCCTGGGGTTGTGAAAGGCACTATATTAAATGCAAGTTCTTCATTTTTTTACCATGGTTCAGCAAGAAACAAGTATATTACTTTGTTAAATGATTACCACAACATATCTGATTCAGTACTATAGTTTGTGATGTAGCCTATTTAAGTATATTATCTCATATAAAGTAATATACACATCAGAAAATACATCAAATGTCTAAACCAGATGTTGGAAAATGAAGCCAATAAAAGTTCAAAAGTCTAGATTTTCTGAGGAAGCTTGCGCCCAGAGCCCTCCCCCCAAGAAAAATACCTTGTTCATGGTGTATGGTGTACCCACTTCTATAATTGCCAGTACACCACGAATTACAGCAGTTTCACTGGTTTGTATGTATATCATCGTTTGATAAGTTACTTTGTGGTAGTACCTGCCTAACAGCAATTTAATCCATTGCTGTATAGTGTATATTATAGAGGTGATTCTGCGATCCCATACTCCTAGTGGGGAGTGTGCCTTACAGGGAGCAGATCTCAGGAAATTATAAATGTGCAAACTGAGATTTTCCAAGTCAATGGATGAAAATCATGGATGTGCCCACAATTTCTGAAAATGAGCTTCCTGCAAGCACGACTCCCTGCTGGGAACGCTAGATAGTAGAATCTTTTGATGTTGTATAACATCATTTGAGAAATTGCTGCGAGGCGTTTTCTAAGTACTCTATCGACTGTAAAGCGCTTTAGGGCGTCATGAGGTCGTGAAAAGCGCTATATAAATGCAAGCCTTTTTTATATAACAAGTTTAATGGGTTGCAGCATGCCAATGTACTGTATAACAGCAATGTGGTGGGGTGAATGCCTTTATATTATGCAGTAGTAAACTGGTGTGCATTGTATTACAGCAGTTTGAGGATATGCTCTGTACAATTGCATTCTACAATGGTAGCTTAATGGGTTGCTGGGTGCCTTTATATTGTACAACTGTTGTCTGATCTGTTGCTGTATGCTAGTCGAAGAGGGAGCAGCAGTTCGTTGGGTTGCCGTGTGTGTGTACACAGTAGAGCAGCAGTTGGATGGGTTGCTGTGTGCGTGTACATTGTTGAGCGGCTCTTTGATGGCTCTGGGATGCATGTGCAGTACTATGTGATTGACCCAGGGCCTTGCTGGGCGGGTCCCGCTGAGTGACGCGCACGCTCTGCACGGCGCTCACACGGCGATAAAGTTACATTGCAGTCAGGGGGAGCTGTGGGAAAGAGGAAAGAGCTTGGCACAGATCCCAGCACTGGAAAACTCTCCATCAGAACTCCAGCAACAGAACAATACCACTGCAAACAGTGATCACTCAATACAAACACTTAATTCTCTTTTATATCGCAGTGTAACTACCGCTTTTATTCCTCATTAAATATAACGACAGTCAAATATTTTGATCTATGTGATGATTTTCAAATTCCCATTTATAAAAATGCTTATCGATTATTAATAAGATTATGATTTTATTGTTGCAGTTGTGGACATATTTATGACTCGCTTATTTGCACAAATAATCAACTGATACAAAGAACAGATTAAAGAATAGTCAAACTGCAGTTTATCCTTGCCATAATATTTCAAGTGAGTTGCGTTTCGCTGCAATACCACTAACATTTTACAATGAAATAGCTCCTACCTGCTAAAATCACCAAGGCGCCTGACAAGTGTGACTATTCATTCTACTATATTCAGTCTATTTGTTGGATCGGCTCTCGTCTCTGGTTGTACATGCCTTAAAATGTAATGTTTTGAACATGAAAGGTTGGCGAGGTCCACCTTTACCTTTAACCTGGCGCTGATACTCCATCCGCAGCATTTTGGTTTTGACCTGGCTCTGATTTCTGCCTGCAGCTCACAATGTTGCGCTGGGTCATTGTTTCTTAACTGTATATGTTAATTGCCCTATAGGTTACAACTTCATCTTTACTGTGTGTTTATTTGTGCTCATGACTATGAATTGTTGTTCTTCCTAAAACTTCAAACTGGAAATGTAAGTGATCAGCTCAAAGTAGAAGTAGTTTTATGTCAGATTGTTTGACTGCGAAGATTTTTGGAGCTGGAGACGGATCTGGTGGAGGGTACGTTGACTCCCGAGTTGCCCTGGGATCTCTGTAATTGCCAGTCATTGTTACAGTTATTCTGGGAACAGTCGTTCTTTGTAGAACCAGTGACCAGTCAACAGCAACACGTGTCTTCCCGACCGGAGACCACTGTTCGACCCCTGCTGCAGATCTTAAATCTAACCCGCGGCCGTTTCCAAGCGCTTTGCACCTGATTCTCACAATGCAGTAGGGTGTCAAAATACTAATGCCATTTAAAGGGGCACGTCTTAGACGGCTATCAGAACGATGCCGGCAAATACTAAATGTACTAAATAAATAAATTTGGCCTCCACAAATGCATCTGAAGCTTTATTCTTCTTAAGTAACGCTAAGTTTATTTTTAAATCCTCCAATTTCATTGATACTAATATGGTCTTTTTTACATCACATTACAGTACATGGTGTGTTGATTTGGCTTGCATTTAAAGAAAAAATATGTCCGTACTAATTTTCTTAGTGTTGAGGTTGTAGTTAATGTACAGTTAGATTTCGAAATTTTGGGCATTGTTACCCGTATCATTACTGATCTTGGTGTATCCACGGGGAAACATATATTAAATTTTAAATCGTGTACTCAGAACTTCCGAATTAAATATTCCTTATAGTTTTTTTTGTGTCACTGGTAAATGCGCTATTGATAATGCACGCTTCATTTTTCTATGTAAAGCACTGCACAATAAACCGGTGCCACATCTTGAAACCTTGTGACCCTTCCCTCTCTTATCTCAACCGTTTTATTCACTTTTACTATTTAATAATCTCATACAGGGTGGACCAGTACAAGGTTATGTTTCATAATCAATAATCTCAAGTTTACAATCCCGTTCTCATCAGTTTTGAGGGATTTGGTTAATGTTTCTGACCAAATGCGGCAGCGACTTTTTCCTTATTTTATAAATATGTCATTGTCATGTTTATTTATGAAAGTATTGCTGAAATATTGCGCAGTGTCGTTACTTTTCAATGAAGATCTCCTGTGACGTCTTTCAGTCATTTGCCATTAATTTGTATTACGGTATATATAACGGTTCTTTCAGCATAATTGGCCTTGCTCACGACATATAGACAATATATGCTGAGCAAGTTCGGCTATATATATATGCATGTGTAAATGCAGGCGCCCTCGCTGATTAATGCAGATTATATATTGTGCAAACAATACAAAAGTCCTGTTAAAATATAGCTTTCATCTGAGTAGCTTTCGTGTATCTATCTGTCCTCATCAATAGGGCGTGGGACTAATTGAACAGCTCTTTCAAAGGGCCGGCACAGGCACGATGGGTAGAATGGCCTACTTCTGTGTTGTGTTGTACTATGCCAAGATACTAGGATAAACTATATACACGAACTGATGGCTGTTTTTACATTGCAGCGTTTATTTGTATTAATGGCGTGGGGCGGAGAATCGCCCATCGAAAATATTTCTATCCCTGGTTGAATACAGTTAATTCAAAAAATGTGCGGGTCTCAGTGTGAGAAAGTGTAACACTTTGAAAGAAATTAATTACAGTTTGTCAAAACATTGTTATTAAATGTGTAACCCTAATAGCTAAATTGTAAATACACTTGCACTTATATGAATACCATAACACCGATATGTGTGACTATATGCATAGAAAATTCATGTTGGGAACGTGGTGCAACTAAACAGTATTACCGTCACGTCCTCGAAGTCCTTCAATTATAGTTTTAAGTTTTTAATACGTAGACGATTTTTGGCAGTAAGCTCTATCATTTATATTGAAATGTTTATATCTAATAGTTCTTATAGATTGTACTAAATTCCAGCAGGCAAATTTAAAGGATCATCGTTGCTATGTAATTACCGCTTTCTCGCTACCATTACTAGCATGCTGTTTTCTAGTTTAGTTTTCACGACCGCTTGATCCTACCTTTGCAATCAGATCCTTACAATTTTTACATAATACATATTGCATGGAGTATACAGCAGAGAAACAGGCCATTCGGCCCAACTGGTTTATGCTCCATATCAGCTTTTCTCCCTCGTGTGCTCATTTAGCTTCCCCTTAAATGCATCTATGCTATTCGCCTCAATTACTGCTTGTAGTAGTGAGTTCCACATTCTTACCACACTCTAACTTAATTTAAGTAGTAAAATCATTTATCAACATTCATAGAAATAACGCTAAAATATATAGGATTATGCATGTCTAGAAATCAAATATACAATGAATCACCACACTGTACGTTTCCATTGGTAGATGTTTGTGAACAGAATAAAATACAAGTGCTGTGTAAACAAACCGCCTGGTACCTGCCCCCCTGCTGTCTGTAAATGTTGTGTAAACTTTGCACAAAGCAACATTGGCAGAGTAATGAGGTGTGAAATAAGCCAAGCTCCTCCTCATCAGTAGCATCAGCATTACAAACACAAGAGATGCATAGCATTCAATATACAAACACCCCTCGGGGAGAAAAATAGCTCTTTACACAACGTTTGGATCGGCCACTCGTATTCACTGCGTTAAAACATTATCGAAACATCACGAGGTCAGCAGGTTGGATCCGGGGCTACTGTCAAAACAATTACACGTCCCTTGAGCCTTACGCTTTACC
Organism: Heptranchias perlo; assembly: GCF_035084215.1. Classification (NCBI taxonomy): domain Eukaryota; kingdom Metazoa; phylum Chordata; class Chondrichthyes; order Hexanchiformes; family Hexanchidae; genus Heptranchias; species Heptranchias perlo. The sequence continues at coordinate 71,329,496 of NC_090329.1, read as the reverse complement.
CCATTAAGTATTGATCCATGAAGTGACACGATCTCCTGGCATTTAACACACACATCTTTTAAAGCTAATACTCTCACTGTACTTGAAGCTCAAGGTTACAAAGATGGAAATGTAACAATATTGATTTATTTTTAATTCGTTCATAATTGCAGTAATTTAGAAGCAGGGAAGTAGTTCTGTCTATATCATTTACGAAACTTTTGAAACGAGAAGTTAATACTTAACCTTTAATGCATTGTGGCGTACAGTTCATTTAACTGAGAACTAATATTTTAAAGAGTCTTATTCATTTATTCTATTTTCTTTTGAAACTTCGTTTTTACATTGTTCAGGTATAATTGCAGCCAGAGTGATTACTTCCGAAGCAGTTAATAGCATACATAAACAGTCAAGATAAGTTACACGACTGAACGGTTTCATAAACATTTATTAGTACCCAGATAACGTCCGGTAATTCTTCAACAAATGAACGTCGCCAGTGGAATTTTTCATGTAAGTAATAATCCATTTGCTCCTGTAATTTTCTAGAGGTTCTCATAAATCTGCACTTACTGGCACAGATGTCTATAAAGAGTTAAACGTTTCGCTGAACCCCCGCAAACAGAGTAAATACAAACATCAAAAACACATCGGCTCGGAACAGACTGAGAGATGGGGTCAAGATAACCGTCAGCAGACTGAACTCCTAAAAAATATAGATTGTCTGCTCCAGAGGAAGACGTCTAACGAAAACATATGTATAAATGCAATGCGCTTAAGTGCTTCAAATAATCGCTCTGGGTTGATTGTTGTTACCCCTTGGATTTTCTATGTGACAGTTCATTCTATTTTTCAACACTAAAACACAATTCAAACATTGTAAAACAAAGTAAACTTAAAGATGCACATAAATAATTATTATAACGTTATTTGGAAATATTGGTTATTCCGACTTGTTTCTTTTGAGTGATGTATATATTCTTAACATTTACGTAATAAAGCAATAACAACGTAAATTAGCATATAAATAAAATGGTCGGTATGTTTCTGACAATAGTACGGCTGTCTTTAAATTGAGCAACAATGCTCCTTCTGTTCTATCTTTTTCTTCTTTATTATTTTTACCAGAACACCTTGGCTGGAGGTATGCACAGAGGGTGCTGTAATGTTTTTCAAACCACCTCTTTTGCAGGCAGCGTGTAATTCAGAAAGTTCAAATTACAGGGGAAGTGCTGAAGAATAGTGTCCTGTTTCTGTTCACACGGTTATACCACAGCTTAGCCATGCACCGAGTACAAAAGCGGCTCTTTTTAAAAAAGAAAATCAATGGGTGCTTCTGTCTTTCACTGTCTATAGACACTTTAAACAGCCAAGCTTGACTTACATGGTACATACATATGCGTTTATAATCGTGTCTGAGATTTGACTCCGGGGCTTGGAATATGTTATTGAGTGGAATACATACCTAGTTAACTTGCGTTATTGATACTGAGCTCGTGTTTTAAACTGTTAAGCTTCCTCCACATACAGCATTAATGGAACTGTGATTTTATAAAATGAAAAAGAAACAACAATCTTTCCCTGAAGAGGTTGTACACGTCCATTGTATTTTATTATCTATGAGAAAGTTAAGTGGAACCCTACATAGCACAGAGTATTTTCCCCTTTCCCCCACGTACGGCTAAAAAGTAATCAGGGGTCCGAATACTAAGTCATATTTCTGGAGCTGAACAAACCAAGCCCATCAATAATTAAAGTTTTAATAACTTTCAAAGGAAAAACAAGGGATGAATCGAATATGGCAATTACATAAACTTATATTTTGTAGATTGAAATATAAACCTATAAAAGGAGTACTTGACCTTAAATGTACATGCTACAACATCCCTTAACATGGCACAAAACTGTTTCCCCTCCCAAAAAAAGAAAAAAAACAAAAGTTTAAAAGTTCCTCTAACAGTCCATTCCCTTTTAAGTGAGCTCTGTGCTGAGCTTTCCCACGCTTTCCTCGACCCGCGTGTTTGACGTACGGAGGAGACGTCAGAATTCCTCTCCACCAATGAGAAAGGAGACTCCTTGGAAAGGGGAGCGGCGGACTGTCAATCAGAGCTTTCTGCGGGTGGGGGTGGCAGTGAGCTCGGTGAGACATTGCAACATTGATATAGCTTATACCGTGGGAAAGAGCATCAGACTGGGTTCAGGCTGCCAACAGTGCGCAGGATCTGTGGTTTGAGCTCAACGATCACGCTTCAAAATACAGATCGTTGACAACTGCAGTAATATTCTCCAGCGGTAATGAAGCGCTCTTGTGAAGAAAGTTCTTCAGATAGTGATATTGATGAAACTATAGACGTGGGGAGCGAAAATAACTATGGAGGGTGAGTTTGGAGTCCTTTTAAACATAGTACAGCGTGTTCTTTTATGACACCTGTTAATTCTGTGTCTTCATGCTTGTAATTCGTCTAGAACGGAATAAGGCTGACGATACCGACTTTTTGTTTCAACAGGCAGGGTAATGCACTCATAAGAGCCGGCTCCCCGTCTACAACTACCCAAATCATGGCCAGAAAGAAAAGAAGAGGGGTGAGTTATTTCTTTATCTGCCTCTGTACACGATTCGATTATTCCTTAAAATGTTTAACCAGTCCTAACTGTATTATTTAACTTTTCTTAGATTATTGAGAAAAGACGTCGAGATCGTATTAACAACAGTTTGTCGGAGCTCCGTCGACTGGTCCCCACTGCTTTTGAGAAACAGGTATTTGACGGTGATCCACTCATTATGATTTTATATTCGGTTTGTGTGTTCGGTTGGTCAAATAACTTTCAAAATGTTGGTTACAACCCATACTATATAATAGTAATAAACTAATAGTAAATTCATAATGGATTTCATTAGTGAATGGGGTGTTACATTACGTTTTACGAACGCTTGAGTGAAATACTACATTGACATGAAGACAATGTTAACATCATCAGATTAAATCGGAAAGAGAATTTGGAAAAATAATTGCAACAATTTTCTTCTTTCTCAAGGGATCAGCCAAGTTAGAGAAAGCGGAAATACTTCAGATGACAGTGGACCATTTAAAGATGCTTCGGGCGACCGGAGGTAAAGGTAAGGAGTTAATTGAGTGCCTCTTCATAGGCGATTTGAAGAGGTAGCCTAAGCAAACAGCACATTGACAATTGTGGGCGGCCCCGGCTGAGTGCAGTGAAAATGCTAATGGCATCATTGAGCTCGTGGGAAAGAGCCGGCGGGACAAAGGCAGCACTTGACCCCGGCTTCTGTTTGCTTTCCTAACACTGCGGGAGTGAGTGCTTTGTGCAACCAGGGAGCCGCATGCAGAGATTGTTTGGGCTTTTTTGCTTAGAGCAGCCAGACCTGCCCAGGGAGACAAAACAAACACAAACACACACAAACAGGGCCTTCAGCAACGTCTCCACACTGCCATCTAATGTCAACACGGGGGTACAAACCTGTCACGCTGTGAAATCCATCTGTTAGATGCAAGATCTATAACAGATTATTTTAGTCTGCCTGGCATGAGACCATTTGCTGCAATAATTAATTCGTTTAATCTATTTTATCCTTCATCTCATGGTCATAGTGAAATGTAAAAATGTAAATGGCGCATTAGAATATATTTACAAATGCATGCTGCTTCACACAAAAAGGTGCTTAATAAAATCAATGAATGAATACTTTAAATTGATTACTAAAATGTTTATGAATTGTATAAACGATTAGACATGAAATTCCTTAATTTACTTAAAATCCCAAAATAAGATGTGCAGCCCCCAATACCTTTATCAACACGTAAAGTAGTTGTGATTTTAACAGTGCAGTCCGTACAATATTTCAAAAAACAGTATGACAGCATTGGGCTGCATTTATCTAACTGGTTCTCCTGTTTCCTTTTTGCTTTGTAGGGTTTTTTGATGCTCATGCCCTCGCCATGGACTTCATGAGTATCGGTTTCCGAGAGTGCCTGTCCGAGGTGGCCCGATACCTGAGCTCGGTGGAAGGTCTCGACACCTCAGACCCGTTGCGGCTCCGCCTGGTCTCTCACCTCAACACTTACGCCTCTCAGCGGGAAGCGGCTGTAATGACCTCGTCGGTAGCTCATCACCACCATCAACACCACCACCACCACCACCCTCAGCAGCAGCAGCAGCAGCGGCTCCACCAGCAGCACCACCCGCACCATCAGCACTGGGCCGCCGCCTTCCACCACCTGCCCTCCGCTTTGCTGCAGCATCACGGTCTTTCCAGCGACAGGCTGCTAGCCACCGCCTCCGAGCTGCATCCAGGTACCGCGGTCCCGCCTCCTCAAGGGGGCTCGGCTTTGCTCACTGCCACCCTGGCGGCTGCGGCGGCCGCGGCTCACACGGACACGGCGCTGAGAGCAGCCCCTGGTGGCTGCGGCGGGAGCAATGTGACTCCCCGCATGCCTCCGCTTTCCACCTCCCTCCTTTCCCTCTCCGCCACGGTCCACGCCGCCGCCGCCGCCGCAGCCGCTGCCCATACCTTCCCGCTCTCCTTCGGCACCTTCCCCGCTGCTGCCATGCTGACGCCGAGCGGCACAGCGCTCAGCCCGCCAGGCATTGCCGCCGTCCCGCACAGTGGCAGTGGCAGCGGGGGCAGCAGTAGCGGCGGAGGAAAACCTTACAGACCCTGGGGCACCGAGATAGGAGCATTCTGAACAGACTGATTAAGAAGGACTGAGCCAAATTCTCTCCCCCATCCCTGTTCCTCCTCTTCCCCCCCCTAATCCTGCCTCCCACCTCCTGTCTTGTCATGTCCTGCACCAGAGGGCATATACACAGTGGTGTCGGCACTCGCTGCAGGAAACAGCGAAGGGCAATCCATCAGTTGCCCCATCCCTCCATTGCATCTGACTATTGCTGGCAAACCTATAGTCCAACTCAATGCATTTGAACTATTTGACATCTGACAACTCAAAAAAAAAGTTGATGAAAACAATAATTTAATTCAATGAAAAACTTGCTCTCTGCAGGGCCTTGGCTGATAACCCACTGCGAGAGCCATCAATACTGTTACCAGCAAGTCGACAGCAATTTTACACACGAGCTTTCTGCTTTCAAGTACCCCAATTTTGACTATTTTGTTTATGCAAATTATAACCAATCAACTGCGTCTCACTGAGGAGGTTTGCTCCAATTGCCACCCATCGCAAACCAGCCACCAGAAAAAGAAACCTCACGTCATCAGCAAGTTGTCCACAACACAGCAATGGAGTAAATCAAACCTCGCTGATTTTGGACCGATCTCGCTCGTAGCACCATCTCATCCAATTGCAGTGTGCCTTGTATAATTTTGCAAGGTATTTTTATGCATGTGCAGTACACTTTTCCCTTTGAGACTTCCTACTGCAACAGTAACGAGTCTATCACTAAAATAGTAACTGAGATGTTTGATGGGACAATGGAATAATTCAATTTCAGCTGAGTCTGAAGCATTTGATCGCTTTTCAATGTTAATTTCTCTCTTGGGATTCTCATGAGTTTTCTGGTGTTATTGGAGACTTAAGCAGCCAATCACCGCCAAAAAATCGGATGGGGCACCTGCAGGGAAGGAACGGAAACTTAGGAATCGACTGGGGTTCTCCCATGGTCATACATACCTGTAGCATCAAAAGCAATAATACTGAAGTAAGCATTCTCATACCGTTGTGCCTCTCATTTTGAATGCTGAACAGAGTTTGACATTTATTTGGTTTGGAAATGGTCAGCAACAGTAACTATTCATCGTCACTAACTGGACACCGATCCCACTGCATGAAGTAAATCTAGTTGGGGACATCAAAAATGGCGATATTGTTGCAACAGTATTTCCTCACTGGATTAGAAAAGGGCTCATTTTTAAAGTTTTGAGCTGAATTGGACACTGCATGAAATGCAAAGCAATGATTCCTCCAATTTATGTATTAAAACTAAGTCCGAAACTAAAGGGCAAAACAACGTTTACAAAACCCGATGTTAACTTCTTTGATTACTTGTCTATAGTACATATCTTACATAACCAAATCCAAAATTCGGTTGCCCAGATTCTAAATATATAACCCTTATTAATTAAACATTAACAAAACTAAAAACAAATAGTGAGCAGAATTCTATTTTTGCATGTTCTGATCTGCCATTAAGCAGCAATCCCTCATTTTGGTTTAAAAATGTGACCTGTTTTGATATCACTCCTGAAAATTAATACAACTCCATATCTTTAAGTCACTTTAAAAGCTGTGGCACTCTTGGTGATTATAAATATCACTCCTCATATTTACTTAATATTCACATTTCTGAGTATTCTGCTGTACTCCATTTACCATGACACAATATTTGTGGTGCACTGTGATAAGGGAGCAGAGACAATATTATTTGACGCGATTCTGATTAATTTTATATACTTTGCCTTCTTCACCCATTATAAAGCAGTTTTGGAGTGGACATGGTGTGGTCTGTTGCCATAATTCTTATTACCCAAAAGCTGTAAGCTTAAACAGTGGTGTCGACAACCTCCATAACAACCTTCACTGCCGATCTTTGGATTTTTTCCAGTGCTGTTTTATTCTAATTATCTCCTTTTAATGTATCATGTGAGGTCATTCCTCACAGAGATCCTTCTAAATAATGTCACTATAATGCATATGTGCATTGAAGTGGGTGGAAATTAGTCATACATATTTATTCAGCAATTAAAAATTTCATTTAATGACAGCAAAGAAGTACCAATGTAAGGGTGTTTTTTATATGGTCATTGACATACTAAGGCAAATAGAATTCTGCCAATAAATTTACTTTTGTTGCATTTTAGTTTCACCTTCCATGGTTTTTTGTGGTTAGATTACTTTTATTGCTTATGCTAGATTAATGTAATACAACTTCTCAATTATTGCTGCAGGATAATTCTTTTGGAGGAGGGGTTCCCCTTAATGCTTTCTTTAAATGAAAAGTGAAAGTTATTATTAAAATATTAATTGTTAGATGATTTCACATTGAACCGGTAAATGTTGCCACACAATAATTCTTAAATAAACTGAAGTCACATCATTTGCTTTTAGAAATGACATAGCAGTGGTTGACATGGAAACCATGCAAAAACAAGCAGACTCAGTGAAATAACTTGTCCAGTTAAGCTTAACTTGGAACTGATAGATCAAAGTTCACGCCTAGGGCTTTTTGCCTGGATCAAACACATTTCTATATGCAGCTGCCTCCAGCAAGTTCTCCATGGCAAGCAATCAGTTGTTACTACTGGACCCTAGGCACCAGGCAAAGTACCTGGAAAAACTTCAATAGTCCACAGCTGAAGCCTGTGGTCTGCCATAATTGTAGAATTTTTTTTAAACATGTCCATCCTTTTAGGTGTGTGTGTGTGTGGAAAACAATTTGTAATGAGAAAAAACTTGTACAAGAAGCTTCCTACATGTACAAATGCCATGTTATATCATCAGCAAAATATGCTCCTTAGTTCTTTTATCCAGTCACATTCCCACTGTCACTAACCTGTTGCTAAATATACTGGCCTAAGACTAAGCAAATTACTTTTAATTTTGAGCCCTGTCTCAAATGCAACTTTATCATTCAGTTAAGTAAAATGTAAAATATGACGTGAGAATATGTTTGTACGTAAGGTCAGAAATTAGAATTTGTGTATAAATAGAACACTGTAGTTAATATGTTGCACTCAAATTCTCTGCTGTGTGGAGAAGACAGTGATAATAAGTTTACCGTATGCAGGAGATGATACAATACAAAATGACACTTTTTGCTTATTTACTGCATTCTGTAACCCGTTATGCAATAAATGTTTATAAATATACACTGGTTTTACAAAAGATGTGCTGCTTATTGAATATCCTCTGTCATACTTTGAGAATTGTAAACAATTTTACAACACCAAGTTATAGTCCAGCAATTTTATTTTAAATTCACAAGCTTTCGGAGACTTCCTCCTGAGGAAGGAGGAAGTCTCCGAAAGCTTGTGAATTTAAAATAAAATTGCTGGACTATAACTTGGTGTTGTAAAATTGTTTACAATTGTCAACCCCAGTCCATCACCGGCATCTCCACATCATACTTTGAGAAATGTACCCTCTGTTACAGGTAAATGGAGGTTTTCCACAGCACATAGTATAGGCAGGAAAATCACTGAAAACCCATATTCAACATTACCCCACAGTATAGTAGCTACCAATTGGTCTCAGGTAAAAGGAGAGTCCGAGAGCGAGAGGAGAGTCCAAGAGGTGACCGCAGTGTAAAAGGAGAGTCTGAGAGCAGGAGGAGTGGTGAGCGCAGTGTAAAATGAGAGTCCGAGAGGTGAGCGCAGTGTAAAAGGAGAGTCTAGAGAGCGGGAAGAGAGTCCGAGAGGTGAACGCAGTGTTAATCTAAGGCAAGTCATGGCAGCAGAGCGCGCACCTGTGATATGCTCCTCCTACACTACTTCATGGACACTACAGGTATCCCTGGTGACCATGTGTGCAGGAAATGTGTCCAGCTTCAGCTACTGGCTAACTGCATTTTGGAGCTGGAGCTGCGGGTGGATTCACTGTGGAGCATCCGCGATGCTGAGATTATCGTTCAGTGAGGTGGTCACACTGCAGGTAAAGATTACGCAGGCAGAAAGGAAATGGGTAACCGCCAGGCAGAGTAAAAGGATGAGGCAGGTAGAACAGAAGTCCTCAAACAGATGTACCGCTTTGGATGCTGTTGGGGGAGATGGCTTATCAAGGGAAAGCAGCGAGAGCCAAGTTTGTGGCACCACGGTTGGCTCTGCTGCACAGGAGGGGAGGAATAAGAGTGGCAGGGCTATATTGATAGAGGATTCAATTGTAAGGGGAAGAGATAGGCGTTTCTGCAGCCGCAAATGTGACTCCAGGATGGTATGTTGCCTCCCTGGTGCTAGGGTCAAGGATGTCACGCAGCGGCTGCAGGGCATTCTGGAGGAGGAGGGTGAACAGCCAATAGTCGTGGTGCATATAGGTACCAACGACATAGGTAAAAAAAGGGATGAGGTCCTGCAAGGTGAATTTAAGGAGTTAGGAGATAAATTAAAAAGCAGGACCTCAAAGGTAGTGATCTCAGGATTACTACCAGTGCCACGTGCTAGTGAGTATAGGAACAGAAGAATAGACCAGATGAATGCGTGGCTGCAGGGATGGTGTAGGATGGAGGGATTTAGATTCCTGGGACATTGGGACTGGTTCTGGGGAAGGTGGGACCTGTACATGTGGGACGGGTTACACCCGAGCAGGACCAGGACAGATGTCCTCGCGGGGGTGTTTGCTAGTGCTGTTGGGGAAGGTTTAAACTAGAAAGGCAGGGGGATGGGAACCTGAGCAGGGAGACAGAGGAGAGGGAAACAAGGATAGAAACAAAAGAAGCAATAGTGGAAGGCAGAGAAAACAAGGGCAAAATACAAATAGGGCCATAGTGCAAAATAAAACTAAGATGACTAGCAATCTTAAAAAGACAAGTCTAAAGGCATTGTGTCTTAATGTGTGGAGCATTCGCAATAAGCTAGATGAATTAACAGCGCAGATAGATATTAACGGTTATGATATAATTGCGATTACGGAGACATGGATGCAGGGTGACCAAGGATGGGAACTGAACATCCAGGGGTATTCAACATTAGGAAGGACAGGCAAAAAGGGAAAGGAAGTGGGGTAGCGTTGTTAGTAAAGGAGGAAATCAATGCAATAGTGAGGAAGGATATTGGGTCAGAAAATCACGATGTGGAATCTGTATGGGTGGAGCTAAGAAACACCAAGGGGCAGAAAACGTTGGTGGGTGTTGTCTAAAAGCCCCCAAACTGTAATGAAGATGTAGGGGAGGGCATTAAACAGGAAATTAGAGATGCATGCAAGTAGGGTACAACTATAATCATGGGTGACTTTAATCTACATATAGATTGGTCAAAACAAATTGGCAATAATACTGTGGGGGAGGAATTCCTGGAGTGTGTACGTGATGGTTTTCTAGACCAATATGTTGAGGAACCAACTAGAGAACAGGTGATCCTAGACTGGGTATTGTGCAATGAGAAAGGATTAATTAACAATCTTGTGCAGAGTCCCTTAGGGAAGAGCGACCATAACATGATAGAATTCCTCAATAAGATGGAGAGTGAAGTAGTTGAATCCGAAATTAGGGTCTTGAATCTAAATAAAGGAAATTACGAAAGTATGAGGTGCGAGTTGGCTATGATAGATTGGGGAACTTTACTAAAAGGGATGATGGTGGATAGACAATGGCTAATATTTAAAGAACGTGGGCAGGAATTACAACAATTATTCATTCCTGTCTGGCACAAAAATAAAACAGGAAAGGTGGCTCAACCGTGGCTTACAAAATAAATTAGGGACAGTATTAGATCAAAAGAGGAGACATATAAAATTGCCAGAAAAAGCGGCAAGCCTGAGGATTGGGAGCAGTTTAGCAAAGGAGGACAAAGAGATTGATTAAGAGGGGAAAAATGGATTATGAGAGTAAACTAGCAGGGAACATAAAAACTGACTGTAAAAGCTTCTATAAATATGTCAAGAGAAAAAGATTAGTGAAGACAAATGTAGGTCCCTTACAGTCAGAAATGGGGGAAATTATAATGGGGAACAAAGAAATGGTAGAACAATTAAACACATACTTTGGTTCTGTCTTCACAAAGGAGGACACAAATAATCTGCCAGAAATGTTAGGGAACCAAGGGTCTAGTGAGAGGGAGGAACCAAAGGAAACCAGTATTAGTGAAAAAAATAGTGCTAGGGAAATTAATGGGGCTAAAGGCTGACAAATCCCCAGGGCCTGATAATCTACATCCCAGAGTACTAAAGGAAGTGGCCCTGGAAATAATGGATGCATTGGTGATCATCTTCCAAAATTCTATAATCTCTGGAACAGTTCCTACAGATTGGAGGGTGGCAAATGTAACCCCACTATTTAAAAAAGGAGGGAGAGAAAAAACAGGGAATTACAGGCCAGTTAGCCTGATATTAGTAGCGGGGAAAATGCTGGAGTCTATTATAAAAGATGTGATAAAAGAACACTTGGAAGGCATTAACGGGATTGGACAAAGTCAGCATGGGTTTATGAAAGGGAAATCATGCTTAACAAATCTATTGGAGTTTTTTGAGGATGTAACTAGTAGAATAGATAGGGGAGAACCAGTGGATGTGGTGTATTTGGATTTTCAGAAGGCTTTTGATAAGGTCCCACACAAGAGGTTAGTGTGCAAAATTAAAGCACATGGGATTGGGGGGAATATACTGGCATGGATTGAGAATTGGTTGACAGACAGGAAACAGAGAGAAGGAATAAACAGGTCTTTTTCCGGGTGGCAGGCAGTGACTAGTGGGGTACCGCAGGGATCAGTGCTTGGGCCCCAGCTATTCACAATATATATCAGTGATTTGGATGAGGGAACTAAATGTAACATTTCCAAGTTTGCAGACGACACAAAGCTGGGGTGGAATGTGAGCTGTGAGGAGGATGCAAAGAGGCTCCAATGTGATTTAGACAAGTTGGGTGAGTGGGCAAGAACATAGCAGATGCAGTATAACGTGGATAAATGTGAGGTAATCCACTTTGGTTGTAAAAACAGGAAGGCAGATTATTATCTGAATGGTGATAGATTGGGAAAAGGGGAGGTGCAATGAGACCTGGGTGTCCTTGTACACCAGTTGCTGAAAGCGAGCATTCAGGTGCAGCAAGCAGTTAGGAAGGCGAATGGTATGTTGGCCTTCATTGCAAGAGGATTTGAGTACAGGAACAGGGATGTCTTACTGCAGTTATACAGGGCCTTGATGAGACCACATCTGGAGTATTATGTGCAGTTTTGGTGTCCTTATCCTTGCCATGGAGGGCGTGTGACAAAGGTTTACCAGACTGATTCCTGGGATGGCAGGACTGACGTATGAGGAGAGATTGGGTCGACTCGGCCTATATTCACTTGAGTTTAGAAGAATGAGAGGTGATCTCATCAAATCATATAAAATTCTAACAGGACTAGACAGACTAGATGCAGGGAGGATGTTCCCGATGACTGGGGAGTCCAGAACCAGAGGACACAGTCTCAGAATACGGGGTAGGACATTTAGAACTGAGATGAGGAGAAATTTCTTCACTCAGAGGGTGGTGAACCTGTGGAATTCTCTACCACAGAAGGCAGTGGAGGTCAAGTCATTAGATGTATTCAAGAAGGAGAAAGATATATTTCTTAGTGCTAAAGGGATCAAGGGATATGGGGAAAAAGCCGGTACAGGGTACTGAGTTAGACGATCAGCCATGATCATTTTGAATGGCGGAGCAGGCCCGAAGGGCCGAATGGCCTACTCTTGCTCCTATTTTCTATGTTTCGCTGTTTCTAACATAGGAAATAGGAGCAGGAGTAGGCCATATGGCCCAAAGAGCTTGAAACAATCTGGTAACCATTTGTAAATGTCCTCTATTGTTAGTCATCAAAAAGAAAAGAAAATGTAAATGGATATTTTTATTAAATTTAAGTATAATTAGATGGCTATACTGAATTGTGGAAATTAAATATGAATTATATATTGCAAGGTCAAGACTGTAGCCTGGGACAACTTTTCACATCAGACATGGTCTATCTGTGCCACTATGTGGCTTCCCTTGGCGTATACAATTGTAGATATTAAATGTGTGAATAACTAAGGCAACTTTGCTGAGCCTGGACTGGAGAGTGGGATGAAATATGAGACACGCAGCCTCTGTGCGTTGTTCTCTCCTGTTTGTTGATGTGGTTTTGCTATTCCAATCAAACCTCTCTGGAAGCTGGAGACACATCTTTCATACAACAACAACAACTTGCATTTATATAGCGCCTTTAATGTAGTAAAATATCCCAAGGTGCTTCACAGGAGAGTTTTCAAACAAAATTTAACTCTGATCCACATAAGAAGATATTAGGACATGTGACCAAAAGTTTGGTCAAAGAGGTAGGTTTTAAGGAGCATCTTAAACGAGGAAAGCGAGGCAGAGAGGTTTAGGGAGGGAAATCCAGAGCTTAGGGCCTAGGCAGCTGAAGGCATGGCCACCAGTGGTTCAGTGATTAAAATCGGGGATATGCAAGATGCCAGAATTGGAGGACCGCTGAGATCTCGGAGGGTTGTAGGGCTGGAGGAGGTTGCAGAGATAGGGAGGGGTGAGGCCATGGAGGGATTTGAAAACAAGGATAAGAATTTTAAAATTGAGGCATTGCAGGACCGGAGTCAATGTAGGTCAGCAAGCACAGGGGTGTGGGTGAACGGGACTTGGTGCGAATTAGGATACGGGCAGCAGAGTTTTGGATGAGCTCAAGTTTATGGAGTGTGGAAGATGGGACTCCAGCCAGGAGAGCATTAGAATAGTCAAGTCTAGAAGTAACAAAAGCATGGATGAGGGTTTCATTGCAAAAAACGAGGGATTTCTGCTGTGCAGCTTTACATTTAAGTGGAGACCTGGTGGAAGCTTGTGACACCCATGATAATATGGGACCTTGATGCCACTGGGTATTTAGGGTTACTCAACTTTATATTGTAGGGTTTCATCAACTGCAGGAGTACCATGTATCTGCAGTCAACACACCTACCATGGAAGTGTCTGATGCACTGTTTTTAATCTGCAGTAGCAACCTTGCTTTTTATATGGTGAGTGCCAGCTCTTTGCTGTGCCAACAGGGGGAAACATTTCCCCACAAGGAAGGAGTCAAAATTGAAGCCATTCTTGTACACCTCCTAATGGCTGGCTCAATAGTAGCATTGGCAAGGATGGAACCAGGTTGCCTGCCCTTCCTTTAACTGAGGAATGATGCCTATTAGAGAAAAATAACCTTTGAAATGGGAGGAAATATACCTGGTTTCAGCAGTCCTTAACAACTTTGAAAAGATACATGAGCAGAGCAGTGTAGGAAAACAAATTGGCCTAGAAACTGGATCATGCCTGAATCGGGGTGCGATCCCAGTGCAACAAATGCTGTATGTGCCTAATGAGGCCGATGGCAGAACCACCGGACCAATTTGACATAGGATGCCATCTGAACAGGCCTAACTAATATGGGGGAGGGTGGCTCCCTTCCGGCATGGAATGATCACACACATGCCAACCGCCATATTGAAACCATAGGTGTTAGTTTCACACCTATAAAATGGGCACAATGCTATTGAGTTTCAAGGCCATTGATTTTCCAGAGGTTAAACTTTGCCAAGGTGGAAGGAACATTCTAGTTGTCACGTGCAGTAAAGAAACATGGCAGAATAATTTATTGCAACTGTTTACAAATTACAATTATGTTCTGTGAGTGCTTTAGTAAACAATAGGATTTCCTTATGCCAAAATTATGGGCAATCTCCATACAGGATAGTGCACAAATTGGTGTTAATCCAAAGAACCTTTTCCCACTGTAAGGGCTTGCTACTCTCCTCCCATTAGTAGTTCATGCTACTTGAGCCATGCTACCCTGGCTCAAATAGTACACAGCTGGCCAGTTGTAGACAGTGCTTTATTCCCAAAGATTTATTTCTGGCAAGAGAAGGGATTATGGGATATTGTAAGAAAGCTGACAGTTGAGATTGAGATTTGTTTTTATAAAAAAAGCATTATATGTTAAGAGTATTTTGAGTGGGTATTCTTTATTGGGCCTAACTGTTCTTAACTAAGTTTAAAATTACAGCGAAAATCAATTAGAGGGGATCTTATAGAGATATATAAGATAGTAAATGGCATGCAAAAGATAAATCTGGAAAATTACTTTAAATTGAGAAAGTAAGGGAAGGGACATGGGTTCAAACTAGTAAACGGCACATTTAGGAATTTTTTGGGTAAAACTTTTTTAGGATGTCAAATGCCAAGAGTTGTAGGAAGATGGTTAAAGGTATTGCAAGTTACTTTTGCATTGAAATACCAGTCCAGTTAATCACTGTGTTGTGTATATTAGTGCGTACATTATCATGAAGATCCTAGAGACAAATTTTCTCTCCTTTTCTACCTGGGCATGTCAGGCAGCGTGCACCCCACCAGATCTGCCCTGAACCCACCATATTTTCAGGTTTAGCTCATTACCATCCTAGGCTCATTGTACCTCAGATGCAGGCCTTTCCCTGGCACCTGGAAACAAGGGTGGAAATCCAATCACTGCTGCAGTCTGAGAGGTTTTCAGTCCCAATCTTTTCTTCCTGAACTGAAGGTGCTTGACTCCAACAGATGGCACCCACTCCCTGACCAGATCCTTCAATCTGAATGGGGCTGGATGTTGGGCCTTGAGCCTACTTCTTCTGGGCACTCCTCCAAATGGTTACTTGCCTGTTGATGAGAGACTAAAATGCATTTACGGGGAAGCTAGATAAGTACAGGAGGGAGAAAGGAATAGAAGGATTTGCTGATAGAGTTAGATGAAGTAGAGTGGGAGTAGGCTCGTGTGGAGCATAAACACCGGCATAGGACCAGTTGGGCCGAATGGGCTTTTTCAATGCTGTAAATTCTATGTAACTGAGGTGGTTACATCACTCCAACCTTATTTACATGGGACTTGAATGGAGTTGCAAGCTGTCAACAACCCCACCCCAGGAGAAACCTTGGAAATACCAGGGCAGCACAGTGTTATGAGTCACTGTCCCTTTTCGCAATGTTTGCTAGGCTAAAACAAAAGAAACTCAGCTATGTCTATTTGCGATAGTAAAAATCTTGGCTCCAAAGTTCTGGTTGTGGCAAAGGTGGATCTCTATGGATTTCCTGTGGAGCTGGAAATAGGGCAGAACTTGTTTCCATCAGGATTCAGCTTCATTTTTTCTAGTTTGCCATTTTCTGGTCAGGGTGAGGGGAGGGGTCAAGGTATATCCATGAGGCTGTTGAAATTTGTGCCTCTCACAAATCTCTTCTGAAAGCTCTCCAGAGGAATTTCAGGACTATAATGTTCTTATTTTGTTTGAAACCTTAGTTTGCACATCAAAAATTTCAGTTTCCGGCCAATTACCACCTCATCAGTCTACTCTCCATCATCAGCAAAGTGATGGAAGGTGTCGTCGACAGTGCTATCAAGCGGCACTTACTCACCAATAACCTGCTCACCGATGCTCAGTTTGGGTTCCGCCACGACCACTCAGCTCCAGACCTCATTACAGCCTTGGTCCAAACATGGACAAAAGAGATGAATTCCAGAGGTGAGGTGAGAGTGACTGCCCTTGACATCAAGGCAGCATTTGACCGAGTGTGGCACCAAGGAGCCCTAGTAAAATTGAAGTCAATGGGAATCAGGGGGAAAACTCTCCAGTGGCTGGAGTCATACCTAGCACAAAGGAAGATGGTAGTGATTGTTGGAGGCCAATCATCTCAGCCCCAGGGCATTGCTGCAGGAGTTCCTCAGGGCAGTGTCCTAGGCCCAACCATCTTCAGCTGCTTCATTAATGACCTTCCCTCCATCATAAGGTCAGAAATGGGGATGTTCGCTGATGATTACACAGTATTCAGTTCCATTCGCAACCCCTCAAATAACGAAGCAGTCCGAGCCCGCATGCAGCAAGACCTGGACAACATCCAGGCTTGGGCTGATAAGTGGCAAGTAACATTCGCGCCAGACAAGTGCCAGGCAATGACCATCTCCAACAAGAGAGAGTCTAACCAACTCCCCTTGACATTCAAGGGCATTAACATCGCCGAATCCCCCACCATCAACATCCTGGGGGGGTCACCATTGACCAGAAACTTAACTGGACCAGCCATATAAATACTGTGGCTACAAGAGCAGATCAGAGGCTGGGTATTCTGCGGCGAGTGACTCACCTCCTGACTCCCCAAAGACTTTCCACCATCGACAAGGCACAAGTCAGGAGTATGATGGAATACTCTCCACTTGCCTGGATGAGTGCAGCTCCAACAACACTCAAGAAACTCATCACCATCCGGGACAAAGCAGCCCGCTTGATTGGCACCCCATCCACCACCCTAAACATTCACTCCCTTCACCACCGGCGCACAGTGGCTGCAGTGTGTACCATCCACAGGATGCACTGCAGCAACTCACCAAGGCTTCTTCAACAGCACCTCCCAAACGTGACCTCTACCATCTAGAAGGACAAGAGCAGCAGGCACATGGGAACAACACCACCTGCACGTTCCCCTCCAAGTCACACACCATCCCGACTTGGAAATATATCGCCATTCCTTCATCGTCGCTGGGTCAAAGTCCTGGAACTCCCTTCCTAACAGCACTGTGGGAGAACCTTCACCACATGGACTGCAACGGTTCAAGAAGGCGGCTCACCACCACCTTCTCAAGGGCAATTAGGGATGGGCAATAAATGCCGGCCTTGCCAGCGATGTCCACATCCCATGAATGAATTGAAAAAAAGTTACTGAGAAAAAAGCTGATAGAATTTTATTTTTCAAGAAGTTTTTTGAATGATTTGATTGATTCACCTTTTTTCAATATATATATTGATAGGCTCTCCTGACTGGTCATTCAAGATTGATTGTTTTCAGAAGTCCTTAATAGTTTCTCATTGGTAGTTTTCCAATCCTTTCATTACTTTTAATTCATACTCTCCTTACTTCTTCAATTCTGATTTGCTGCTGTTTTACTTTGAGCTAATCAACAAAATGTGGCAGTAAGAAACACGAGAAACAGGAATTGTGCTCTGGATGCAAGATTTTTAATCTATTATAAATACATGTGACGATCTCACTGCAAGACGTATCTCAATTATTCAGATCAGATATTAGTATGAAATCTGGCAGGTGAACAAGTCAGAACTAAACCTAAACAACACCAAGTGGTGTGGATGTTTGTAGTGTCCAAATCTGTAGTTTCAAGAATCTGAGTCATGATACAAGAAATCAAAGCAAACTGTTCTGAGCTGAAATGCTTTGATGTGAAATTAAAGAGTGCTTGCCCATAAAGTATGAGGATTTTCCAGTTTAAACAACAGAGCTGAGCCAAGGCTAAAAACTGAAGCAAGAAAATATACATCTCCTGCAAGCATTTTAAACAAAACCAGTTTGGCTTGGTACTACTCATTTAGAATTTCCTGCATCCCCCCCAAAAAACTATACTTAAACTCTATCAACACCTAAATACAACATTATAATTAAGTTTAGATGTAAGTCAAGATGCCCACAGGAAAGTACTTTGGAGCAAATATTAAATCTGAGTGGCTCTAAAGTGGCTATAGAGTTTATCCTGGAGCCAAACTGGTACCTTCATGACTGTAGATATGGGGGTAGAGTTTCCACTTTGAGTGAAATCGGCAAATTGGGCTTCAAATTACACTGGTGAGGTTATAATTCAAGTTTCCGCTAAAGTGTATTTGCATGATCACAAATGTATTTGCATAATCACAAACATAAAATCTTCCATGAACCAGCGCAATCGGTCAGTGTAATAGAACTTAATTGTTTATTTTTTTTCTTTGCATTAAAAAATATTCATTGATGTATTCAAGAGTGGTAACCTGGTGCAGTTTTATTAATACAGCTGAAAAAAGGTTTATCACAAAAAATAAACATTTTTAGTAAGAGTGTCCAGTCCTCCACCTGTGAGTAACTTGATTTTAAATCACTGAAAATGACTTAAAAAAACTATACTGAACCATTTACTGGTTTCATTGGTGTACACTAGTCAGTTTCTTAATCAATTAAATATTTTTTAATATGTAAAAGCATTCAAAAGGTGCTTACTAGTGCCTGTGCGCCTAAGAAAATGAGCTTAATTTGAAGACCCTCTTCGAACGACTGCGAACGATCTCGAGCGGTGGAAACTTGCCATTCTCATTATTTCGATCTGGGGGCGTGGTGAGTTATGTGGCCGGGGCCGGCTTTGGGCACAGTAATTTTTGAACCAGCATGAAAGATCGCGAAACTCGATTTATGCTGGATATAACTTACGCTTGAATTCCGCGAACATTTGCATTGATTTGGACTGATGATGCTGATAAAACCAGCACAATCTAACTGAAACTCTACCCCATTATTTGTATGGTTCACTTGTGGCCCTGGCGAACAGGCTATGTTCTCTGGCTCGTTACCTGGTTCCTGATTACATGTCCAGTTTTTTTCACTGGCTTCTAAATGCGGAGCCTGTTTTCAAAGCAATAGAGTTTGACCTTGTAACCGCTGCAGGAATGAATGTTTGGTTTTCTTTAGGCTTCAGCTGGCCAGGATTTCAGCTCCTTGATTAGCTAAACTGAAGTAAAAGCAACACAACCACAGGACTGCCAGAAATAACTGATGCAAATCATACCAACAATACAGTGCCAAGGACTGGATCCATTTTCATTCTAGAATGTCAGGGAACATATCTATTCTGCTAGTTCATCAGGAATCAGATTACTCACCAGTAGACTCCAAGGAATTCCATGTCCCCTGCCCTTAAACTAGACCCCTAGGGATAATTACAAAAATAATAATGTATTTTTAGATCTACCTTTGGTGCATTGGGCGTGACTACATTCTCCTGAAACAGGTACAGTAAATTCTCTACAATTTCTTTTTATTGTTCAGGCAATCATGAGTCATATTTAATCTGGAGCTTTTAAAATAAAAAGTAAATGTTTTCAAATTAACTTAGATTTTCAGAACAAATTTCACACCACTAAAGTATAGAATGCCATTTACAATAACAACTTATATTTCTCCCTTTCATTGCCATGAGTCATGCACATTACGTTATTACACTACTGGGTGTATACTACAGGCCATCAAATAGAGATAGAGGAGCAAATTTGCAGGCAAATTATAGAAAGTTGCAAGAACTATAGAGTAGTAATAATAGAGGACTTCAATTATCCCAATATAGACTGGGACAGTAACAGTGTAAAGAGCAAAGAGGTGGAGGAATTCCCGAAATGTATTCAAGAGAACTTTCTGGAACAGTATGCTTCCAGCCCAAAGGGGAAGGAAACATTGTTGGATTTAGTTCTGGGGAATGAAATGGAGCAGGCGGGGCATGTTTCATTGGGGGAGCATTTGGGGCACAGTGATCATAATAGAGGGAAAGGGCATGGCTGAGGTACTAAATGAATACTTCGCATCTGTCTTCACTAGAGAAGAGGATGCTACCATTGTAGCAATAAAGGAGGAGTTAGTAGCGATATTGGATAGGATAAAAATAGATAAAGAGGAGGTACTTAAAAGATTGGCAGTACTCAAAGTAGAAGAGTCACCCGGTCCAGATGGGATGCATCCTAGGTTACTGAGGGAAGTACGGGTGGAATTTGCGAAGGCTCTGGCCACAATCTACCAATCCTCCTTAGGTATGGGGATGGTGCTGGAGGACTGGAGTTACATCCCTGTTCAAAAAAGGGGAGAGGGATAAACCCGGCAATTACAGGCCAGTCAGCCTAAAGTTGGTGATGGGGAAACTTTTAGAGACAATAATCCGAGACAAAATTAATTGGCACTTGGAAAAATATGGGCTAATAAATGAAAGTCAGCACGGATTTGTTAGGAAAATCATGTTTGACTAACTTAATTGAGTTCTTTGATGAAGTAACTGAGAGGGTTGATGAGGGTAGTGTGGTTGATGTTATGTATATGGACTTTCAAAAGGCATTTGATAAAGTACGACATAATAGACTTGTTAGCAAAATTAAAGCCCATGGGATTAAAGGGACAGTGGCAGCATAGATACAAAACTGGCGAGGGGACAGAAAGCAGAGAGTAATGGTGAACAGTTGTTTTTCAGACTGGAGGAAAATAAACAGTGGTGTTCCCCAGGGGTCAGTATGAGGACCACTGCTCTTTTTGATATATATATCAATGACCTGGACTTGGGTATAGAGTGTATAATTTCAAAGATTGCAGATGACATGAAACTCGAAAAAGTAGTAAACAATATGAAGGACAGTAACAGACTTCAGGAGGACATAGACAGACTGGTGAAATGGGCAGAACACATGGCAGATGAAATTTTTTTTATACGTTCATGGGATGTGGGCGTCGCTGGCAAGGCCGGCATTTATTGCCCATCCCTAATTGCCCTTGAGAAGGTGGTGGTGAGCCGCCTTCTTGAACCGCTGCAGTCCGTGTGGTAAAGCTTCTCCCACAGTGCTGTTAGGAAGGGAGTTCCAGGATTTTGACCCAGCGACGATGAAGGAACGGCGATATATTTCCAAGTCGGGATGGTGTGTGACTTGGAGGGCAACGTGCAGGTGGTGTTGTTCCCATGTACCTGCTGCTCTTGTCCTTCCAGGTGGTAGAGGTCGCGAGTTTGGGAGGTGCTGTCGAAGAAGCCTTGGTGAGTTGCTGCAGTGCATCCTGTGGATGGTACACACTGCAGCCACTGTGCGCCGGTGGTGAAGGGAGTGAATGTTTAGGGTGGTGGATGGGGTGCCAATCAAGCCGGCTGCTTTGTCCCGGATGGTGATGAGTTTCTTGAGTGTTGTTGGAGCTGCACTCATCCAGGCAAGTGAAGAGCATTCCATCACACTCCTGACGTCTGACTTGTAGATGATGGAAAGGCTTTGGGGAGTCAGGAAGTGTGTCACTCACCGCAGAATACCCAGCCTCTGACCTGCTCTTGTAGCCACAGTATTTATATGGCTGGTCCAGTTAAGTTTCTGGTCAATGGTGACCCCCAGGATGTTGATGGTGGGGGATTCGGCGATGGTAATGCTGTTGAATGTCAAAGGGAGGTGGTTAGACTCTCTCTTGTTGGAGATGGTCATTGCCTGGCATTTGTCTGGCATGAATGTTACTTGCCACTTATGAGCCCAAGCCTGGATGTTGTCCAGGTCTTGCTGCATAAGGGCTCGGACTGCTTCATTATCTGAGGGGTTGCGAATGGAACTGAACACTGCAATCATCTGTGAACATCCCCATTTCTGACCTTATGATGGAGGGAAGGTCATTGATGAAGCAGCTGAAGATGGTTGGGCCTAGGACACTGCCCTGAGGAACTCCTGCAGCAATGTCCTGGGGCTGAGATGATTGGCCTTCAATGACCACGACCATCTTCCTTTGTGCTAGGTATGACTCCAGCCACTGGAGAGTTTTCCCCTTGATTCCCATTGACTTCAATTTTACTAGGGCTCCTTGGTGCCACACTCGGTCAAATGCATCCTTGATGTCAAGGACTGTCACTCTCACCTCACCTCTGCAATTCAGCTCTTTTGTCCATGTTTGGGCCAAGGCTGTAATGAGGTCTGGAGCTGAGTGGTCGTGGCGGAACCCAAACTGAGCATCGGTGAGCAGGTTATTGGTGAGTACGTTTTTTTTTATTCGTTCATGGGATGTGGGCGTCGCTGACGAGGCCAGCATTTATTGCCCATCCCTAATTGCCCTCGAGAAGGTGGTGGTGAGCCGCCTTCTTGAACCGCTGCAGTCCGTGTGGTGACGGTTCTCCCACAGTGCTGTTAGGAAGGGAGTTCCAGGATTTTGACCCAGCGACGATGAAGGAACGGCGATATATTTCCAAGTCGGGATGGTGTGTGACTTGGAGGGGAACGTGCAGGTGGTGTTGTTCCCATGCGCCTGCTGCTCTTGTCCTTCTAGGTGGTAGAGGTCGCGGGTTTGGGAGGTGCTGTCGAAGAAGCCTTGGCGAGTTGCTGCAGTGCATCCTGTGGATGGTGCACACTGCAGCCACAGTGCGCCGGTGGTGAAGGGAGTGAATGTTTAGGGTGGTGGATGGGGTGCCAATCAAGCGGGCTGCTTTATCTTGGATGGTGTTGAGCTTCTTGAGTGTTGTTGGAGCTGCACTCATCCAGGCAAGTGGAGAGTATTCCATCACACTCCTGACTTGTGCCTTGTAGATGGTGGAAAGGCTTTGGGGAGTCAGGAGGTGAGTCACTCGCCGCAGAATACCCAGCCTCTGACCTGCTCTCGTAGCCACAGTATTTATATGGCTGGTCCAGTTCAGTTTCTGGTCAATGGTGACCCCCAGGATGTTGATGGTGGGGGATTCGGCGATGGTAATGCCGTTGAATGTCAAGGGGAGGTGGTTAGACTCTCTCTTGTTGGAGATGGTCATTGCCTGGCACTTATCTGGCGCGAATGTTACTTGCCACTTATGAGCCCAAGCCTGGATGTTGTCCAGGTCTTGCTGCATGCGGGCTTGGACTGCTTCATTATCTGAGGGGTTGCGAATGGAACTGAACACTGTGCAGTCATCAGCGAACATCCCCATTTCTGACCTTATGATGGAGGGAAGGTCATTGATGAAGCAGCTGAAGATGGTTGGGCCTAGGACACTGCCCTGAGGAACTCCTGCAGCAATGCCCTGGGGCTGAGATGATTGGCCTCCAACAACCACTACCATCTTCCTTTGTGCTAGGTATGACTCCAGCCACTGGAGAGTTTTCCCCCTGATTCCCATCGACTTCAATTTTACTAGGGCTCCTTGGTGCCACACTCGGTCAAATGCTGCCTTGATGTCAAGGGCAGTCACTCTCACCTCACCTCTGGAATTCAGCTCTTTTGTCCATGTCTGGACCAAGGCTGTAATGAGGTCTGGAGCCGATTGGTCCTGGCGGAACCCAAACTGAGCATCGGTGAGCAGGTTATTGGTGAGTAAGTGCCGCTTGATAGCACTGTCGACAACACCTTCCATCACTTTGCTGATGATTGAGAGTAGACTGATGGGGCGGTAATTGGCCGGATTGGATTTGTCCTGCTTTTTGTGGACATGACATACCTGGGCAATTTTCCACATTGTCGGATAGATGCCAGTGTTGTAGCTGTACTGGAACAGTTTGGCTAGAGGTGCAGCTAGTGCTGGAGCACAAGTCTTCCGCACTACAGCTGGGATGTTGTCGGGGCCCATAGCCTTTGCTGTATCCAGTGCACTCAGCCGTTTCTTGATATCACGTGGAGTGAATCGAATTGGCCAAAGACTGGCTTCCGTGATGATGGGGATATCGGGAGGAGGCTGAGATGGATCATCCACTCGGCACTTCTGGCTGAAGATGGTTGCAAACGCTTCAGCCTTGTCTTTTGCACTCACGTGCTGGACTCCGCCATCATTGAGAATGGGGATGTTTGCAGAGCCTCCTCCTCCCGTTAGTTGTTTAATTGTCCACCACCATTCACGACTGGATGTGGCAGGACTGCAGAGCTTTGATCTGATCCGTTGGTTGTGGAATCGCTTAGCTCTGTCTATAGCATGTTGCTTCCGCTGTTTAGCATGCATGTAGTCCTGAGTTGTAGCTTCACCAGGTTGGTACCTCATTTTTAGGTACGCCTGGTGCTGCTCCTGGCATGCTCTTCTACACTCCTCATTGAACCAGGGTTGATCCCCTGGCTTGTTGGTAATGGTAGAGTGAGGAATATGCCGGGCCATGAGGTTACAGATTGTGCTGGAATACAATTCTGCTGCTGCTGATGGCCCACAGCGCCTCATGAATGCCCAGTTTTGTGCTGCTAGATCTGTTCTGAATCTATCCCATTTAGCACGGTGGTAGTGCCACACAACACGTTGGATGGTGTCCTCAGTGCGAAGACGGGACTTCATCTCCACAAGGACTGTGCGGTGGTCACTCCTACCAATACTGTCATGGACAGATGCATCTGCGACAGGTAGATTGGTGAGGACGAGGTCAAGTAAGTTTTTCCCTCGTGTTGGTTCGCTCACCACCTGCCGCAGGCCCAGTCTAGCAGCTATGTCCTTCAGGACTCGGCCAGCTCGGTCAGTAGTGGTGCTACCGAGCCACTCTTGGTGATGAACATTGAAGTCCCCCACCCAGAGTACATTCTGTGCCCTTGCTACCCTCAGTGCTTCCTCCAAGTGGTGCTCAACATGGAGGAGGACTGATTCATCAGCTGAGGGAGGACAGTAGGTGGTAATCAGCAGGAGGTGTCCTTGCCCATGTTTGACCTGATGCCATGAGATTTCATGGGGTCCAGAGTCAATGTTGAGGACTCCCAGGGCCACTCCCTCCTGACTGTATATCACTGTACCGCCACCTCTGGTGGGTCTGTCCTGCCGGTGGGACAGGACATACCCAGGGATGGTGATGGAACAGTCTGGGACGTTGGCTGAAAGGTCTGATTCTGTGAGTATGGCTATGTCAGGCTGTTGCTTGACTAGTCTGTGGGACAGCTCTCCCAATTTTGGCACAAGTCCCCAGATGTTAGTAAGGAGGACCTTGCAGGGTCGACTGGGCTTGGTGTTTTTTTGCCGTTGTCGTGTCCGGTGCCTCGTGGTCCGATGCCTGGTGGTCCGTCCGGTTTTATTCTTATTCTGACTTTTCGTAGCGAGATTTTACAACTGAGTGGCTTGCTAGGCCATTTCAGAGGGCAATTAAGAATCAACCACATTGCTGTGGGTCTGGAGTGATGGGGCGGTAATTGGCCGGATTGGATTTGTCCTGCTTTTGTGGACAGGACATACCTGGGCAATTTTCCACATTGTCGGGTAGATGCCAGTGTTGTAGCTGTACTGGAACAGCTTGGCTAGAGACGCAGTTAGTTCTGGAGCACAAGTCTTCAGCACTACAGCCGGGATGTTGTCGGGGCCCATAGCCTTTGCTGTATCCAGTGCACTCAGCCATTTCTTGATATCACGTGGAGTGAATTGAATTGGCTGAAGATTGGCTTCTGTGACGGTGGGGATATCGGGAGGAGGCCGAGATGGATCATCCACGTGGCACTTCTGGCTGAAGATGGTTGCAAACGCTTCAGCCTTGTCTTTTGCACTCACATGCTGGACTCCGCCATCATTGAGGATGGGGATGTTTGCAGAGCCTCCTCCTCCCGTTAGTTGTTTAATTGTCCACCACCATTCACGAATGGATGTGGCAGGACTGCAGAGCTTTGATCTGATCCGTTGGTTGTGGAATCGCTTAGCTCTGTCTATAGCATGTTGCTTCCGCTGTTTAGCATGCATGTAGTCCTGAGTTGTAGCTTCACCAGGTTGGCACCTCATTTTTAGGTATGCCTGGTGCTGCTCCTGGCATGTTCTTCTACACTCCTCATTGAACCAGGATTGATCCCCTGGCTTGTTGGTAATGGTAGAGTGAGGAATATGCCAGGCCATGATGTTACAGAGAAGTGTGAAGTGATGCATTTTGGTAGGAAGAATGAGGAGAGGCAATATAAACTAAATGGTACAATTTTAAAGTGGGTGCAGGAACACCTGGGGGTGCACAAGCACAAATCTTTGAAGGTGGCAGGACAAGTTGAGAAGGCTGTTAAAAAAACATATGGGATCCTGGGCTTTATTATTAGAGGCATAGAGTACAAAAGCAAGGAAGTTATGTTGAACCTTTATAAAAAACTGGTTATAGAATCATAGAATCATAGAAGTTTACAACATGGAAACAGGCCCTTCGGCCCAATATGTCCATGTCGCCCAGTTTATACCACTCAGCTAGTCCCAATTGCCTGCACTTGGCCCATATCCCTCTATACCCATCTTACCCATGTCACTGTCCAAATGCTTTTTAAAAGACAAAATTGTACCCGCCTCTACTACTGCCTCTGGCAGCTCGTTCCAGACACTCACCAACCTTTGAGTGAAAAAACTGCCCCTCTGGACCCTTTTGTATCTCTCCCCTCTCACCTTAAATCTATGTCCCCTCGTTATAGACTCCCCTACCTTTGGGAAAAGATTTTGACTATCTACCTTATCTATGCCCCTCATTATTTTATAGACTTGTATAAGATCACCCCTCAACCTCCTACTCTCCAGGGAAAAAAGTCCCAGTCTATCCAACCTCTCCCTATAAGTCAAACCATCAAGTCCCGGCAGCATCCTAGTAAATCTTTTCTGCACTCTTTCTAGTTTAATCGGCCTCAGCTGAAGCATTGTGTTCAATTCTGGGCACCAAACTTTAGGCAGGATATCAAGGCCTTAGAGAGGGTGCAGAAAAAATTTACTAGAATGGTACCAGGGATGAGGGACTTCAGTTATGTGGAGGGACTGGAGAAGCTGGGGTTGTTCTCCTTAGAACTGAGAAGCGAGGTTTGATTGACGTGTTCAAGATCATGAATGGTTTTGACAGAGTAAATTAGGAGAAACTGTTTCCCGTGGCAGAAGGGTCGGTAACCAGAGGACACAGATTTAAGATGATCGGCAAAAGAGCCAGAGACAACATGAGGAAACATTTTTTTATGCAGAGAGTTGTAATGATCTGGAATGCACTGCCTGAAAGGGTGGCGGAAGCAGATTCAATAGTAACTTTCAAAAGGGAATTAGATAAGCACTTGAAGGGAAAAAAATTACAGGGCTATGGGGAAAGAGCAGGAGAATGGGACTAATTGGACAGTTCTTTCAAAGAGCTGGCACAGGCATGAGGGTCCGAATGGCCTCCTCCTGTGCTGTACCTACTATGATACTATGATTAACAAAATGTTGCAAAATGAATAAATGATTAATGAAATCATAAAGCAACACTTTGTATCTTGCAACAATAAAATCCTCAGATTAATTTCACTTGACTTCCATATAATACACAAACCTCATATACAATGGTCCTTAAAGTCTGGGGGACAGCGCTCTTAGTATAAGTGCTGAGAAGCCCCAACCCTGAATCTTTGCTGACCCTCCCAAAGTTCACAGGACTTGGGGAGGTTCCTTTAATTGCCTGTCATTGTCGTGTGCCTGTGCCACTGGTGGGGCATCTGGGGCGATTGACATTGCAGCAGTCAGAAAGTCCAGCACAGGTGGTCTGACTGGGGGTAAAGGGGTTTATCAAGAACCCCCTGGAAACAAAGTAGAGTTGTCCCCCATGGCCTCCTTTGTAAAAGTTAAGAGAAAAAAAATGTGGTGGCAAATATTAGGGTGTCTAGGTCACAATCCCGGCCTGGACCTCCAGGTG
The DNA here is from genome assembly GCF_035084215.1 of Heptranchias perlo. Lineage (NCBI taxonomy): Eukaryota > Metazoa > Chordata > Chondrichthyes > Hexanchiformes > Hexanchidae > Heptranchias > Heptranchias perlo. The sequence goes on along the minus strand of NC_090329.1, from coordinate 71,301,759 downwards.
GTCCCCACATCTGTTGCAGGATTGGCTGGTTCACTGGATCTCACCAAGTGTACCTATGCCAACCATTACTCTGGATCCCAATGAAGGTCTGGAATGCAGAAATTTCAATGTTCAAAGTTCCTGCCCTCAACCCTGCATCCACCCCCTCGTCTTGGTGGCCATATTTGGGGTGGAGAGTGGTTCCACATCCAATAGGCCATCCCAGAAACTTTGGCCTGGAGTGGTGTGGGGAATGCAGGGTAGGGGGGGGGTGGGTGCTGGGTTCCCCGCCTAGTTTCCAGTTGTTCCAGCATACTCGCACTAAAGTTACGATGGGAGTACCCCAGATCCGATGCAGATTTTTGGGGCCAACGTTCTTAAATATATTTTCAACTAGCTCCCAAATTTTAGGTTTATAAAATAGTGAAAGACATAGATAAGGTGAATGTAAACATGCTATTTAATCTGGACAAATGAGATGAGGAGAAATTCCTTCACTCAGAGGGTGGTGAATCTTTGGAATTCTCTACCCCAGAGGGCTGTGGAGGCTCAGTCATTGAGTACATTCAAAACAGAGATCGATAGATTTCTAGATATTAAAGGCATCAAGGAATATGGGGATAGTGCAGGAAAACAGCACTGAGGCCATGATCTTTTTGAATGGCGGAGCAGGCTTTAGGGGCCGGATAGCCTACTTCTGCTCCTATTTATTATGTTCTTATGTTCTAAGGACATAGGACTATCGATTAAAATCAACCTTTTTCCTACCAGATAGGATTAATATAGCCTCTTTCACATCCCAGGCAATGAATTACTTTTGAAGTGTAGTCACTGTAGTTTCGTAAGCAACTGCAGCTGCCAATTTGTGCACAGCAAGGTCCCACAAACAGTAATGAGTTAATCTGTTTTGGTGGTGTTGTTTGAGGGATGAATGTTGGTCCGGACACGGGAAATTCCCCTTCTCTTCTTCGAATAGTACCGTGAGATCTTTTCATGTCCACCTGAGAGGGAAGACGGGACCTCAGTTTAATCTCTCATCATTACTGCGCTGAAGTATCAACCTAGATTATCTTCTTAAATCTCTGGAATGGTGCTCGAGCCCATGGCTTTCTGACCCGGTAAAACTAAATAATCTTCCAAAAGGAAATAACAAGGCATAATAGAAAAAATAAACATAACATTTTAAGAAACTATACATTAGTCGTTCACTCCTAGTAGCTAGTTACAAAGTGGCAAGGGCAAAGTCAGAGTTTGAGAAGGAGATTGCCTACCTCTTTTTTTTAACACAATAGTTGAACTACACCTGCCACTTTTGAGAGTAATGTGAGTTATAATTTATCCTACATAGAATGTACAGCACAAAAACAGGCCATTCGGCTCAACAGGTCCATGCCGGTGTTTATGCTCCACGCGAGCCTCCTCCCTCCCTACTTCATCTAACCCTATCAGCATATAGAATCAGAATCATACAAAGTTATGGCACAGAAGGAGGCCATTCAGCCCATCGTATCTGAGCTAGCCAAAGAAGAGATATCCAGTTAATCCCACTTTCCAGCACTTGGTCTGTAGCCCTGTAGGTTGCGGCACTTCAAGAGCATATCTAAGTACTTTTTAAATGAGTTGAGGGTTTCTGCCTCGACCACTCTTTCAGACAGTGAGTTCCAGACCCCCACCACCCTCTGGATGAAAATATTTCTCTTCATCTCCCCTCTAATCCTTCTACCAACTACTTTAAATCTATGCCCCAGGTCACTGACCCCTCTGCTAAGGGAAATAGGTCCTCCCTATCCATTCTATCTAGTCCCGTCATAATTTTATACACCTCAATTAAATCTCCCCTCAGCCTCCTTTGTTCCAAAGAAAACAACCCCAGCCTATCCAATCTTTTCTCATAGCTAAAATTCTCCAGCCCTGGCAACATCCTCATAAATCTCCTCTGTACCATCTCTAATGCAATCACATCTTTCATGTAATGTGGCGACCAGAACTTTACGCAATACTCAAGCTGCAGCCTAACCAATGTTTTATATAGTTTTATATAGTTCTAGCATAACCTCCCAGCTCTTATATTCTATGTCTCGGCTAATAAAGGAAAGTATCCCGTATGCCTTTTTAACCATCTTATCTACCTGTTGCAACCCTCAGGGATCTGTGGACATGGACTCCAAGGTCCCTTTGTTCCTCTACACCTCTCAGTATCCTCCCAGTTATTGTGTGCTCCCTTGCCTTGTTTTCCCTCCCCAAATACATTACCTCATATTTCTCTGGATTGAATTCCATTTGCCACTTTTCTGCCCACCTGACCAGTCCATTCATATCTTCCTGCAGTCTACAGCTTTCCTCCTCACTATCAACCACTCGGCCAATTTTTGTATCATCTGCAAACTTCTTGATCAAGCCCCCCACATTCAAGTCTAAATCATTAATATATACCACAAAAAGCAGAGGACCCCGTACGGCGCCTTGCGGGACCCCATTGGAAACAGCTTTCCAGTCGCACAAACACCCGTCAACCATTACCCTTTGCTTCCTGTCACTGAGCCAATTTTGGATCCAACTAGCCACGTTCCCTTAGATCCCATGGCCTTTTACTTTTTTGACCACTCTGCCATGTGGGACCTTGTCAAAAGCCTTGCTAAAATCCATGTACACGACATCAAACACGTTACCCTCATCGACTCTCCTGGTTACCTGCTCAAAAAATTCAATCAACTTAGTCAGACATGATCTTCACTTAACAAGTACATGCTGACTGTCCTTGAATAACCTGTGCCTTTCTAAATAACGATTTATGCTGTCCCTCAGAATCGATTCCAATAATTTGCCTACCACCGAGGTTAGACTGACTGGCCTATAATTACTCGGTCTATCTCTTTCTCCCTTTTTAAACAACTGTACAACATTAGCAGTCCACCAATCCCCCGGCACCACACCTGTATCCACGGGAGGATTGGCAAATGATGGTCAGAGCCTCCGTTATTTTCTCCCTTGCTTCTTGTAAGCCTGGGATACATTTCATCCGGGCTGGCGATTTATCTACTTTCAAATATGCTAAACCCCTTAATAGTTCCTCTCTCACTATGTTTACCCCATCCAATATTTCACACTTCTCCTTAACTACAATCTGACCAAAATGTAAAACCTTCACACTTATCTATATTGAAATTCATTTGCCAATGACATGCTCTGTTCATACAAGTTTAATCACACGCAAGCAGTTCTGAGGTCCAACTGCATGATAATTTTTTAATTTCTACTGTGATTTTTCTAAAATTCAACAGTACAGTGAACTATTTTCTAGCTATGGAAACTTAAAAAATGAAATACCTGGGTTCTTTTTAAACTTTTATTTAAACAATTTTTAATTTAAACATCTCACTACAGACACAAATACCAAAATGTTGCCAGTTTGACTGCAGTTATATTCTCATTTTGTGATAAAATCATAGAATCATAGATTGATGCAGGACATCGTGCCTGTGCCGGCTCTTTGAAAGAGCTCTTCAATTAGTCCCACTCCCCTGCTCTTTCCCCATAGTCCTGTAAATTTTCCCCCTTCATGTATTTATCCAGTTCCCTTTCGAAAGTTATTTTTGAATCTGCTTCCACCACCCTTTCAGGCAGTTCCAGATCATAACAACACGCTGCATAAAAATTGTTTTCCTCATGTCGCCTCTGGTTCTTTTGCCAATGACCTTAAATCTGAGTCCTCTGGTTCCCGACCCTTCTTAGAATCATAGAATCATAAAAAGGTTACAGCATGGAAGGAGGCCATTCAGCCCATCGAGTCCACGCCGGCTCTATGCAAGAGCAATCCAGTTAGTCCCACTCCCCCGCCCTTTTCCCGTAGCCCTGCAAATTTTTTCTTTTCGAGTTCCAGTTCCCTTTTGAAGGTCATGATTCAATCTGCCTCCACCACTCCCTAAGGCAGTGCATTCCAGATCCTAACCACTCGTTGTGTAAACTGGACACAATACTCCAGATGTGGCCAAACCAGTATTTTATAAAGGTTCATCATGACTTCCATACTTTTGTACTCTATGCCTCTATTTATAAAGCCCATGATCCCGAAAGCTTTTTTATCCGCTTTCTCAACCTACCCTGCCACCTTCAACGATTTGTGCACATATACCCCCAGATCTCTCAGTTCCTGTACCTCTTTTAGAATTGTGCCCTCTAGTTTATATTGCCTCTCCTCGCTCTTCCTAACGAAATGTATCACTTCGCATTTTTCTGCATTAAAATTCATCTGCCACGTGTCCGCCCATGCCACCAGCCTGTCTATATCCTCTTGAAGTCTACCACTATCCTCCTCACTGTTTACTACCCTTCCAAGTTTTGTGTCATCTGCAAATTTTGAAATTGTGCCCTGTACACCCAAGTCCAAGTCATTAATATATATCAAGAAAAGCAGTGGTCCCAGCACTAACCCCTGGGGAATACCACTGTACACCTCCTCCAGTCCGAAAAAACAACCATTCACCACTACTCTCTGTTTCCTGTCCCTTAGCCAATTCTGTATTCATGTTGCTACTGCCCCCTTTATTCCATGGGCCACAATCTTGATGATAAGCCTACCGTGTGGCACTTTAACAAACGCCTTTTGAATGTCCATATACACCACATCAACTGAATTGCCCTCATCTACCCATTCTGTTAACGCAGCAAAAAACTCTATCAGGTTAGTTAAACGTGATTTGCCTTTAACAAATCCATGCTGGCTTTCCCTAATCAATGCACCGTCGTACAAGTGACTGTTAATTCTGTCCCAGATTATCGTTTCTAAAAGTTTCCTCACCACTGGGGTTAAACTGAATGGCCTATAGTTGCTGGGTTTATCCTTACACCCTTTTGAACAAGGGTGTAACATTTGCAATTCTCCAGTCCTCTGGTACCACCCCCTTATCTACGTATATTTGGAAGATTATGGCCAGTACCTCCGCAATTTCCACCTTTACTTCCTCCAGCAACCTAGGATGCATCCCATTCGGACCGGGTGACTTATCTACTTTAAGTACAGCTAGCCTTTCAGTGGCAGAAGCATGTCACTGGAAACAGTTTCTCCTTATTTACCCGATCAAAACCCTGCATGATTTTGAACACCTCTATCAAATCTCCCCTTAACCTTCTCTGCTCTAAGGAGAACAACACCAGTTTCTCCAGTCTCCCCATGTAACCAAAGTCTTTATCCCTGGTACCATTCCGGAAAATCTCCTCTGCACCCTCTCTAAGGCCTTGACATCCTTCCTAAAGTGGCCAGTTCTGAGCACCACATAATACTCCAGCTGGGGCCTAACCAGTGTTTTATAAAGGTTCAGTATAACGTCCTTGCTTTTAAACTCAATACCTCTACATATAAAGCTAAGGATCCGTATGCCTTTTTAACAGCCTTCTCAACTTGTCTTGCCACCTTCAAAGACTTGTGCACATACACCCCCAGGTCTCTCTGTTCCTGCATCCACTTTAAAAATGTACCATTTCATTTATATTGCCTGTTCTCATTCTTCCTACCAAAATAAATCACTTCACATTTCTCTGCCATGTGTCTGCCCATTTCACCAGTCTGTCTATGTTCTCTTGAAGTCTGTTATTATTCTCCTCACTGTTTACTACATTTCCAAGTTACGTGTCATCTGCAAACTTTGAAATTATGCCCAGTATACCCAAGTCCAGGTCATTAATATAAATCAAAAAGAGTAGTGGCCCCAACACGACCCCTAGGGGACACCACTGCACACATCCCTCCAGTCTGAAAAACAATTGTTTACCACTACTCTCTGCTTTCTGTCCCTTAGCCAATTTTGTATCCACACAGCCACTGCCCCTTTAATCCCATGGGCTTCAATTTTGCTAACAAGTCTATTATGTGGTACTTTATCAAAGGCCCTTTGAAAGTTCATATACACATTAACCTTCATCAACCCTCTCTGTTACTTCATCAAAGAACTCAATCAAGTTAGTCAAACACGATTTACCTTTAACAAATCTATGCTAGCTTTCATTTATTAATCCATATTTTTCCAAGTGCCAATTAATTTTGTCCCAGATTGTTATCCCTAAAAGTTTCCCCATCACCAATGTTAGGCTGATTGGCCTGTAGTTGCCGGGTTTATCCCTCTTCCCTTTTTTGAACAGGAGTGCAACATTTGCAACCCTCCAGTCCTCCCGCACTGCCCCCATATCTAAGAAGAATTGGTAGATTGTGGCCAGAGCCTCCGCAATTTCCACCCTTACATCCCTCCCTTACAACAACCTAGGATGCATCCCATCCGGACTGGGTGACATTTCTAATATGAGCGCTGCCAACTTTTAAATTTGTCCTCTTTATCTATTTTTATACTATCCAATATCGCTACTACCTCCTCTTTTACTGTGACATGGAATTCAATGTAGGCAAATGTGAGGTCATCCACTTTGGACCAAAAAAGGATAGAACAGGATACTTTCTAAATGGTAAAAAGTTAAAAACAGTGGATGTCCAAAGGGACTTAGGGGTTCAGGTACATAGATCATTGAAGTGTCATGAACAGGTGCAGAAAATAATCAATAAGGCTAATGGAATGCTGGCCTTTATATCTAGAGGACTAGAGTATAAGGGGGCAGAAATTATGCTGCAGCTATACAAAACCCTGGTTAGACCGCACCTGGAGTACTGTGAGCAGTTCTGCGCACCGCACCTTCGGAAGGACATATTGGCCTTGGAGGGAGTGCAGCGTAGGTTTACTAGAATGATACCCGGACTTCCAGGGTTAAGTTACGAGGAGACATTACACAAATTGGGGTTGTATTCTCTAGAGTTTAGAAGGTTAAGGGGTGATCTGATCGAAGTTTATAAGATATTAAGGGGAACAGATAGGGTGGATAGAGAGAAACTATTTCCCCTGGTTGGGGATTCTAGGACTAGGGGACACAGTCTAAAAATTAGAGCCAGACCTTTCAGGAGTGAGATTAGAAAACACTTCTACACACAAAGGGTGGTAGAAGTTTGGAACTCTCTTCTGTAAATGGCAATTGATACTCGCTCAATTGCTAATTTTAAATCTGAGATAGATAGCTTTTTGGCAACCAAAGGTATTAAGGGATATGGGCCAAAGGCAGGTATATGGAGTTAGATCACAGATCAGCCATGATCTTATCAAATGGCGGAGCGGTCTCGAGGGGCTGAATGGCCTACTCCTGTTCCTATGTTCCCATTGGTAGCATCTTCTTCTTTAGTGAAGACAGATGCAAAGTATTCATTTAGTACCTCAGCCCACGCCCTTTGTCTCCACAAGAAGATCTCCTTTTTGGTCTCTAATTGCACCCCCCCCCCTTCATTTGACTACCCTTTTACTATTTATATGTTTAGAAAAGACTTTTGGGTTCCCTTTTGAGTTACTATTCTCATACAATCTCTTTGCCCCTCTTATTTCGTTTTTCAGTTCTCCCCTGTATTTTTTGCATTCAGCTTGGTTCTCTACTGAATTATGAGCCTGACATAAGCCTCCCTTTTCTGTTTCATTTTAACCTCTATATCTTTGGTCATCAGGGAGCTCTAGTTTTGGATGCCCTTCCTTTCTCACTCGCGGGAATGTGTCTACTCTGTACCCAAACTATCTCCTCTTTGAAGGCTCATTTACTGTTTTACCTAAGCATGAAGTAGAAAGAAAAGGGATGGTGTGTAGTAAAATAAATAACGTGTGGTAAAAGAATGCAAAAATAACTGAAAATATGAAGCTCAAATATTTGATAAGTAAAATATATGACAACTCATGGGATGGGGAAAGAAACAAAATAATCTGACAGATATGCCAAATTAAAATTTGGAAGTTGCAGGAAATGCCAGCAAAAGTCTTGCATTGGATAACATCAGCATTAGGTGGCAGCACAGAGTACTTTTACAGGAACCGTCCACTTGAATAGTTGCTTGTAATTTAGTGTTATTTGTAGTTTTAGCTCCTGCCTTACCAGCCGACTCGTGTTAATATTAGCATTATGCAAAATACCACGAGTCCGCATTTTATGATGGAGATGATCTTTGCACAAAATGAACAATTAGGGATTAATTTCCATTAACAACAAGCATAAGACCTGGTTAGTCAAATTCTAATAATTTTTCATCATATGTCATACATTTAAATATAAATTTTAAAAAATGTGAACATCTAAAAAATATATTAAGGAAGAAAAAAAACATAAAAATAATTCCCTGACCGGGAATCGAACCCGGGCCGCGGCGGTGAGAGCGCCGAATCCTAACCACTAGACCACCAGGGAAGTCGAAAGCACTTCACCCCAAGGACGTTACAAGCAATATGATGGAATCGAGCTGCTGCATCAAGTACAGCTGCTGGTCGGGATCGCAGCGTTGAGCTGCGGACCGTGGAACTGGATTGTGAGCGGGTGCAGACAGTGCAGGGAACCCTGCAGACCAGAGCTCTGCTGCAGATGCTGGCGGCGGCCCCCGGATCCAGCGAGCAATGTTATTAGGTTTCATTTCAATGCACACTTCTATTTTTTTAAAATGGCATTATTTTTTTTTCAATGGGCGCAGGTAGCTTTCCATGAGTGCTGTCAGAATCTGCAGCTTTTGCGTTGTGCAGACAGCCTGAGGCTGCCGTTCGGTTAATTCTGTTGGGCAGTTAAAGGTTTCGTAATTTTTGTTTTGTCTTTCTCGCCCTCCTCTCGAAATCCAACTTCAATTTATGTCCGCTTGACACTTATAAATGAGCTTCCATAAAAGAGAATGAAAAAAAGATTAAAAGCCCAATCACCGCTATCTTAACGCCAGCAGACAAATCTTGAGAAGCTCAATAACTAAATGTTTTTATTTTCCTGCACCGTGGTTTCAGGGCCCTGGGCAACGTATTTGTTTTGTACACAGGCCCTAAATCCTGCCCCCTCCTGGTGTACTTTTAGGGGTTGTATCTGCTCTGCCATAAAATGTTTACTTAAAAATGGTGCACTTTAGTTAATTAGTTCACAATTGATAAAGTCTTAATCTAAAAAAGGAAGAAAAGTGACATTCGAGTTTATCTATATTCAGAATTCCAATTAGACTCTGCAAGGTACCTGGACAATCACTCTGCTTCTTAGAGGCATTCCCCTCCTTCACAGAAGATCCTGCCCTCAGAGAGACGTTTTGCCCCATCACCCCAGTATTCTCCATGGTCATCCTACTGACGGTCTCTGACCTCAACATTTGACAATATTTTGACTAAGGGATAAAAATGTGTTATGGGCAGAAATTCCAAATCTGCTGTGGGACCAAAAAATCCCATTTATGATGCACTGTCCATAGCAAAGCAGCAGCACCACATGCAAGGTGCAGCCAAGACCAGCAATAAGAGGATCAGGAAATGGGGCAGCAGCCATTTCTCATTCTGGGATAGAAAAAATAAGCCATTGCAGCACAAGCTCCACTACAACAGGGGATTTGCTGCCCAGGATAGAGTGTACATGTTTGCATACAGTGTGTGTTACCATGCTAGGGCTGAGTCCAAATAATTTTTCTTCTTAACTGCAGTGTTTGTAATCTAAATGAGGCCTAGGCCCTAAGCTCTGGGATTTCCTCCCTAAACCTCATAAGAAATAGGAGCAGGAGGAGGCCATACGGCCCCTCGAGCCTGCTCCATCATTCAATAACATCATGGCTGATCTTTGTCCTCAACTCCACTTTCCCTTCTGATCCCCATATCCCTTGATTCCCCTAGAGTCCAAAAATCTATCGATCTCAGCCTTGAATATACTCACGACTCAGCATCCACAGCCCTCTGGGGTAGAGAATTCCAAAGATTCACAACCCTCTGAGTGAAGAAATTTCTTCTCATCTCAGTCTTAAATGGCCGACCCCTTATCCTGATTCTATGCCCCCTAATTCGAGACTCTCCAGCTAGGGGAAACAACCTCTCAGTATCGACCCAGTCAAGTCCCCCCAGAATCTTGTATATTTCAATGAGATCACCTCTCATTCTTCTAAACTCGAGAGTATAGGCCCATTCTACTCAATCTCTCCTCACAGGACAACACTCTCATCACAGGAATCAATCTAGTGAACCTTCATTGCACCGCCTCAAAGGCAAGTATATCCTTCCTTAGGTAAGGAGACCAAAACTGTACACAGTACTCCAGGTGAGGTCTCACCAAAGCCCTGTACAATTGTGGTAAGATTTCCTTACTCTTGTACTCCACCCCCTTGCAATAAAGGCAAACGTGCCATTTGCCTTCCTAATTGCATGCTAACTTTTTGTGTTTTTTGTACGAGGGCACCCAAATCATTTTGAACACCACCATTAAAAAAAATTCTGTTTTTCTATTCTTCCTACCAAAGTGAATAACTTCACATTTCCCCACATTATAATTCCATCTGCCACTTTCTTGCACACTCACTTAACCTGTCTATATCCCTTTGCAGACTCTTTGTGTCCTCACAACTTACTTTTCCACCTAGCTTTGTATCATCAGCAAACTCAGATACATTACACTCAGTCCCTTCATCTAAGTCTTTAATATAGATTGTAAATAGCTGAGGCCCAAGCACTGATCCTTGCGGCACTCCACTAGTTACAGTCTGCCAACCTGAAAATGACCCGTCTTTCCCCACTCTCTACCTCTCTTCCTTTAAGACATTCCTTAAAACCTACCTCTTTGACTCTGTCCTAATATCTCCTTATGAGGCTCAATGTCAAATTTTGTTTGAAAATTGCTCCTGTGAAGTGCCTTGGGACGTGTTACTATGTTAAAGGTGCTATATAAATGCAAGTTGTTGATGTTGTAAATAGCAGATGGCCGACCTGATAGTTTCTTGTGTTACAAAGAACTGGTTTGTACAATTGTGAAGATACTGAACCAATTAAGCAACAAGTAAATGCAAATTGTTTTGTTCCTCACCAGACAATTTCATATCTCTCTTTTGTGAGTGGTAAAATCTATCCACCATTTTATTAGGAAAGACAAGCCTATTGTTGTTAATTGGGTTTATACAGTAAGTGCAGTCTACTCCTGATAATTGTTTTTTGTGCTTAAAATATTGCATTATCAGACAACTAAAATTAAGCAACTTCAAATTAAGAGGAGTACATTGTGTTGTTTTTTCAGTGGTTTTCAAGCTTTTGTGTAAAGGATCCCCTGTAAATATTGGCATACTCCCATGGACTCCTAACTTCCAAAATACACCCAATCAAAAGCAAAATACTGCAGATGCTGGAAATCTGAAATAAAAACAAGAAAATGCTGGAAATACTCAGCACATCATGCAGCATCTGTAGAGAGAGAAACAGAGTTAATGTTTCAGGTTGATGACCTTTTGTCAGAACTGGAAGAATTTAAAATGTAAAAGTTTTTAAGCAAGTACAGAGCCAAAGAAAGGAGTGGGGGGGGGGGTGGAGGAAAGAACAAAAGGGAAGGTCTCTGATAGAATGGAGGGCACGAGTGATTAAATGACAAAAGGGATGATGGTGCAAGGCAAGGAGGGACAAGTAAAGAAACAAGAGAGGTGCCCCTGACCCCCACCCCTGACCCTCACCCCCTCCCAGCTGCTAGGTGGATTACCAGGAAGAGGGTACACACAATAAAGGATTGACTGTTTCCTCCTTGGGGACACAGAAGGGGAATGATGCTGGCGGTTGAGTGGTTCTTCACAAGGATGCCACAGAAACAGTGTAGGTGCTCCTTCGCTAACCTGGCACCAGCAATAAGTCTCTGACCTACATCATCCCCCTTGGCAAGAGCAGAGCACCTCATCATGAGCCCTACAGCCTTCTCCTCATAGGCTGTGAAGTTCTTCAGCAGGCTTGCCTCTCATGGACATTGTGCAAACTCTAATTGTCCCACTTAGGAGGTAGGTTTGCACACTTACATGCATGCAGAGCACCTCTCCCAGCAGTTAAAACTTAAATGTTAGAGAGTATGGGGGTTAAATTGGATAACCCCTGAAAACCAGCATTATATTCCTGCTGCCTGCTGTTTTAAATGATTGCTGCTTGCAGCCAGCACCACCTGCACTGTTGATTGGCTGCATGCATTAGCAGGAGGCCCCGATATCACGAGTGGCTAGCGCTTCTTAAAGGGGAGGTGCATTTTTGCTGCAAGAAGTGGTGGGAGTCATTTCAAAACTGAATCGATGCTGTGATACTTTGAAGAGTGACTGTGCCAGCGAGAGACCATGCACCAGGGTTCTTTGATGATACACTGGAAGTCTTGGTGCAAGAGTTGAAGAGAAGGAGGGGCATCCTGTATCCGTAGGGGGGCAGGAAGTCCTCCAGACATATGCTCAAGAGACAGTGGGGTGGGAAGTAGCGGAGGAGATCATTGCTAGAAGCATAGCTCCAAGAACATGGATGCAGAGCAGGAAAAAGTTCAATGATTTATCACGAGTTGTCAAGGTGAGTGAGTTCAAGTTTCAAGTGGCATATCCTACCAGTTGTACCATTAACCTCATTCACTGCTCATCGCCCACCTACTAACAATTTCTTTCAATCAGTACCTAACCATTGAAATCATATGCTTTATCTCACCCTCACACATTTAGCACTGTTGCAGGCCTCACACACACTGGTAGCTATTCAACCATGACAGCCACATCACCCATATATTTTGCAAGACACTCACTGACACACTTCCCTCTTTCTTGCAGGAGAAGGTGGTGCATTACTGGAGGCAGCAGGTGGCAGTGGCTCCATGGATCACAAACCTGCTGTCCTCTCTCAATATGACAGCATTCCTGCTCCCATCCCTGCCACTCCACCGGTGCTCTTGCTGTTGCCTGTCAGCCAGCCAGCCAGCCCACTCCCTGTAGAGTGTTGAAACTTTATGCAAGTATAGGAAACCTCCGAAAACAGGTACAAGTGCACCAGCAGCCAGATCCCTTTAAATACCGCTGGTGGGGGTCCTTCATGCTGCTTAAGTCATGTTCAGCTGTGCGAGGTTAAGACAGTGTGTTGGCTGGAGTGTGGAGTTCCAAAATAGCACCCGTCCCTTTTTTTAATATTTCAAAATAAACTTTATCCATAAAATTTGTAAAGGTACATACAATGCAATTCAAGTCACGCTTCAAACAATACAATACAGGCCATACAATTTGCAACGGTACATACAGTACAAATCAATAGTTACGCACCATCCATTGTACATACAGTCCATGGCACCCTAGGGTGCCTCATTGCATTACAGTCATTACCGGTTACAGATACAGTACATTTCATTACCTTCACTTATCATTTTACATTCTGCCCGAGGGGGTTTTTCCCTGATTCCAGCCCCTCAGTATACAATGACGGGAGGGCTCTAAATGATGGCTTTTCCCCATAGAGCCTTTGAGTAGGTCGCACCTCGCTTTGGTGCATCCCGCAGCACGTACTCCTGCACCTTGGAGTTTACCAAGTAGCAACACTCGGTCGTGGAAGACCAGCATGTTTCGGGCAGACCAAAGGGCCTCTTTCACTGAGCTGATGGTCTTCCAGCCACGGGTGATATCTATCTCGGTGTGCGTCCCAGGGAACAGTCCGTAGAGCACAGCGTCCTGTGTTACCGAAACATTTGGGATGAACTGGGACAGATACCAACACATCTCTCTCCACAACCTTTGCGCAAAGGGGCAGCCCATCAGGAGGTGGAAGACGGTCTCCGCCCCACCACAGCCTCGAGGGCAGCTCACGGTAATGCTGAGATTCCGTGCATGTTGGAAGGACCTCACTGGGAGGGCGTTTCTTACTACCATCCAGGCTACACCCCTGATGCCTGTTGGTTAGTTCCGGCAATGAGACGTTCTGCGAAATGGCATCGACCGTCTGGTTGGGGAAGAAACCGATCGAGTTCACCCTCTCAATTCCTTGTGGGACTCTGAGAATGTTTTGTGTCGACCACTGTATGTCGGCCTTGTGGTTGAAGGGATTCCTCCTCAGGAACTTCTCCACCTGCGACTGGTGGGAGGGGACGGTCCAGCTGGATGGGATGCCCTGTGCCTGCTTGGCCAGCGTGGCCAGACCCAGCCTTCTCAGTGTGTTGGACAGGTAGAAACCCAGGACATAGTGACACTTGGTGTTTGCGTACTGGGGCTCTACACATATCCTGAGGCAGTCACACACAAAGGTAGCCATCAGGATCAGAGTGGCATTCGAGACGCTCTTCCCCCCTTTGTTTGGGGTCTTGTACATGGTGTCCCTGCGGACGCGTACCACCTTGGACCTCCAGACTAAGTGGAAGTTAGCTCAGGTGACTGTGACAGCAGAGTTGTGGGGAATGGGCCAGACCCTGGCCACATAGAGCAACACCATGAGTACCTCACACCTTATCACCAGGTTCCTGCCGGTTATGGAGACGGATCGCACCACCCATATACCAAGCTTCTGTTTGGCCTTGGCGATCCGCTCCTCCCAGTTCTTTGTGCAGGCCAGAGGCCCCCCGAACCAGATACCCAGCACCTTCAGGTAGTCGGACCTAACGGTGAAGGGGACAAAGGACTGGGCCTCCCACCTGCCAAAGAACATGGTCTCGCTTTTATTTCGGTTCACTCTGGCCCCCAAGGCCAGCTCGAAATGGTTGCAGATGCCCATCAGAGTGTGGACTGACTGCTGGTCAGAGCGGATGACGGTGATGTCGTCCATGTACAGGGAAGCCTTAAACTGAGAGCTTCTGCTGCCTGGGATCGTCACCCCCCCGATACCCACGTCCTTCCTGATAGACTCAGCAAATGGCTCAATACAACATACAAACAAGACTGCGGAGAGAGGACAGCCCTTTGAAACAGCTATCCAATTAGTCCCACTCCCCTGCTGTTTCCCCATAGCCCTGAAAATTCTTCCCCTCCAAGTATTTATCCAATTCCCTTTTGAAAGTTACTATTGAATCTGCTTCCACCACCCTTTCAGGCAGTGCATTCCAGATCATTACAACTTGCTGCATAAAATGTTTTCCTTCATGTCACCTCTAGTTCTTTTGCCAATTATCGTAAATCTGTGTCCTTTGGTTACCGATCCTTCTGCCACTGGAAACGGTTTCTCCTTATTTACTGTATCAAACCCGTTCATGATTTTAAACACCTCTATCAAATCTTGTCACTTGTATTTGTGTGAGCTGTCAACTTAACTGTAAGTGCAGTAAAATTTCTGCATCAGCTAGAAAAATGAGCAAAAAGAGAGATCTATAAGCTTTGAGAATGCATTTGCAAAGAGTGTAAATATGATTATTAGCAAAGTACACGAATGCCTTTATAAACTGAAAAATCAACTCAATATGTTGTTTCCTTTTACAACAATTGTATTTGATTTCACATTAAGATGTTACATTAACCTCACAAAATGTTGCAAGAGCTGGAAACATGTTTATTGACTTGCTGATAAGAGATAACCAATATGATTTACTCAAACAGAAATAAACCACAGTGTACAATGTAAAAGGTAATAAATCTGAAGTGAAGTAGGCCTGCAGTCCCTTTGTATTTGTAGTTGGTAGGAACTGTTTACACTCCCATAAGACATTTTGTTTATTTTGCTGAATAAATAAATAAATGTAAAGGTTACAGTACATCACTTTTGAAAAGGCACTAACTGCAAATTTGTCACAGTTGGTGACAACACTTGGTGCACTCTTAAACTATAGTGCAAAATTTTATAGGTGGGGGGGGGCATTTTAACCCTACTTGCCCAGCGGAAACTGGGCAGATGGGCAGTTAAAATGCTTAGACCATAAGACCATAAGAGATAGGAGCAGGAGTAGGCCATTCGGCCCCTTGAGCCTGCCCCACCATTCAATGAGATCATGGCTGATCTGATTTTTACCTCAACTCCACTTTCCTGCCTTTTCCCCATATCCTTTGACTCCCTTGCTGATCAAAAATGTGTCTAACTCAGCCTTGAATGTATTCAATGACTCAGCCTCCACAGCTTTTTGGGGTAAAGAATTCCAAAGATTCACGACCCTCTGGGAGAAGAAATTCCTCCTCATTTCTGTCCTAAACGGGCGACCCCATATTCTGAGACTATGCCCCCTAGTTTTAGATTCCCAATGAAGGGTAACATCCTCTCAGCATCTACACTATCGAGTCCCCTCAGAATTTTGTATGTTTCAATAAGGTCTCCTCTCATTCTTCTAAACTCCAATGAGTATAGACCCAACGTGTTCAATCTTTCCTCATAAGGTAACCCTTCCATACCCGGAATCAACCTAGTGAACCTTCTCTGAACTGCCTCCAATGCAAGTATGTCCTTTCTTAAATAAGGACACCAGAACTGTACGCAGTATTCCAGGTGTGGTCTCACCAGCACCCTGTACAGTTCTATCATGACTTCCCGGCTATTATACTCCATCCCCCTAGAAATAAAGGCCAATATTCCGTTTGCCTTCCGGATTACCTGCTGCATTACCTGCTATGTTGACTTTTGTGTTTCATGTACGAGGACACCCAGATCCCTTTGTACCACAGCATTTTGTAGTATTTCCCCATTCAAATAATATTTTGCTTTTTTATTTTTCCTCCCAAAGTGGATGACTTCACATTTTCCCACATTATATTCCATCTGCCAAATTTTTGCCCATTCGCTTAACCTGTCAATATCCCTTTGCAGACACTTTGTGTCCTCATCGCAACTTTTCCATCTATCTTTGTATCATCAGCAAATTTGGCCACAAGACACTCTGTTCCTTTATCCAAGTCATTGATATACATTGTAAATAGTTGAGGCCCCAGCACTGAGCCCTGCGGCACCCCACTAGTTACAGATTGCCATTTTGAAAATGACCCTTTTATCCCGACTCCTTGTTTTCTGTTGGTTAGCCAATCCTCCATCCATGCCAGTATATTACCCCCAACACCATGAGCTCTTATCTTGTGCAGTAATCTTTTATGTGGCACCTTATCAAATGCCTTTTGGAAATCCAAATATACTGCATCCATTGGTTCCCCTTTATCCACCCTGCCCGTTACTTCCTCAAAGAACTCTAATAAATTTGTCAGACACAATTTCCCCTTCATAAAACCATGTTGACTCTCCTTGATTGTATTATGAATCTCCAAATGTCCTGCTACTACTTCCTTATTAATGGATTCTAGCGTTTTCCCAATAACAGATGTTAGGCTAACTGGTCTATAGTTACCTGCTTTCTGTCTCACTCCCTTCTTGAATAGGGGTGTTACGTTTGCGGTTTTCCAATCCGCTGGGACCTTTCTAGAATCTAGTGAATTCTGAAAGATTACAACCAATGCAACCACTATCTCTGTAGCCACTTCCTTTAAGACCCTCGGATGCAAGCCATCAGATCCAGGGGACTTGTCAACCTTTAGACCCATTAGTTTACCTAGTACTTTTTTTCTAGTGATAGTGATTGTTTTTAGTTCCTCCTTCCCCTTTGCCCCTTGATTTTCTACTATGTTATTAGTGTCTTCCACTGTGAAGACAGATACAAAATATCTGTTCAATTCCTCTGCCATTTCCTTGTTTTCCATTATTATTTCCCCAGTCTCATCCTCTAAGGGACCAATGCTTCCTTTTTATATACTTGTAGAAGCTTTTACTGTCAGTTTTTATATTTCTTGCTAAGTTAACTCTCATAATTTATTTTCTCCCTCTTTATTATTCTTATAGTCCTCCTTTGCTGGTTTTTAAAGTTTTCCCAATCTTCGGACTTACCAGTAATCCTTGCCATGTTGTATGCTTTTTCTTTAAACCTGATACCATCCTTTACTTCCTTAGTTAGCCATGGTTGGTTCAGCCTTTTTGTGGAGTCTTTCCTCCTAACAGGGATATATTTTTGTTGTGAGTCATAAAATATCTTTTTAAATGTTTGCCACTGCTTATCCACCATCATACCATCTAATCTGTTTACCCAGTCAACTTTAGCCAGTTCCGCTTGGGTTACTCACCCACCAGAAAGCCATCCGGATCCCACGGTTTCCTATTGTGATGCTTCTGGACAGGCACATTCCTAATTCACATATGCTAGTTGGGGTCCGATTACATCATCGGGTCCTGACAACAATTTTAACTTTGGCCTGAGCAGGGAAGCTACCGCGGCTTTCCCGCCAGGTGAAAGCCAATGTGAAGAGGATCATGAAGCTCAAGAGGCCCTCCACATAAGTTTTTTACTTCTCTTTGTGAAGTCAGGAGAAACAGCAGTGCTCCTCTGGTTCTCACAAGGAAAGTTTAAGCCTCCCTGGTCTGGACTTGGCTCCCCCACCTATCTTCCAGCCAGACTCCCTCTGAATCCCCTTCCTCACACTTGAATGCCATCCACCAGCCACTTCCCACTCAGTTTGGGCAGGAATTGGATCGCAGCATATTAATGAGATCTAGTAGTTAAAATGACCGTGCCCTCATACTGCCATGGGCGGGTGGGAAACTAACAGAAACCTGTTGGCAGTTAAACCCCCCCCCACCACTTTGTGTTTGTATGTGAAAATATTGATCCACGTGGTTTTCTGTAAATACACTCATGACAGGAAGTTACTGATCATAGTTGGTAAACCTCCAGTAAAATGTAATTTGTTGAGATGACTAATTACTGCTGCAGTAAAACAAACTGTTTAGAAGCAAATGTTTTCTCGAAATCATCATTTTGTTCCAAATTTCCTCCTTCCTCTCCTTTGAGGAGTCCACTGCCATGTTTCGTTCTTCAGCTTGAAGGTCTGCAATGGACTGATCTGCTCCTGTCCACAAGCACTTTTAAATTTGGCATCTCTTTAGTTTGGTTCACAGGAGACGGACATCTATGTGATGACCTCCCGCGTTTATGTTGCTACAACTAGCTTTGGTATTGAAGTAAATGGAAAGAAAAATTGGAAGGGATGTATAACAGGCGTCCGATCTGATACCAACAGTTTTGCGCCCTGCCAAAGTTGAATGTTCTGCCAATATGTGAAGTATATGTCACATTTATATTAGAATTTAATACCTTCCATAATTACAACATACAGTCAAAATCTGTCACAGTTGTGAAAGACCTGTTTCTGTGCTATAGATTCTATGTAAATCTAAGTAACTAAACTTAATAGATGGAAAGTCAAAGGGTGCACACCCACAATTTTCTGATATGCACTTATGGTGGACAAGAGTCCCCACCAGGAGTGCGATTTTATAAAGCCAGCCACTATGCAACACATACTTTTGAAATATTATTTATATCTATTTTGAAATGGCAATTGGTTTTCAGTTTTGAGGAAAAAGAAATCGGGCACAAAATTGATAGTTACTTAATGAGCAATTGATTAAAAGGAACTAAACTGTATTGTATTTTGTACAATAAAATGTAATGTTTCCTACATTATAACAGTGAATACATTTTAAAAGTACTTCATCGGTTTCAAAAGCACTTTGGAACATCTTGAGGTTGTGCAAGGTGCAATATAAATGCAAGTTCTTTTTTCTTAAAAAGAAAAGATGGTAATTAACTTGACCATTAATATTAATGAACCTCTACAAACAATTTGATGTATATTATTAGGAACAGGATTCTCAGAAAAGGACTAGATTCCGAATGAAGTGGTACACTAGCCACAGTAACACTCTAGTCTGCCCAGCACTCCTGTCAAATTCAAAAAAGCTGTAAATGGGACTTTCCAGAGTTGCACAGAGGTAAGGCGTTGGCTGGAGACAAGTGTCATCAGCAAGTTGATGATAGGATCAATATGTTTAGCTAATGAATTTGCATGACAAGGCATAATGCCAATTTGCAATTGATGTAAGATAGTCTGCACTGGACACATACATTTTCATTGTTATTTTGTTATTAGGTCTTTGCTCACTTCCTGTTGCCTTGCTGTTTCAAGATATGGGATAGAGGTTGACATTGTAAAGCCAACAGTCAGTATTTCAACTAATGTATCAGCTTGTTTGTATTTCACAAGAAAAATCAGCTATTTTTCACTGGGGTGGGACTAAAGGTTGTCAAAAACAATCAGATTGGTTGGAGGCCAGGGCTTGAGCCTTGTAGAACTAATCAGGTCAATTAATGGGTGGAACTGGAAGCCTTGTAGACAATGGAGAAGCTTTCAGGTGCCAGGGATGAGCCACTTGCCTCAAAGTACCCAGACACTGCCCTGCTCTTTTCGCCAAAATGTTGATATGACTGTTCCAGTCAGTGGTGAAAAACAAAATATTTTTTTTTGTCTCAACACCCGACCCCTTTACCTATACACTCCAGATCTCAACCCACCAAGACGGTGCTGGCCACAACCCACATTAGATTCCTGGGGCCCGATGTTAGCAGGCCTGCGGGTTTCCGGCGGGTTGGGTTTCGGGTGCGTGGTCTACGCGCCCGCTGAAATTAGTGGGTTCCCCGCGTGATCGTAGCAGGCAACGCATTAATTGGATCCACTTACCTGCTCCTCCGGGTTCCGCGCTGCTGGTCTACGCGTCGGGCGGGCTGCGCATGCGCAGTACGATGTGTCAGCTGGAGGCGCTCTATTTAAAGGGGCAGTCCTCCACTGACAGATGCTGCAACCAACAGCAAAAATGACAGCCTGGAGCAGCCCAGGGGGAAGGCTGCTCCCAATTTAATGATGCCTCACCCCAGGTATCCATACATGGGGTGAGGAGGAGGGGGAGGACGGAGATCTTCCACCCGGCGGGCGAGAGGAAGCGGCCCGCCTCCGCCACCAGGAAGGCCGGGCTCGAGATGGCCGAGGGGGTCACCTGCGCCACCAACAGATCGCCCACCTGCACACATTGCAGGAAGCGCTCCAATGACCTCAGTAGGTCAGCCACAGTGAGTACATGTAGTCCTTCCCCTACACCCCGTCTGCCACAGCACTGCCCCCACCCCACATCTCCATCGGCACTGCCAACAATACTCTGCCACATCACCCCGCATACCCACTCAAACCTCATCCTCACCTTACCTGCACCTACTCCCCTCGCCAGTACTCATCCCGCCACTACCACGCAACCCAATCCTCATACAATCTCATGGCTCTCTCTCATACTCACCCTCTCGTGCATCTCTCTCACGGCCAGCCTCACTCAACCTGCCACTACCTGTGCTGCAGCCACAGGGCATGCATCACATATGTGCAGTAGGAAGCATAAGGCAAACGTGTTGTGAGCATGGAGTGGATGCACAAGGGTGTTTGAGGCTTTGTCATGGTTCTTACTTCTATTGAATTATCGAACAACTCACATGACACATTATATTGGCACCACTACTGCCATGTCTTCGCGAATCCTGTCCGGTTTGTGCAATAATGCCCGCTCCTGGGTATCCCTATGAGGACCCACCACTGATGCCACCCAGTGTGTCACTGCAGAGTGGGTGTAGGTGTATTCGCAGGGCTCTTCTGCGCAGACGACTGAGAGACATCGGGGATGTCCCCGGTTGCAGCCTGGAAGGCAGTGGAGCAGAAGTTCGGGAGGGCAGTGGTGACTTTGACAATGACAGGTAGGAAGATGGTGCATGGGCCAGCCAGGAGCAGCTCGGCATGAAAGAGGCCGCAGATGTCCACGGCTACATTTCGACTGACTCTGCGCCTCCGTGTGCACTGCTGCTCAGAGAGGTCCAGGAGGCTGAACCTCGGGCTGTGGAACGTGTGGCGAGGGTAGTGCCCTCTGCGACGCATCTCTCTCTGTGGTAGCCCTCCCTCCTGCTGTACAGGTGGATGTGTCACAGCACTCTGTTGTGGAGCTCCACGTGTCAAAGGTGGACGGCGTGGCCGACGAGGCTGGTGATGATGTTCGCCCTACGAGGAGGTCATGACTGCAGCTACGGCGGCCCCCATCCACAAGATGTACATCTGAGGGGGTCCGCAAGGTAGGTACGTATCTCCGGACCCCAGGGTAAGTGTGCAGGTTGGTGACTTCGACCGTCAGGAGGAGGGTGGTGGAGGCCAAACTTTGTCCCAAGTGACAGAGCGGCCTCCTGCAATGGCTGAGGGTCTCCCCCCCACAACCTGTCGATTGGACCTTTGCAGCTGCCACAGGCTGATGGCTGCAACACGTCCATTCGATCTGGGAGTGTTTCCCCCAGTGTGGGAAACAGTCCCATGTTTATCCAAAATCACACACAGGCCCTTAATCAGGTCAGTTAATGACCTGAACAAGCAAAGTAAATACACTCAAGTGGCATCCCGCTGGCTTTAATTGCCTGCGGGATTCCCACCAGTGGGGGCTGCGCACGCACCCCCGCACGTCAGCGCGGAACCCGGAAGTGGCCGGGATCGAGGCGCGATCCGGTCACGCATATGGAAATTGACATTTTCGAGCCCACCCCGCCGATAACGCACAGGAAACCCGCTGCTAAAATCGAGCCTGATGTCTGAAGAGTAATGTAATTTGACCCGGGGCTGTGAAATTAGCCACTGTATTCCTGGCCTGATAAGATATCATCAGGTTCATGCTTCAGTATAATGTGATCCCTGCTGGAAGTGCACATGTTTAGATGCTGAATGGCAAACGATCAAATTCTGCTATGATGGCCCTTATGGAAAATAGCAGACCAACACTCACTGCCCAGGGTCACAGAAAAGAAATGGCAACTTCGTTGAGGTACCAGAGGCTGAAGAATGGATAGTGTTCGAAATATGCTGAGTAATGAATCGCAGAGTTCAGCAGTGGAAGGATCGTGAAGAAAATTGTTGGGAAAAATCAAAATTGGAGGGAAAATTGGGAGAGAGGGGCAAAAAATACTATGTTTTTAGTGCTTCTCTTACATAACATCCTTGTGTAGTATCCCAAAACAAAGTTTGTTTTTTTCACACTAGTTCCTTAAAATGAACATAACCAAAGATTGTTTTACAAGTATAATTCTTTGTTGATGTAGGAAAACTGTATTTGACTAAGTGATTGTCTCAGAATGGTTTAAATATAGTAGCTTTGTACTTTAGCATTTGTCTGGTAAATAATAAATGCACAATAAAATGGAACTATTTTTGTAGTCAAATATAGTTTGCCACACATGGCAAAAAAGATTATTAGGTGAGTTTTCACTATGAATTTGAGGCCATTTCAGCACCTGTAACTCAAGTGAAAATACTTTATTGAAATTATAGACCTTGCAGATTTCATAGAGAGCTTCACTTGTACTTTGGTTGCAGAGCTAGCCCCCACCTTCAAACCATTTTCTTGCTTACTCTCATTGAACAAGAGGAAAAGCACTGGATTGTGAAACTGATGCATTAAGTATGTGTGGCACAAGTGGCTTTTTTCACTGCTGGAATCAGGCTGTCCTGGACAAGCTATGGCTAAAAGCAGCTATAAAACTAGGCTCAGCATTTTTGAAGCCAAGATCTGTTTTAATTTGCAAGCCGTCTTTGCTGTCCTCAGCCATATTTCATTGTCAGGAAAACTGCAGTGGAATAATACCCCTAGTGCCACTCCAGCAGAGATCAGCTAATGCAGCACGGACTAAGCATTGCAGCTGAGACTTTCATGTCTCAGCTACCAGCTAGATAAATTTACTGAGCCAAATTTACTCCACCACCCTCCTCCTGAGCCAAATGAGCCACATTTTAAATCTGACCAGAAGTAAGCCCAATTCTGAGTCAGTAGAACTGCTGTTTCCAGAAATGTATTGAATTTGGAAAGATGACTAATCAATATGGTGAAACCAGAAGGTTACTGAATTGCTTTGTATTTCAATTATTTAAAGAAAATAAGTGAGATTAAAATTTGGAGCATAAGGCAAACCAGGAACTAAATATACAATTATGCTCTGTTAAATCATTAATAAAGACCCTGTTGATACATATTTTTATGGTTAACATTTTTGTTGCACAAATTCAATTAGTTAACAAGTTTGCACATATTTTGGAATCTCAAATAGTGAGTACTTTCTAGGTCCAAATCTGGATCCTCTCTTCAGAACAACTGTAGTACTAGCAGCCAATTCATAGTTGTAATATTTGCTTTAGTAAACTCGTTATGAATTGTCGTCTGTAAGACTTCACTCTTGAGCAGGGGAGGGGGGAAGAGAAGACAAGGAAATGGAGACAAGGAGGGTGGAGAGAGGAGTGGGGGGGGGGGCAAAGGGAGGGGACTGCTGCATCATTGGAGGTGTTGTCTTTTAGATGAGACATAAAATATTCCATAGCACCATTCAAGAAAGATCAGGGGACTACTCCTGGTGTCCTGGCCAATATTTATCCCTCAATCAACATCAGATTAACTGATTATTAAGTTCATTTTCTTATTTAAGAGACTTTGCTGCGCCCAAATTGGCTGCCATGTTTGCCTGCACAACAACCATGGATACACATCAAAATAATTAATTGGCTGTGAATAGCTTGAGGGTGTCCCGAGGATACAAAAGGCACTATATCAATTCAAGTTCTTTCACTACCCCATTCCCACTAAACAACTGACCATCTAAATTCCCTTTGTGGCACCCATGCTAGCTGACATTGTAAGTGATTCCCTCTCCTAAGGCACTCTTCCCCTCCCTTTCAAAACCAGTGTCATCATCTCATCCTCAAAAGATCCATCCATATCTCCTCTATCCTTACAAATTACTACCCCATCTCCCACCTCCTTTTCCTCTCCAAAGTCCTTGAAAGTATTGTTTCTTTCCAGATCTGTGCCCATCTCTCTTGCAACTCTGTTTGAATCTTTCCAGTCAGGATTCCAACCCACCCACAGCAATGAAATGACCCTAACCAAAAATCAGAAAGAAAATTCTCTATGACTGTGGTGCATTATCCCTCCTCGACCTCTCTGTAGCCTTTCCCTCAATCCACCACTCCTCTGTTATCCAGCTTGATGGGACCACTCTCATTTGGTTCCACTCTGTAAGAACACTGGATTTTGATATCCCAACAAATACATGCCGAGGAACCAGATGAATGCTTAACACCCTCACTTTACTCCTTACGAAGGAACTGTCCAGGTTTTACAGCCCAATTTTTTTTCTAGGAGCGAGTGATGCCCGAGTTGGTACACTTAACTGCCCTTACATTACATTAAATGATTCAGATTGAAATGAATTTATTTTACCAAACCTCGATTAGGATACCAACAAGCTACTGAGTTAACTCTTCCTTGCCAAATCATCAAAGATGCAGTCAGACCACAAGTCATGCACTAACAACTATTTATTGACTACAAAATCACAACTTAAAGTTAAACGTTGGTTATACAAGTACTTAATAGATATGAATAGATGTAGTCAAGGTTATCTAACTATTTGAATAGCAAATCATTAATGAACAGAGTTATGTAGTAAATGAGTAACAGAGGTTACACATGCAATTCAGTGTATCATTATAAATCAGCATTAACAGACACTGAGTATTAATTGTAGCAGCAATCAGAGTCTGAGAATGTTACAAAGAGACTAAGAGAGACCACAGGAGACTACTGGAGGTCTGCAAAGCCCTCTGTATTTATACCGTAATTTCATAGAGAAGCTTCTCACATTCAGTTAACCAATCAGAGTGACACATGTGCTAGAAGGCCTCATTCCCTTTCTGCTAATCATCCCTAATAAATGTGGAATTCCTGTGAATGTCACTGATCCATTAGAGCTTTATGGCTTTACCCAAGCAGGTCAAACTTTGTGTCTTTGTCCCATCAAGGTGTCTCACAAAAATATGAGGGGATGTGACATGTTTATGTCTCAATAAGAGCTCTACGCAAGGGTTTTTTTTCACACAAATGGGAAGATATGACTTTAGTCCCATTAGTGTTAATCTAAATGGTTTGAGTTTTCCAAATGGTTTTATGATACCAGTAAAGAATGCCTTGTGTATATACAATCTTTCTGGTGTAATTAACTTAGACTTTTTATTGCTTGGTTACCTAGGAACATCCATGGTTTGAACTAGCTGAGAAATCTTGTTAGATTAGCCACTTCCCATTTAATTCAACAGCTAAACTCCATTTTAAGTGGGCTGCTTTCAATGTAAAATTTCATTTTAGGAACTTTACAAAGCATTTCCCCCAAAAAATCTTGAGGGCACCTTTTGGACAATTTATGAGGCACTGTTCTCACAACTCTTACCGAACCAATCAGAGCCAGATGATCTTTATCAGTGGGTTTTCTTCTCACCCCTGGACTATTACCTTGGTAATCTCCCAAAGATCCATCCTTGGCCCTCTCCTCTTCCTCATCTACATAATGTCTTTGTTGATATCATCTGCAGACATGGGGTCAGCTTCCACGTGTATGCTGGCAATGCCAAGCTCGAACTCGTAGAGTGTCAGCTGTGGCTTAGCGGTAGCGCTCTCTCCGCCGAGTCAGAAGGTTGTGGATTCAAGTCTCACTCCAGAGACCTGAGCACATAATCTAAGCTGACATTCCAGTGCAGTACTGAGGAAATGCTGCACTGTTGGAGGTGCCAGCTTTCAGATGATTTGTTAAATGGAGTCCCCGTCTGCCTACTCAGGTGGACGTAGAAGATCCCATAGCGCTATTTGAAGAAGAGCAGAGGAGTTCTTCCCGATGTCCTGGCCAATATTTATCCCTCAACCAACATCACTAAAACTGATTAACTGATCATTTATCTCATTGCTGTTTGTGGAACCTTGCTGTGCGCAAATTGGCTGCCGCCTTTCTCTACATTACAACAGCGATTACACTTAATTGGCTGTAACTCCGTACCCTCTCCACCGACTACATCCCGCCCTCGGCCACTGTCTCAGGCTGAAACAGACTGTTCACAATCTCGGCATCCTATTTGACTGAGCTGAGCTTCCAACCTCATACCGTCTCCATCACAAAGAACACCTACTTTCACCTCTGTAACATCGCCTGCCTCTACTGGTACCTGAGCCCATCTGCTGCTGAAACCCTCATCAATGCCAATGTCACTTCCAGACTTGACTATTCTAATGCTGTCCTGTCCGGCTTCCCATCCTCCACCCTCCATAAACTTCAGCTCATCCAAAACTATGTTGCCCATATTCTATCCTGTACCAACTCCCACTCACCCATGACCCCTGTCCATGCTGACTCCTGGCCGCCAACGTTTCAAATTTAAAATTCGCATAACTTTGATCCACCTTTCTCTGTAACTTCCTCCAAACAACCCCCATCCAGAACTCTCTGTTCCACTTCGGCTTCTTAATGCAAACCCACTCCCTTCGCCTCATCATTGGTGATATGCCTTTAGCCACCTAGTCCCTCCCTAAACCCCTCCGGCTCTCCACCTCTCTCTCTCTCTCTGCCTTTAAGACCCTCCTTAAAAACCACGTCTTTGACCAAGCTTTTGGCTACCTCTCCTATTATCTCCTTTTTTGGCTCGGTGTCTATTTTGTTCCTAATGCCTCTCTGAAGCACTTTGGAACATTTTTCTATGTTAAAAGCACTATATGAGTTTGTAGTTGTTTTTGTCATATACAGCAATTATTTGTTTTTTATTTGTTGAGAACAGACTGCACTAGTATACTGCAGAGAAGAGATGCTGCCACCTTGTTCTACCCTGAAGTATTTTGTGCTGCCACTCAGAGAGGACACAGGACACAAAAAGAATATTTCTCTGAGGGTGGGTGTATACTGCAATCTTAGGGTTGGTATGAAGCCATTTGACACCAATGCTAAGATTGCAGTGTAAATCTGGAGTCAGGGCCCAAACTGACTCTGGAGAGGAATGTTGCAAAACTCCCTGGCGGAAGTAATCTCACACCATTTCAGTTTAACACAGCATGGAGTGTAAATCCAGTGCAGTGTAGTTTACAAAATGCTGAAGATGTTTTTCGAACCTCCTGGGCACTTTTTAAACCTATCTGATATTAATTTAAATATTTAGAGTGGGGCCAGTTTTAAACATTATGGGGCTGAAAAATCACAGCCCTTCAGTTGCACTCATGTCATAAATCTGGTGGGAGTGCAGTGGAAGGACCATAAATTAGCCCAGGAGAAGCCCCTACATTCTCCAAACAAGGACAACAGCGAAGATTTCCAAAATACAGTGATAATCTTCCTGAGGTAGGCCCAGCATCCATGCCTCCCCCTCCTGACCCCAAACCCAGGTTACGTGTCACATGTGAGAGCTCAGAGGCTATTGACTATTTCCCAGTATGTCACGGGGGTTATCAAAGCAATTCTACATTATAACTGGAGATGAAAGACATAATGAAAGGAAATTTAGCACTGATGTGACTCAATAGATTTGGGATACTAGTTGTGAATCAGATCCTCAAATTGATGGTAAAGTTGAGGTGTTTGCTTGGAAAATATGCAAAAGGAATGAGAAACAATTTGAAAAAAGAGTTTTTTCCCTCAAAAATGTAACATTATATTTAGAAAAAGATATCAAGAGCAAAATAAGTTAGGAAAGACAAAATAGTAGTGGAAGTGCACTAATGTCAATACTACTGTTTCAAATTTAATAATGATACTTTCTAACACAACTCTTACATGCTCGTAACCTTTCTGTCAACACAAACTATAGTTCCCATGTTGCACAGTTTTGGATCATCTCAGGAACTGTGGGCTTTCGGGCTCCACAGCACAGGAAAATGAGAATAAAAGTGACATAAGCAGGTAATTTCACAGACTGTCATTTAAAAATGTGGTTATCTTATTTAAAATTGTGATATATATATGTGATTGTAGATTAATGATCTGTTTATAAACATAGATTATCTCAAAGATACATAGCACATAATTATAGTTTACAGAAAATCCACACAGTGGTGCAAACTATATATAACCTACAAATGATGTGTGCTGCAAGTGATACATGTTCGCATCAAACACGTGTGGTTTAAGAAAAACCAACGACCACTTGAAACACTGCTTTTCTTTGTAACATTTTTACTGTATTTAACAGTACGGTAGCATAGTAGTTATGTTACTGGACTAGTAATCCAGAGGCCTGGACTAAAATCCAGAGTCATGAATTCAAATCTCGCCACGGCAGCTGGTGAATTTTAAATTCAATTAATTAAAATTCAATTAATTAAATAAAAAAATCTGGAATTAAAATACTAGTATCAGTAATGGTGGCCATGAAACGACCGGATTGTCGTAAAAACCCATCTGGTTCACTAATGTCCTTCAGGGAAGGAAACCTGCCATCCATACCCGGTCTGGCCTATATGTGACTCTAGACCCACAGCGATGTGGTTGATTCTTAATTGCCCTCTGAAATGGCCGAGCAAGCCACTCAGTTGTAAAATCTCGCAACGAAAAGTCATAATAAGAATAAAACCGGACGGACCACCCGGCATCGGACCACTAGGCACCGGACACGACAACAGCAAACCAAGCCTAGTCGACCCTGCAAGGTGCTCCTTACTAACATCTGGGGACTTGTGCCAAAATTGGGAGAGCTGTCCCACAGACTAGTCAAGCAACAGCCTAACATAGCCATACTCACAGAGTCATACCTTTCAGCCAACGTCCCAGACTTTTCCATCTCCATCCCTGGGTGTGTCCTGTCCCACCGGCAGGACAGACCCACCAGAGGTGGCGGTACAGTAATGTACAGTCAGGAGGGAGTGGCCCTGGGAGTCCTCAACATTGACTCTGGACCCCATGAAATCTCATGGCATCAGGTCAAACATAGGCAAGGAAACCTCCTGCTGATTACCACCTACCATCCTCCCTCAGCTGATGAATCAGTCCTCCTCCATGTTGAGCACCACTTGGAGGAGGCAGCAAGGGCACAGAATATACTCTGGGTGGGGGACTTCAATGTCCATCATCAAGAGTGGCTCGGTAGCACCACTACTGACCGAGCTGGCCGAGTCCTGAAGGACATAGCTGCCAGACTGGGCCTGCGGCAGGTGGTGAGTGAATCAACACGAGGGAAAAACTTACTTGACCTCGTCCTCACCAATCTATCTGTCGCAAATGCATCTGTCCATGACAGTATTGGTAGGAGTGACCACCGCACAGTCCTCATGGAGATGAAGTCCCGTCTTCGCACTGAGGACACCATGCAATGTGTTGTGTGGCACTATCACCGTGCTAAATGGGATAGATTCAGAACAGATCTAGCAGCTCAAAACTGTGCATCCATGAGGCATTGTGGGCCATCAGCAACAGAATTGTATTCCAGCACAATCTGTAACCTCATGGCCCAGTATATTCCTCATTCTAGCACTACCAACAAGCCAGCGGATCAACCCTGGTTCAATGAGGAGAGTAGAAGAGCATGCCAGGAGCAGCACCAGGCATACCTAAAAATGTGGTGCCAACCTGGTGAAGCTACAACTCAGGACTACATGCATGCTAAACAGCGGAAGCAACATGCTATAGACAGAGCTAAGCGATTCCACAACCAACGGATCAGATCAAAGCTCTGCAGTCCTGCCACATCCATTAGTGAATGGTGGTGGACAATTAAACAACTAACGGGAGGAGGAGGCTCTGCAAACATCCCCATCCTCAATGATGGCGGAGTCCAGCATGTGAGTGCAAAAGACAAGGCTGAAGCGTTTGCAACCATCTTCAGCCAGAAGTGCCGAGTGGATGATCCATCACGGCCTCCTCCCGATACCCCCACCATCACAGAAGCCAGTCTTCAGCCAATTCGATTCACTCCACGTGATATAAAGAAACGGCTGAGTGCACTGGATACAGCAAAGGCTATGGGCCCCGACAACATCCCAGCTGTAGTGCTGAAGACTTGTGCTCCAGAACTAGCTGCGCCTCTCGCCAAACTGTTCCAGTACAGCTACAACATTGGCATCTACCCGACAATGTGGAAAATTGCCCAGGTATGTCCTGTCCACAAAAAGGAGGACAAATCCAATCCGGCCAATTACCGCCCCATCAGTCTGCTCTCAATCATCAGCAAAGTGATGGAAGGTGTCGTTAACAGTGCTATCAAGCGGCACTTACTCACCAATAACCTACTCACCGATGCTCAGTTTGGGTTCCGCCAGGACCACTCGGCTCTAGAACTCATTACAGCCTTGGTCCAAATATAGACAAAAGAGCTGAATTCCAGAGGTGAGGTGAGAGTGACTGCCCTTGACATCAAGGCAGCATTTGACCGAGTGTGGCACCAAGGAGCCCTAGTAAAATTGAAATCAATGGGAATCAGGGGGAAAACTCTCCAGTGGCTGGAGTCACACCTAGCGCAAAGGAAGATGGTAGTGATTGTTGGAGGCCAATCATCTCAGCCCCAGGGCATTGCTGCAGGAGTTCCTCAGGGCAGTGTCCTAGGCCCAACCATCTTCAGCTGCTTCATCAATGACCTTCCCTCCATCATAAGGTCAGAAATGGGGATGTTCGCTGATGATTACACAGTCATGATGTGGAGATGCCGGTGATGGACTGGGGTTGACAATTGTAAACAATTTTACAACACCAAGTTATAGTCCAGCAATTTTATTTTAAATTCACAAGCTTTCGGAGATTTTCTCCTTCCTCAGGCAAATGTTTCAAGATCTCCTTGAAGCCTACGCATTTATACATATTGAACAATAATACATGGTGTTTACAGACTGCCCCTGCAACTGCCCGTTGCCAAGGCAATCACCGTGTTCAGACAGAGAGGTGTTACCTGCAGAACCTCCGAATACACATTCAACAAAAAAACAAACAGGGAAAAAAAAACAGAGAAAAAAAAACACAGAGAGAGGCAGAAACATCCGGAAGGCAGAGAGAGCCAGCAATTGACCCATTATATTAAAAACAGATAACATTTGTTCGCTGGTGGGGTAACGTGTAGCGTGACATGAACAGTATTCAGTTCCATTCGCAACCCCTCAAATAACGAAGCAGTCCGAGCCCGCATATATTTCCAAGTCACACAACATCCCGACTTGGAAATATATCGCCGTTCCTTCATCGTCGCTGGGTCAAAATCCTGGAACTCCCTTCCTAACAGCACTGTGGGAGAACCTTCACCACACGGACTGCAGCGGTTCAAGAAGGCGGCTCACCACCACCTTCTCAAGGGCAATTAGGGATGGGCAATAAATGCCGGTCTCGCCACCAACGCCCACATCCCATGAACAAATTTTAAAAATGTCACTTTACTTTCTCTGGCAAACACTGGACAATAAACAGACAAATCTTCCAGTGATACTTTCTTGTCTTATCACCTGACAGTAAAACTACAAATTATATTTATTTTCCTGTTTTGAATGCATCTATGCATGTAGATTTTCCACTTTCTCAAAATCAGAATGGCTTGTAGTTAATGATTTATTTTTAAAGTAGGTAAACCAAGTAAGTGACGAATGCAGAGTTTGAGGTGCACAGTTACAATCTGGTATTCACCAGCATATTTGTCATATTGTTATGGAGAAATAAATAATACCTTCTTAAGAACTAATCCCCCAAATCCATCAGAGCTCAATTTTATTTTTTGTTATAGAGAAATGTTGAATGTAACAATGCCTTAAAATGATAACATAGACTTTTTTGTGACTTTTTTTTACATTATTTGCTGTAACTCACTCCATTTAAATCATTCTCCTGCACAACATTGTGTTCTTTTTTAGCATAATTTATTACTTTAATCGACAAGAGTATGATTTTTAAACAATGTAGTACAAGGTTACGCACATTTTAATAAATTATTCTGAGCAAAATGCTCAAACCAAAAAAAAAGTAACCATTCAGTGAAAAAAGGCATGCAATTTACAGCTCCAACTCAATGCTCGTTTATTTTTCCGTATATAACTGAGTCATAATGTGTAATTTGTTTATACCAAATATTTATTAATTTTAGCACTTTAAGTTAATTTTGAAAATAGAGAACATAGTTTTATTATGTGAGCGCATATGATTACAGAAGTGTTGTTGAAAAGTTGCTGTACCATGATGCTGTCATGTGACATTGGGTGACATCAGTGTCAGGGTTGGATGGCTGATGCGCACATTGTGAACCAGTGTAAAAGAGTGAACAAAGTGTTCTGTTGTTCAGTAAGTTATGCTGATACAGAAAGACATATTCAAAGAGAGTTTCTCAGAGGACTGTAAAAGAGTATTAGGGTGAGTGGCATTTACTGTACAGTTAATTATACTGCAAAGGACGAGACTGAGACAAATAAAAGTGAATTAAACAGGTACTGTGGGGAGTAAATGTTGCAGACCATTGTTTAAATCTCTGTTTAAAGTTAGGTAGGATATTGGGTGATGTATGTTGTGGTCACTGTTGTCTCCTTGAACTTCTGTTTGGTTGCATTCGGGTGTCAGAGAGGAATTTCCAAGAATTCTTTTTTCCCCTGAATTGGCCTAGGAATTAACATTTTTTTTTCCTCTCTGGGGTTCACACGGTTGCTTGTGGGCAGGGAGCATTGGGGGCATGTTGCCCAGTTGTAACATGGCTGAATGGGACAGACTCAATGGACCAACAGGTCTTTTTCAGATGATTGTAATTTGGGTATAAACAAAGATTGTTTAAAATGTTATTTTTTTCAGAGTGTATTGGATACAAGTACCAGAAATAATCCAGAACATCTTAAACCATTAATATTAAAGTTCATACACATGATATAAAATTGAGAGTGTTTTAATAAGAGTTCGTAATGCCCTATTGCAGCTTTTACTTTTAAGTTTCAATGCATTATCACTTACAAATTAAAAAGTGCATTTGTTTAAGAGTCAATTTAAAAACACACACTAAACCTGAGAACCTTTTAAAACATGATGGCTAAGTCATACAGAGTCCTTGGCTGGGGTAATGGTAGAGATGCCCTGGGATGTAGAGGGTAAAATCAGTCAGGTTTCCTGTCCCCAATTGCCATCCAGTAATTCCTTCATCCAAAGTGCACAGGAGGCCTGAGTCGGCTTAGTTATCAAATACTGTACCCGGGTTCACTTTCCACCCTCACAAATGAAGAATGGCCATTGGGGTGCGAAGGCCCCAGCGAGCGAGCAGCATGCGCCCTTTATGAATCAGTATATTCAGGAAAAGCAGTAATTGGAGGGAGAGAGTGGAACTAAAAAAAAGTAGTCAAAGAAGGCTGACTTGAGGATGTAGGACAGCTCAAAGTAGGACAGGTCAATGTAGGACAGGGCAAGTCAATGTAGGACAGAGCAGGTCAATGAGGACAGCTCACTGTAGGGCAGGTCAATGAGGACAGCTCACTGTAGGGCAGGTCAATGTAGGGCAGCTCACTGTAGGGCAGGTCAATGTAGGACAGCTCACTGTAGGGCAGGTCAATGAGGACAGCTCACTGTAGGGCAGGTCAATGTCAATGTAGGTCAGGTCAATGTCAATGTAGGGCAGGTCAATGTAGGACAGCTCACTGGAGAACAGGTGAATGTAGGGCAGGTCAATGTAGGACAGCTCAATGTAGGGCAGGTCAATGTAGGACAGCTCACTGTAGGGCAGCTCACTGTAGGGCAGGTCAATGTAAGACAGCTCACTGTAGGGCAGGTCAATGTAAGACAGCTCACGGTAGGACAGGTCAATGTAGGGCAGGTCAATGTAGGACAGCTCACTGTAGGGCAGGTCAATGAGGTCAGCTCACTGTAGGGCAACTCACTGTAGGGCAGGTCAATGTAGGACAGGTCAATGTAGGACAGCTCACTGTAGGGCAACTCACTGTAGGGCAGGTCAATGTAGGACAAGTCAATGTAGGGCAGGTCAATGTAGGACAGCTCACTGTAGGGCAACTCACTGTAGGGCAGGTCAATGTAGGACAGGTCATTGTAGGAAAGGTCAATGTAGGACAGCTCACTGAAGGACAGGTCAATGTAGGACAAGTCATTGCAGCCAGGTCAATGTAGGACAACTCACTGAAGGACAGGTCAATGTAGGACAGGTCAATGTAGGGCAGGTCAATGTAGGACTGCTCACTATAGGGCAACTCACTGTAGGGCAGGTCAAAGTAGGACAGGTCAATGTAGGACAGCTCACTGTAGGGCAGGTCAATGTAGGACAGCTCACTGTAGGACAGGTCACTGTAGGGCAGGTCAATGTAGGACAGCTCACTGTAGGGCAGCTCACTGTAGGGCAGCTCACTGTAGGGCAGGTCAATGTAGGACAGGCCAATGTAGGACAGCTCACTGTAGGACAGGTCAATGTAGGACAGCTCACTGAAGGACAGGTCAATGTAGGACAGGTCAATGTAGGACAGGTCAATGTAGGGCAGCTCACTGTAGGACAGGTCAATGTAGGACAGGTCAATGTAGGACAGCTCACTGTAGGGCAGGTCAATGTAGGGCAGCTCACTGAAGGACAGGTCAATGTAGGGCAGCTCACTGTAGGACAGGTCAATGTAGGACAGGTCAATGTAGGACAGGTCAATGTAGGGCAGCTGACTGTAGGACAGCTCACTGTAGGGCAGCTCACTGTAGGACAGGTCAATGTAGGGCAGCTCACTGTAGGACAGGTCAATGTAGGGCAGCTCACTGAAGGACAGGTCAATGTAGGGCAGCTCACTTTAGGGCAGGTCAATGTAAGACAGGTCAATGTAGGACAGCTCACTGTAGGGCAGGTCAATGTAGGACAGCTCACTGTAGGGCAACTCACTGTAGGGCAGGTCAATGTAGGACAGCTCACTGTAGGGCAGGACAATTTAGGGCAACTCACTGTAGGGCAGGTCAATGTAGGGCAGGTCAATGTAGGACAGCTCACTGTAGGGCAGGTCAATGAGGTCAGCTCACTGTAGGGCAACTCACTGTAGGGCAGGTCAATGTAGGACAGGCCAATGTAGGACAGCTCACTGTAGGGCAACTCACTGTAGGACAGGTCAATGTAGGACAGCTCACTATAGGGCAGGTCAATGTAGGACAGGTCAATGTAGGACAGCTCACTGTAGGGCAACTCACTGTAGGGCAGGTCAATGCAGGACAGCTCACTATACGGCAAGTCAATGCAGGACAAGTCAATGTAGGGCAGGTCAATGTCGGACAGGTCAATGTAGGGCAGGTCAATGTAGGACAGCTCATTGTAATGCAACTCACTGTAGGGCAGGTCAATGTAGGA
Organism: Heptranchias perlo; assembly: GCF_035084215.1. Lineage (NCBI taxonomy): Eukaryota > Metazoa > Chordata > Chondrichthyes > Hexanchiformes > Hexanchidae > Heptranchias > Heptranchias perlo. The sequence goes on along the minus strand of NC_090329.1, from coordinate 71,266,043 downwards.
CAGGGCAAGTCAATGTAGGACAGAGCAGGTTAATGAGGACAGCTCACTGTAGGGCAGGTCAATGAGGACAGCTCACTGTAGGGCAGGTCAATGTCAATGTAGGACAGCTCAATGTCAATGTAGGACAGCTCACTGTAGGGCAGGTCAATGTAGGGCAGCTCACTGTAGGGCAGGTCAATGTCAATGTAGGGCAGGTCAATGTAGGACAGCTCACTGTTGGGCAGGTGAATGTAGGACAGCTCAATGTAGGACAGGTGAATGTAGGGCAGGTCAATGTAGCACAGCTCACTGTAGGGCAGGTGAATGTAGGACAGCTCACTGTAGGGCAGGTCAATGAAGGACAGCTCAATGTAGGGCAACTCACTGTAGGGCAGGTCAATGTAAGACAGCTCACTGTAGGACAGGTCAATGTAGGGCAGTTCAATGTAGGACTGGTCAATGTAGGACAGGTCAATGTAGGACAGCTCACTGTAGGGCAGGTCAATGTAGGGCAGCTCACTGTAGGGCAGGTCAATGTAGGACAGCTCACTGTAGGACAGCTCACTGTAGGGCAGGTCAATGTAGGACAGCTCACTGTAGGGCAGCTCACTGTAGAACAGCTCACTGTATGGCAGGTCAATGTAGGACAGGCCAATGTAGGACAGCTCACTGTAGGACAGGTCAATGTAGGGCAGGTAAATGCAGGACAGCTCACTGTAGGGCAGGTGAATGAGGTCAGCTCACTGTAGGGCAACTCACTGTAGGGCAGGTCAATGTAGGACTGCTCACTGTAGGGCAACTCACTGTAGGGCAGTTCAATGCAGGACTGGTCAATGTAGGACAGGTCAATGTAGGACAGCTCACTGTAGGGCAGGTCAATGTAGGGCAGCTCACTGTAGGGCAGGTCAATGTAGGACAGCTCACTGCAGGACAGGTCACTGTAGGGCAGGTCAATGTAGGACAGCTCACTGTAGGGCAGCTCACTGTAGAACAGCTCACTGTAGGGCAGGTCAATGTAGGACAGGCCAATGTAGGACAGGTCAATGTAGGGCAGCTCACTGTAGGGCAGGTCAATGTAGGACAGCTCACTGTAGAACAGCTCACTGTAGGGCAGGTCAATGTAGGACAGGCCAATGTAGGACAGCTCACTGTAGGGCAACTCACTGTAGGGCAGGTCAATGTAGGACTGGTCAATGTAGGACAGGTCAATGTAGGACAGCTCACTGTAGGGCAGGTCAATGTAGGGCAGCTCACTGTAGGGCAGGTCAATGTAGGACAGCTCACTGTAGGACAGTTCACTGTAGGACAGTTCACTGTAGGGCAGGTCAATGTAGGACAGCTCACTGTAGAACAGCTCACTGTAGGGCAGGTCAATGTAGGACAGGCCAATGTAGGACAGCTCACTGTAGGACAGGTCAATGTAGCACAGCTCAGTGAAGGACAGGTCAATGTAGGACAGCTCACTGTAGGACAGGTCAATGTTGGACAGGTCACTGTAGGACAGATCACTGTCGGACAGCTCACTGTAGGACAGCTCACTGCAGGACAGCTCACTGCAGGGCAGGTCAATGTAGGACAGGTCAATGTAGGGCAGCTCACTGTAGAACAGGTCAATGTATGACAGGTCAATGTAGGACAGCTCACTGTAGGGCAGGTCAATGTAGGACAGGTCAATGTAGGGCAGGTCAATGTAGGACAGCTCACTGTAGGACAGGTGAATGTAGGACAAGTCAATGTAGGGCAGGTCAATGTAGGACAGGTCAATGTAGGTCAGCTCACTGTAGGACAGGTCAATGTAGGACAGGTCAATGTAGGACAGCTCACTGTAGGACAGCTCACTGAAGGGCAGGTCAATGTAGGACAGGTCAATGTCGGGCAGCTCACTGCAGGACAGGTCAATGTAGGACAGGTCAATCTTGGACAGCTCACTGAAGGACAGCTCACTGTAGGACAGGTCAATGTAGGACAGCTCACTGTCGGACAGGTCAATGTAGGACAGCTCACTGTCGGACAGGTCAATGTAGGACAGCTCACTGTAGGACAGGTCAATGTAGGACAGCTCACTGTAGGACAGGTCAATGTAGGACAGCTCACTGTTGGACAGGTCAATGTCGGACAAGTCAATGTCGGACAGCTCACTGAAGGTCAGGTCAATGTAGGACAGCTCACTGTAGGACAGGTCAATGTAGGACAGTTCACTGTCGGACAGGTCAATGTAGGACAGCTCACTGTCGGACAGGTCAATGTCGGACAGCTCACTGTATGACAGGTCAATGTAGGACAGCTCACTCTAGGACAGGTCAATGTAGGACAGCTCACTGTCGGACAGGTCAATGTGGGACAGCTCACTGTAGGACAGGTCAATGTAGGACAGCTCACTGTCGGACAGGTCAATGTAGGACAGCTCATTGTCGGACAGGTCAATGTAGGACAGCTCACTGTCGGACAGCTCTCTGGCGGACAGGTCAATGTCGGACAGCTCACTGTAGGACAGGTCAATGTAGGACAGCTCACTGTAGAACAGCTCACTGTAGGGCAGGTCAATGTAGGACAGGCCAATGTAGGACAGCTCACTGTAGGACAGGTCAATGTAGCACAGCTCAGTGAAGGACAGGTCAATGTAGGACAGCTCACTGTAGGACAGGTCAATGTTGGACAGGTCACTGTAGGACAGATCACTGTCGGACAGCTCACTGTCGGACAGCTCACTGTAGGACAGCTCACTGCAGGGCAGGTCAATGTAGGACAGGTCAATGTAGGGCAGCTCACTGTAGAACAGGTCAATGTATGACAGGTCAATGTAGGACAGCTCACTGTAGGGCAGGTCAATGTAGGACAGGTCAATGTAGGGCAGGTCAATGTAGGACAGCTCACTGTAGGACAGGTGAATGTAGGACAAGTCAATGTAGGGCAGGTCAATGTAGGACAGGTCAATGTAGGTCAGCTCACTGTAGGACAGGTCAATGTAGGACAGGTCAATGTAGGACAGCTCACTGTAGGACAGCTCACTGAAGGGCAGGTCAATGTAGGACAGGTCAATGTCGGGCAGCTCACTGCAGGACAGGTCAATGTAGGACAGGTCAATCTTGGACAGCTCACTGAAGGACAGCTCACTGTAGGACAGGTCAATGTAGGACAGCTCACTGTCGGACAGGTCAATGTAGGACAGCTCACTGTCGGACAGGTCAATGTAGGACAGCTCACTGTAGGACAGGTCAATGTAGGACAGCTCACTGTAGGACAGGTCAATGTAGGACAGCTCACTGTTGGACAGGTCAATGTCGGACAGGTCAATGTCGGACAGCTCACTGAAGGTCAGGTCAATGTAGGACAGCTCACTGTAGGACAGGTCAATGTAGGACAGTTCACTGTCGGACAGGTCAATGTAGGACAGCTCACTGTCGGACAGGTCAATGTCGGACAGCTCACTGTATGACAGGTCAATGTAGGACAGCTCACTCTAGGACAGGTCAATGTAGGACAGCTCACTGTCGGACAGGTCAATGTGGGACAGCTCACTGTAGGACAGGTCAATGTAGGACAGCTCACTGTCGGACAGGTCAATGTAGGACAGCTCATTGTCGGACAGGTCAATGTAGGACAGCTCACTGTCGGACAGCTCTCTGTCGGACAGGTCAATGTCGGACAGCTCACTGTAGGACAGGTCAATGTAGGACAGCTCACTGTCGGACAGCTCACTGTCGGACAGGTCAATGTAGGACAGCTCACTGTCGGACAGGTCAATGTAGGACAGCTCACTGTAGGACAGGTCAATGTAGGACAGCTCACTGTCGGACAGGTCAATGTAGGACAGCTCACTGTCGGACAGGTCAATGTAGGACAGCTCACTGTCGGACAGGTCAATGTCGGACAGCTTACTGTTGGGCAGGTGAATGCAGGACAGCTCACTGTAGGGCAGGTCAATGTAGGACAGCTCACTGTAGGGCAACTCACTGTAGGGCAGGTCAATGGAAGACAGCTCACTGAAGGACACGTCAATGTAGGGCAGGTCAATGTAGGACAGCTCACTGTAGGGCAGGTCAATGAGGTCAGCTCACTGTAGGGCAACTCACTGTAGGGCAGGTCAATGTAGGACAGCTCACTGAAGGACAGGTCAATGTAGGACAAGTCAATGTAGGGCAGGTCAATGTAGGACAGCTCACTGAACGACAGGTCAATGTAGGACAGGACAATGTAGGGCAGGTCAATGTAGGACAGGTCAATGTAGGGCAGGTCAATGTAGGACAGGTCAATGTAGGGCAGGTCAATGTAGGGCAGCTCACTGTCGGGCAGATGAATGTCGGGCAGGTGAATGTCGGGCAGGTCAATGTAGGACAGGTCAATGTATGGCCGCTCACTGTAGGGCAGGTGAATGTTGGGCAGGTCAATGTCGGACAGGTCAATATAGGACAGGTCAATGTAGGACAGCTCACTGTAGGGCAGGTCAATGTAGGACAGCTTACTGTAGGACAGGTCAATGTAGGACAGGTCAATGTAGGACAGCTTACTGTAGGACAGGTCAATGTAGGACAGGTCAATGTAGGACAGCTCACTGTAGGGCATGTCAATGCAGGACAGCTTACTGTAGGACAGGTCAATGTAGGACAGCTCACTGTAGGGCATGTCAATGTAGGACAGCTTACTGTAGGACAGGTCAATGTAGGACAGGTCAATGTAGGACAGCTCACTGTAGGGCAGGTCAATGTAGGACAGCTCACTGTCGGACAGGTCAATGTAGGACAGCTCACTGTCGGACAGGTCAATGTCGGACAGCTTACTGTTGGGCAGGTGAATGCAGGACAGGTCAATGTCGGAGAGGTCAATGTAGGACAGCTCACTGTAGGGCAACTCACTGTAGGGCAGGTCAATGTAAGACAGCTCACTGAAGGACAGGTCAATGTAGGACAGCTCACTGTCGGACAGCTCTCTGTCGGACAGGTCAATGTCGGACAGCTCACTGTAGGACAGGTCAATGTAGGACAGCTCACTGTCGGACAGGTCAATGTAGGACAGCTCACTGTCGGACAGGTCAATGTAGGACAGCTCACTGTAGGACAGGTCAATGTAGGACAGCTCACTGTCGGACAGGTCAATGTAGGACAGCTCACTGTCGGACAGGTCAATGTAGGACAGCTCACTGTCGGACAGGTCAATGTCGGACAGCTTACTGTTGGGCAGGTGAATGCAGGACAGCTCACTGTAGGGCAGGTCAATGTAGGACAGCTCACTGCAGGGCAACTCACTGTCGGGCAGGTCAATGTAAGACAGCTCACTGAAGGACAGGTCAATGTAGGGCAGGTCAATGTAGGACAGCTCACTGTAGGGCAGGTCAATGAGGTCAGCTCACTGTAGGGCAACTCACTGTAGGGCAGGTCAATGTAGGACAGCTCACTGAAGGACAGGTCAATGTAGGACAAGTCAATGTAGGGCAGGTCAATTTAGGACAGCTCACTGAACGACAGGTCAATGTAGGACAGGACAATGTAGGGCAGGTCAATGTAGGACAGGTCAATGTAGGGCAGGTCAATGTAGGACAGGTCAATGTAGGGCAGGTCAATGTAGGGCAGCTCACTGTCGGGCAGATGAATGTCGGGCAGGTGAATGTCGGGCAGGTCAATGTAGGACAGGTCAATGTATGGCCGCTCACTGTAGGGCAGGTGAATGTTGGGCAGGTCAATGTCGGACAGGTCAATATAGGACAGGTCAATGTAGGACAGCTCACTGTAGGGCAGGTCAATGTAGGACAGGTCAATGTAGGACAGGTCAATGTAGGACAGCTTACTGTAGGACAGGTCAATGTAGGACAGGTCAATGTAGGACAGCTCACTGTAGGGCATGTCAATGCAGGACAGCTTACTGTAGGACAGGTCAATGTAGGACAGCTCACTGTCGGACAGGTCAATGTAGGACAGCTCACTGTCGGACAGGTCAATGTAGGACAGCTCACTGTCGGACAGGTCAATGTCGGACAGCTTACTGTTGGGCAGGTGAATGCAGGACAGGTCAATGTCGGACAGGTCAATGTAGGACAGCTCACTGTAGGGCAACTCACTGTAGGGCAGGTCAATGTAAGACAGCTCACTGAAGGACAGGTCAATGTAGGGCAGGTCAATGTAGGACAGCTCACTGTAGGGCAGGTCAATGAGGTCAGCTCACTGTAGGGCAACTCACTGTAGGGCAGGTCAATGTAGGACAGCTCACTGAAGGACAGGTCAATGTAGGACAAGTCAATGTAGGGCAGGTCAATGTAGGACAGCTCACTGAAGGACAGCTCACTGAAGGACAGCTCACTGAAGGACAGGTCAATGTAGGACAGCTCACTGTAGGGCAACTCACTGTAGGGCAGGTCAATGTAGGACAGGACAATGTAGGGCAGGTCAATGTAGGACAGGTCAATGTAGGGCAGGTCAATGTAGGGCAGCTCACTGTCGGGCAGATGAATGTCGGGCAGGTGAATGTCGGGCAGTTCAATGTAGGACAGGTCAATGTATGGCCGCTCACTGTAGGGCAGGTGAATGTTGGGCAGGTCAATGTCGGACAGGTCAATATAGGACAGGTCAATGTAGGACAGCTCACTGTAGGGCAGGTCAATGTAGGACAGCTTACTGTAGGACAGGTCAATGTAGGACAGGTCAATGTAGGACAGCTTACTGTAGGACAGGTCAATGTAGGACAGGTCAATGTAGGACAGCTCACTGTAGGGCAGGTCAATGTAGGACAGCTTACTGTAGGACAGGTCAATGTAGGACAGGTCAATGTCGGGCAGCTCACTGAAGGACAGGTCAATGTAGGACAGCTCACTGTAGGACAGGTCAATGTCAGACAGCTCACTGTAGGGCAGCTCACAGAAGGTCAGGTCAATGTTGGGCAGCTCACTGAAAGTCAGGTCAATGTAGGGCAGCTCACTGAAGGTCAGGTCAATGTCGGACAGCTCACTGTAGGACAGGTCAATGTAGGGCAGCTAACTGAAGGTCAGGTCAATGTCGGGCAGCTCACTGAAGGTCAGGTCAATGTAGGACAGCTCACTGTAGGACAGGTCAATGTAGGACAGCTCACTGTAGGACAGGTCAATGTAGGGCAGCTCACTGTAGGACAGGTCAATGTAGGGCAGCTCACTGAAGGTCAGGTCAATGTCGGGCAGCTCACTGAAGGTCAGGTCAATGTAGGGCAGCTCACTGAAAGTCAGGTCAATGTAGGGCAGCTCACTGTAGGTCAGGTCAATGTAGGACAGCTCACTGTAGGACAGGTCAATGTAGGGCAGCTCACTGAAGGTCAGGTCAATGTCGGGCAGCTCACTGAAGGTCAGGTCAATGTAGGGCAGCTCACTGAAGGACAGCTCAATGTAGGACAAGTCAATGTAGGGCAGATCAATGTAGGGCAGCTCACTGAAGGTCAGTTCAATGTCGGGCAGCTCACTGAAGGACAGGTCAATGTAGGACAGCTCACTGTCGGACAGGTCAATGTAGGACAGCTCACTGTAGGACAGGTCAATGTAGGACAGCTCACTGTAGGACAGGTCAATGTAGGGTAGCTCACTGAAGGTCAGGTCAATGTTGGACAGCTCACTGAAGGTCAGGTCAATGTAGGACAGCTCACTGTAGGACAGGTCAATGCAGGACAGCTCACTGAAAGTCAGGTCAATGTAGGGCAGGTCAATGTAGGACAGCTCACTGTCGGACAGGTCAATGTAGGGCAGCTCACTGAAGGACAGATCAATGCAGGACAGGTCACTGAAGGTCAGGTCAATGTAGGGCAGCTCACTGAAGGACAGTTCAATGTAGGGCAGCTCACTGAAGGACATGTCAATGTAGGACAGCTCACTGAAGGTCAGGTCAATGTAGGACAGCTCACTGTAGGACAGGTCAATGTAGGACAGCTCACTGAAGGTCAGGTCAATGTAGGACAGCTCACTGAAGGTCAGGTCAATGTAGGACAGCTCACTGTAGGACAGGTCAATGTAGGACAGCTCACTGTAGGACAGCTCACTGTAGGACAGGTCAATGTAGGACAGCTCACTGTAGGACAGGTCAATGGAGGACAGCTCACTGAAGGTCAGGTCAATGTCGGACAGCTCACTGAAGGTCAGGTCAATGTAGGACAGGTCACTGTAGGACAGGTCAATGTAGGACAGTTCACTGTTGGACAGGTCAATGTTGGACAGCTCACTGAAGGTCAGGTCAATGTAGGACAGCTCACTGTCGGACAGGTCAATGTAGGACAGCTCACTGTCGGACAGGTCAATGTAGGACAGCTCACTGTAGGACAGGTCAATGTAGGACAGCTCACTGTCGGACAGGTCAATGTCGGACAGCTCACTGAAGGTCAGGTCAATGTAGGACAGCTCACTGTTGGACAGGTCAATGTAGGACAGTTCACTGTCGGACAGGTCAATGTAGGACAGCTCACTGTCGGACAGGTCAATGTCGGACAGCTCACTGTAGGACAGGTCAATGTAGGACAGCTCACTGTCGGACAGGTCAATGTTGGACAGCTCACTGAAGGTCAGGACAATGTCGGACAGCTCACTGTCGGACAGGTCAATGTAGGACAGCTCACTGAAGGTCAGTTCAATGTAGGGCAGCTCACTGTAGGACAGGTCAATGTCGGACAGCTCACTGAAGGTCAGGTCAATGTAGGACAGCTCACTGTCGGACAGGTCAATGTAGGACAGCTCACTGTCGGACAGGTCAATGTTGGACAGCTCACTGTAGGACAGGTCAATGTAGGACAGCTCACTGTAGGACAGGTCAATGTAGGACAGCTCACTGTAGGACAGGTCAATGTAGGACAGGTCACTGTCGGACAGGTCAATGTCGGACAGCTGACTGAAGGTCAGGTCAATGTAGGACAGCTCACTGTAGGACAGGTCAATGTAGGACAGTTCACTGTCGGACAGGTAAATGTAGGACAGCTCACTGTCGGACAGGTCAATGTAGGACAGCTCACTGTCGGACAGGTCAATGCAGGACAGCTCACTGTAGGACAGGTCAATGTAGGACAGCTCACTGTCGGACAGGTCAATGTAGGACAGCTCACTGTCGGACAGGTCAATGTAGGACAGTTCACTGTCGGACAGGTCAATGTAGGACAGTTCACTGTCGGACAGGTCAATGTAGGACAGCTCACTGTCGGACAGGTCAATGTAGGACAGCTCACTGTCGGACAGGTCAATGTAGGACAGCTCACTGTCGGACAGGTCAATGTAGGACAGTTCACTGTCGGACAGGTCAATGTAGGACAGTTCACTGTCGGACAGGTCAATGTCGGACAGTTCACTGTCGGACAGGTCAATGTCGGACAGTTCACTGTAGGTCAGGTCAATGTCGGACAGCTCACTGTAGGTCAGGTCAATGTAGGACAGCTCACTGTCGGACAGGTCAATGTAGGACAGCTCACTGTAGGACAGGTCAATGTAGGACAGCTCACTGTCGGACAGGTCAATGTAGGACAGTTCACTGTCGGACAGGTCAATGTAGGACAGCTCACTGTCGGACAGGTCAATGTCGGACAGCTCACTGTAGGACAGGTCAATGTAGGACAGGTCAATGTAGGACAGGTCAATGTAGGACAGCTCACTGTCGGACAGGTCAATGTTGGACAGCTCACTGAAGGTCAGGACAATGTCGGACAGCTCACTGTCGGACAGGTCAATGTAGGACAGCTCACTGAAGGTCAGTTCAATGTAGGACAGCTCACTGAAAGTCAGGTCAATGTAGGGCAGGTCAATGTAGGACAGCTCACTGTCGGACAGGTCAATGTAGGGCAGCTCACTGAAGGACAGATCAATGCAGGACAGGTCACTGAAGGTCAGGTCAATGTAGGGCAGCTCACTGAAGGACAGTTCAATGTCGGGCAGCTCACTGAAGGACATGTCAATGTCGGACAGCTCACTGAAGGTCAGGTCAATGTAGGACAGCTCACTGAAGGTCAGGTCAATGTAGGACAGCTCACTGAAGGTCAGGTCAATGTAGGACAGCTCACTGTAGGACAGGTCAATGTAGGACAGCTCACTGTAGGACAGGTCAATGTAGGACAGCTCACTGTAGGACAGGTCAATGTAGGACAGCTCACTGAAGGTCAGGTCAATGTCGGACAGCTCACTGAAGGTCAGGTCAATGTAGGACAGGTCACTGTAGGACAGGTCAATGTAGGACAGCTCACTGTTGGACAGGTCAATGTTGGACAGCTCACTGAAGGTCAGGTCAATGTAGGACAGCTCACTGTCGGACAGGTCAATGTAGGACAGCTCACTGTCGGACAGGTCAATGTAGGACAGCTCACTGTAGGACAGGTCAATGTAGGACAGCTCACTGTCGGACAGGTCAATGTCGGACAGCTCACTGAAGGTCAGGTCAATGTAGGACAGCTCACTGTTGGACAGGTCAATGTAGGACAGTTCACTGTCGGACAGGTCAATGTAGGACAGCTCACTGTCGGACAGGTCAATGTAGGACAGCTCACTGTCGGACAGGTCAATGTCGGACAGCTCACTGTAGGACAGGTCAATGTACGACAGGTCAATGTAGGACAGGTCACTGTCGGACAGGTCAATGTCGGACAGCTGACTGAAGGTCAGGTCAATGTAGGACAGCTCACTGTAGGACAGGTCAATGTAGGACAGTTCACTGTCGGACAGGTAAATGTAGGACAGCTCACTGTCGGACAGGTCAATGCAGGACAGCTCACTGTTGGACAGGTCAATGTAGGACAGTTCACTGTCGGACAGGTCAATGTAGGACAGCTCACTGTCGGACAGGTCAATGTAGGACAGTTCACTGTCGGACAGGTCAATGTAGGACAGTTCACTGTCGGACAGGTCAATGTAGGACAGCTCACTGTCGGACAGGTCAATGTAGGACAGTTCACTGTCGGACAGGTCAATGTCGGACAGCTCACTGTCGGACAGGTCAATGTAGGACAGTTCACTGTCGGACAGGTCAATGTAGGACAGTTCACTGTCGGACAGGTCAATGTCGGACAGTTCACTGTCGGACAGGTCAATGTCGGACAGTTCACTGTAGGTCAGGTCAATGTCGGACAGCTCACTGTAGGTCAGGTCAATGTAGGACAGCTCACTGTCGGACAGGTCAATGTAGGACAGCTCACTGTAGGACAGGTCAATGTAGGACAGCTCACTGTCGGACAGGTCAATGTCGGACAGCTCACTGAAGGTCAGGTCAATGTAGGACAGCTCACTGTTGGACAGGTCAATGTAGGACAGTTCACTGTCGGACAGGTCAATGTAGGACAGCTCACTGTCGGACAGGTCAATGTCGGACAGCTCACTGTAGGACAGGTCAATGTAGGACAGGTCAATGTAGGACAGGTCAATGTAGGACAGCTCACTGTCGGACAGGTCAATGTTGGACAGCTCACTGAAGGTCAGGACAATGTCGGACAGCTCACTGTCGGACAGGTCAATGTAGGACAGCTCACTGAAGGTCAGTTCAATGTAGGGCAGCTCACTGTAGGACAGGCCAATGTCGGACAGCTCACTGAAGGTCAGGTCAATGTAGGACAGCTCACTGTCGGACAGGTCAATGTAGGACAGCTCACTGTCGGACAGGTCAATGTTGGACAGCTCACTGTAGGACAGGTCAATGTAGGACAGCTCACTGTAGGACAGGTCAATGTAGGACAGCTCACTGTAGGACAGGTCAATGTAGGACAGGTCACTGTCGGACAGGTCAATGTCGGACAGCTGACTGAAGGTCAGGTCAATGTAGGACAGCTCACTGTAGGACAGGTCAATGTAGGACAGTTCACTGTCGGACAGGTAAATGTAGGACAGCTCACTGTCGGACAGGTCAATGTAGGACAGCTCACTGTCGGACAGGTCAATGTAGGACAGCTCACTGTAGGACAGGTCAATGTAGGACAGTTCACTGTCGGACAGGTCAATGTCGGACAGCTCACTGTCGGACAGGTCAATGTAGGACAGTTCACTGTCGGACAGGTCAATGTAGGACAGTTCACTGTCGGACAGGTCAATGTAGTGCAGCTCACTGTAGGACAGGTCAATGTAGGACAGTTCACTGTCGGACAGGTCAATGTAGGACAGTTCACTGTCGGACAGGTCAATGTCGGACAGTTCACTGTCGGACAGGTCAATGTCGGACAGTTCACTGTAGGTCAGGTCAATGTCGGTCAGCTCACTGTAGGTCAGGTCAATGTAGGACAGCTCACTGTCGGACAGGTCAATGTAGGACAGCTCACTGTAGGACAGGTCAATGTAGGACAGTTCACTGTAGGACAGGTCAATGTAGGACAGTTCACTGTCGGACAGGTCAATGTAGGACAGTTCACTGTCGGACAGGTCAATGTAGGACAGTTCACTGTCGGACAGGTCAATGTAGGACAGTTCACTGTCGGACAGGTCAATGTAGGACAGTTCACTGTCGGACAGGTCAATGTAGGACAGCTCACTGTCGGACAGGTCAATGTAGGACAGCTCACTGTCGGACAGGTCAATGTAGGACAGTTCACTGTCGGACAGGTCAATGTAGGACAGTTCACTGTCGGACAGGTCAATGTAGGACAGCTCACTGTAGGACAGCTCACTGTAGGACAGGTCAATGTAGGACAGGTCAATGTAGGACAGCTCACTGTAGGACAGGTCAATGTAGGACAGCTCACTGAAGGTCAGGTCAATGGAGGACAGCTCACTGTCGGACAGGTCAATGTAGGACAGCTCACTGTCGGACAGGTCAATGTAGGACAGCTCACTGTCGGACAGGTCAATGTAGGACAGCTCACTGAAGGTCAGGTCAATGTAGGACAGCTCACTGTCGGACATGTCAATGTAGGACAGCTCACTGTCGGACAGGTCAATGTAGGACAGGACACTGTAGGACAGGTCAATGTAGGACAGGACACTGTCGGACAGGTCACTGTAGGACAGCTCACTGTCGGACAGCTCACTGTCGGACAGGTCAATGTAGGACAGCTCACTGTTGGACAGGTCAATGTAGCACAGCTCACTGTAGGACAGGTCAATGTAGGACAGTTCACTGTCGGACAGGTCAATGTAGGACAGCTCACTGTAGGACAGGTCAATGTAGGACAGTTCACTGTCGGACAGGTCAATGTAGGACAGCTCACTGTCGGACAGGTCAATGTAGGACAGCTCACTGTCGGACAGGTCAATGTAGGACAGTTCACTGTCGGACAGGTCAATATCGGACAGCTCACTGTAGGACAGGTCAATGTAGGACAGTTCACTGTCGGACAGGTCAATGTAGGACAGTTCACTGTCGGACAGGTCAATGTAGGACAGTTCACTGTAGGACAGGTCAATGTAGGACAGTTCACTGTCGGACAGGTCAATGTAGGACAGTTCACTGTCGGACAGGTCAATGTAGGACAGCTCACTGTAGGACAGGTCAATGTAGGGCAGTTCACTGTCCGACAGGTCAATGTAGGACAGTTCACAGTCGGACAGGTCAATGTAGGACAGCTCACTGTCGGACAGGTCAATGTAGGACAGTTCACTGTCGGACAGGTCAATGTAGGACAGCTCACTGTAGGACAGGTCAATGTAGGACAGTTCACTGTCGGACAGGTCAATGTAGGACAGTTCACTGTCGGACAGGTCAATGTTGGACAGCTCACTGTAGGTCAGGTCAATGTAGGACAGTTCACTGAAGGACAGTTCAATGTAGGGCAGCTCACTGAAGGACATGTCAATGTAGGACAGCTCACTGAAGGTCAGGTTAATGTAGGACAGCTCACTGTAGGACAGGTCAATGTAGGACAGCTCACTGAAGGTCAGGTCAATGTAGGACATCTCACTGAAGGTCAGGTCAATGTAGGACAGCTCACTGTAGGACAGGTCAATGTAGGACAGCTCACTGTAGGACAGGTCAATGTAGGACAGCTCACTGTAGGACAGGTCAATGTAGGACAGCTCACTGAAGGTCAGGTCAATGTCGGACAGCTCACTGAAGGTCAGGTCAATGTAGGACAGGTCACTGTAGGACAGGTCAATGCAGGACAGCTCACTGTAGGACAGGTTAATGTCGGACAGCTCACTGAAGGTCAGGTCAATGTAGGGCAGCTCGCTGTAGGACAGGTCAATGTAGGACAGCTCACTGTTGGACAGGTCAATGTTGGACAGCTCACTGAAGGTCAGGTCAATGTAGGACAGCTCACTGTCGGACAGGTCAATGTAGGACAGCTCACTGTCGGACAGGTCAATGTAGGACAGCTCACTGTAGGACAGGTCAATGTAGGACAGCTCACTGTCGGACAGGTCAATGTCGGACAGCTCACTGAAGGTCAGGTCAATGTAGGACAGCTCACTGTTGGACAGGTCAATGTAGGACAGTTCACTGTCGGACAGGTCAATGTAGGACAGCTCACTGTCGGACAGGTCAATGTCGGACAGCTCACTGTAGGACAGGTCAATGTAGGACAGGTCAATGTAGGACAGGTCAATGTAGGACAGCTCACTGTCGGACAGGTCAATGTTGGACAGCTCACTGAAGGTCAGGACAATGTCGGACAGCTCACTGTCGGACAGGTCAATGTAGGACAGCTCACTGAAGGTCAGTTCAATGTAGGGCAGCTCACTGTAGGACAGGTCAATGTCGGACAGCTCACTGAAGGTCAGGTCAATGTAGGACAGCTCACTGTCGGACAGGTCAATGTAGGACAGCTCACTGTCGGACAGGTCAATGTTGGACAGCTCACTGTAGGACAGGTCAATGTAGGACAGCTCACTGTAGGACAGGTCAATGTAGGACAGCTCACTGTAGGACAGGTCAATGTAGGACAGGTCACTGTCGGACAGGTCAATGTCGGACAGCTGACTGAAGGTCAGGTCAATGTAGGACAGCTCACTGTAGGACAGGTCAATGTAGGACAGTTCACTGTCGGACAGGTAAATGTAGGACAGCTCACTGCCGGACAGGTCAATGTAGGACAGCTCACTGTCGGACAGGTCAATGTAGGACAGCTCACTGTAGGACAGGTCAATGTAGGACAGTTCACTGTCGGACAGGTCAATGTAGGACAGCTCACTGTCGGACAGGTCAATGTAGGACAGTTCACTGTCGGACAGGTCAATGTAGGACAGTTCACTGTCGGACAGGTCAATGTAGGACAGCTCACTGTCGGACAGGTCAATGTAGGACAGTTCACTGTCGGACAGGTCAATGTAGGACAGCTCACTGTAGGACAGGTCAATGTAGGACAGTTCACTGTCGGACAGGTCAATGTAGGACAGTTCACTGTCGGACAGGTCAATGTCGGACAGTTCACTTTCGGACAGGTCAATGTCGGACAGTTCACTGTAGGTCAGGTCAATGTCGGACAGCTCAATGTAGGTCAGGTCAATGTAGGACAGCTCACTGTCGGACAGGTCAATGTCGGACAGCTCACTGTAGGACAGGTCAATGTAGGACAGTTCACTGTCGGACAGGTCAATGTAGGACAGTTCACTGTTGGACAGGTCAATGTCGGACAGTTCACTGTCGGACAGGTCAATGTAGGACAGTTCACTGTCGGACAGGTCAATGTAGGACAGTTCACTGTCGGACAGGTCAATGTAGGACAGCTCACTGTAGGACAGGTCAATGTAGGACAGCTCACTGTCGGACAGGTCAATGTAGGACAGTTCACTGTCGGACAGGTCAATGTAGGACAGTTCACTGTCGGACAGGTCACTGTAGGACAGCTCACTGTAGGACAGCTCACTGTAGGACTGGTCAATGTAGGACAGCTCACTGTAGGACAGGTCAATGTAGGACAGCTCACTGTAGGACAGGTCAATGTAGGACAGCTCACTGAAGGTCAGGTCAATGTAGGACAGCTCACTGTCGGACAGGTCAATGTAGGACAGCTCACTGTCGGACAGGTCAATGTAGGACAGCTCACTGTCGGACAGGTCAATGTAGGACAGCTCACTGAAGGTCAGGTCAATGTAGGACAGCTCACTGTCGGACAGGTCAATGTAGGACAGCTCACTGTCGGACAGGTCAATGTAGGACAGGACACTGTAGGACAGGTCAATGTAGGACAGGACACTGTCGGACAGGTCAATGTAGGACAGCTCACTGTCGGACAGCTCACTGTCGGACAGGTCAATGTAGGACAGCTCACTGTTGGACAGGTCAATGTAGGACAGCTCACTGTAGGACAGGTCAATGTAGGACAGTTCACTGTCGGACAGGTCAATGTAGGACAGCTCACTGTAGGACAGGTCAATGTAGGACAGCTCACTGTCGGACAGGTCAATGTAGGACAGCTCACTGTCGGACAGGTCAATGTAGGACAGCTCACTGTCGGACAGGTCAATGTAGGACAGTTCACTGTCGGACAGGTCAATTTAGGACAGCTCACTGTAGGACAGGTCAATGTAGGACAGTTCACTGTCGGACAGGTCAATGTAGGACAGTTCACTGTCGGACAGGTCAATGTAGGACAGTTCACTGTCGGACAGGTCAATGTCGGACAGTTCACTGTCGGACAGGTCAATGTAGGACAGTTCACTGTCGGACAGGTCAATGTAGGACAGTTCACTGTCGGACAGGTCAATGTAGGACAGTTCACTGTCGGACAGGTCAATGTCGGACAGCTCACTGTCGGACAGGTCAATGTCGGACAGCTCACTGTAGGACAGGTCAATGTAGGACAGTTCACTGTCGGACAGGTCAATGTAGGACAGCTCACTGTAGGACAGGTCAATGTAGGGCAGTTCACTGTCGGACAGGTCAATGTAGGACAGTTCACTGTCGGACAGGTCAATGTAGGACAGCTCACTGTCGGACAGGTCAATGTAGGACAGTTCACTGTCGGACAGGTCAATGTAGGACAGCTCACTGTAGGACAGGTCAATGTAGGACAGTTCACTGTCGGACAGGTCAATGTAGGACAGTTCACTGTCGGACAGGTCAATGTAGGACAGCTCACTGTCGGTCAGGTCAATGTAGGACAGTTCACTGTAGGTCAGGTCAATGTAGGACAGCTCACTGTCGGACAGGTCAATGTAGGACAGCTCACTGTAGGTCAGGTCAATGTAGGACAGGTCACTGTAGGACAGGTCAATGTCGGACAGCTCACTGTCGGACAGCTCACTGTCGGACAGGTCAATGTAGGACAGCTCACTGTAGGACAGCTCACTGTAGGTCAGGTCAATGTAGGACAGTTCACTGTCGGACAGGTCAATGTAGGACAGCTCACTGTCGGACAGGTCAATGTAGGACAGCTCACTGTCGGACAGGTCAATGTAGGACAGTTCACTGTCGGACAGGTCAATGTAGGACAGCTCACTGTCGGACAGGTCAATGTAGGACAGCTCACTGTAGGACAGGTCAATGTAGGACAGCTCACTGTAGGACAGGTCAATGTAGGACAGCTCACTGTCGGACAGGTCAATGTAGGACAGCTCACTGTAGGTCAGGTCAATGTAGGACAGTTCACTGTCGGACAGGTCAATGTAGGACAGCTCACTGTAGGTCAGGTCAATGTAGGACAGGTCAATGTCGGTCAGGTCAATGTAGGACAGTTCACTGTCGGACAGGTCAATGTAGGACAGCTCACTGTAGGTCAGGTCAATGTAGGACAGCTCACTGTCGGACAGGTCAATGTAGGACAGCTCACTGTCGGACAGGTCAATGCAGGACAGCTCACTGTAGGTCAGGTCAATGTAGGACAGCTCACTGTCGGACAGGTCAATGTAGGACAGTTCACTGTCGGACAGGTCAATGTAGGGCAGCTCACTGAAGGTCAGGTCAATGTAGGACAGGTCAATGTAGGTCAGGTCAATGTAGGACAGTTCACTGTCGGACAGGTCAATGTAGGACAGCTCACTGTAGGTCAGGTCAATGTAGGACAGCTCACTGTCGGACAGGTCAATGTAGGACAGTTCACTGTCGGACAGGTCAATGTAGGACAGCTCACTGTAGGTCAGGTCAATGTCGGACAGCTCACTGTCGGACAGGTCAATGTAGGACAGCTCACTGTCGGACAGGTCAATGTTGGACAGCTCACTGTAGGACAGGTCAATGTAGGACAGTTCACTGTCGGACAGGTCAATGTAGGACAGCTCACTGTAGGACAGGTCAATGTAGGGCAGTTCACTGTCGGACAGGTCAATGTAGGACAGTTCACTGTCGGACAGGTCAATGTAGGACAGCTCACTGTCGGACAGGTCAATGTAGGACAGTTCACTGTCGGACAGGTCAATGTAGGACAGTTCACTGTCGGACAGGTCAATGTAGGACAGTTCACTGTAGGTCAGGTCAATGTAGGACAGCTCACTGTCGGACAGGTCAATGTAGGACAGCTCACTGTAGGTCAGGTCAATGTAGGACAGGTCACTGTAGGACAGGTCAATGTCGGACAGCTCACTGTCGGACAGGTCAATGTCGGACAGCTCACTGTAGGACAGGTCACTGTAGGACAGCTCACTGTCGGTCAGGTCAATGTAGGACAGGTCAATGTAGGTCAGGTCAATGTAGGACAGTTCACTGTCGGACAGGTCAATGTGGGACAGCTCACTGTCGGACAGGTCAATGTCGGACAGCTCACTGTCGGACAGGTCAATGTAGGACAGTTCACTGTCGGACAGGTCAATGTAGGACAGGTCAATGTAGGTCAGGTCAATGTAGGACAGGTCAACTTTCCCATGAGTTGGCACTCGATTCGAACCTTGGCCAGAACGTTCGTCTTCATTGTTACGTCGCGAGCACGCATGCGCAGATGAGAGTAAACAGACGGGGAGCGGTGGGATTGCGGCTGATCACAGTAACGGTCCGCGGGGGCGGGCAGAGCGAGGCTCCCGGCCCAGGACTCACGCGATGCGAGGCTGACATTCAGTCGCCGTTCGGGCACGGCTCGAGCCGACTGGGGAGGAGGATGTGACCGCGGAGACTCGCTGCACAACCCAGACACAAGGGCCTGAGGCGAGGCGGCAGTGGGAGTGACGCGCCGTGAGCCCAGCGGTGTAAGTGACCGAGTGCGGGGCCCCGGAGGGGAAGATGAGGGAGGGAGGGAGGGAGGGGAAGATGAGGGAGGGAGGGAGGGGAAGATGAGGGAGGGAGGGAGGGGAAGGGGAGGGAGGGGAAGGGGAAGGGGTGGGAGGGGGGATGATGAGAGGGAGGAGGAATGATGAGGGGGGGAGGGAGGGGATGATGAGGGAGGGAGGGAGGGTGAGGGAGAGAGGGACGGACGGAGGGGAAGATGAGGGAGGGAGGGAGGGAGGGAGGGAAGATGAGGGAGGGAGGGAGGGAAGATGAGGGGGAGGGGGGGGAAGATGAGGGGGAGGTGTGAGGGGAGGAGGGGGAGGTGTGAGGGGAGGAGGGGGAGGTGTGAGGGGAGGAGGGGGAGGTGTGGGGGGGAGGAGGGGGAGGTGTGGGGGGAGGAGAGAGGGAGAAGGGGGAGGTGTGGGTGGAGGGGGGAGGGGAGGTGAGAGGGGAGGGAGAGAGGGGGAGGGGAGGTGTGAGGGGAGGGAGAGAGGGGGGAGGTGTGAGGGGAGGGAGAGAGGGGGGGGAGGGGAGGTGTGAGGGGAGGGAGAGAGGGGGGAGGGGAGGTGTGAGGGGAGGGAGAGAGGGGGGAGGGGAGGTGTGAGGGGAGGGAGAGAGGGGGGAGGGGAGGTGTGAGGGGAGGAGAGAGGGGGGAGGGGAGGGAGAGAGGGGAGGGAGAGAGGGGGGAGGGGAGGTGTGAGGGGAGGGAGAGAGGGGGGAGGGGAGGTGTGAGGGAGGGAGAGAGGGGGGAGGGGAGGTGTGAGGGGAGGGAGAGAGGGGGGAGGGGAGGTGTGAGGGGAGGGAGAGAGGGGGGGAGGGTAGGTGTGAGGGGAGGGGGGAGGGGAGGTGTGAGGGGAGGGAGAGAGGGGGGGAGGTAGGTGTGAGGGGAGGGAGAGAGGGGAGGGAGAGAGTGGGGGAGGGTAGGTGTGAGGGGAGGGAGGGAGAGGGGGGAGGGGAAGTGTGAGGGGAGGGAGGGGGAGGTGTGAGGGGAGAAGGGGGAGGTGTGGGTGGAGGAGAGAGGGGGGAGGGGAGGTGAGGGGGGAGGGGAGGGAGAGAGAGGGGAGGTGTGAGGGGAGGGAGGGAGAGAGGGGGGAGGTGTGAGGGGAGGGAGGGAGAGAGGGGGGAGGTGTGAGGGGAGGGAGGGAGAGAGGGGGAGGTGTGAGGGGAGGAAGGGAGAGAGGGGGGAGGTGTGAGGGGAGGGAGAGAGGGGGGAGGTGTGAGGGGAGGGAGGGAGAGAGGGGGGAGGTGTGAGGGGAGGGAGGGAGAGAGGGGGAGGTGTGAGGGGAGGGAGAGAGGGGGAGGTGTGAGGGGGAGGGAGAGAGGGGGGAGGTGTGAGGGGAGGGAGAGAGGGGGGAGGTGTGAGGGGAGGGGAGAGAGGGGGGAGGTGTGAGGGGAGGGTGGGAGAGAGGAGGGAGGGGGGAGGTGTGAGGGGAGGGAGGGGGAGAGGGGGGAGGTGTGAGGGGAGGGAGGGGGGAGAGGGGGGAGGTGTGAGGGGAGGGAGGGGGAGAGGGGGGAGGTGTGAGGGAGGGAGGGGGAGAGGGGGGGAGGTGTGAGGGGAGGGAGGGGGAGAGGGGGGAGGTGTGAGGGGAGGAGGGGGGAGGTGTGAGGGGAGGGAGGGGGGTGGTGTGTGGGGAGGGAGGGGGGAGGTGTGAGGGGAGGGAGGGGGGAGTGTGAGGGGAGGGAGGGGGGAGGTGTGAGGGGAGGGAGGGGGGAGGTGTGTGGGGAGGGTGAGGGGAGGTGTGAGGGGAGGTGTGAGGGGAGGGAGAGGGGAGGTGTGAGGGGAGGGAGAGGGGAGGTGTGAGGGGAGAGAGGGGGGAGGTGTGAGGGGAGGAGGGGGGAGGTTGGGGGGAGAGAGGGGGAGGTGTGAGGGGTGAGAGGGGGAGGTGTGAGGGGAGAGAGGGGGAGGTGTGAGGGTGAGAGGGGGGAGGTGTGTGGGGAGAGAGGGGGAGGTGTGAGGGGAGAGAGGGGAGGGTGTGAGGGGAGAGAGGGGGGAGGTGTGAGGGGAGAGAGGGGGGAGGTGTGAGGGGAGAGAGGGGGGAGGTGTGAGGGGAGAGAGGGGGGAGGTGTGTGGGAGAGAGGGGGGAGGTGTGAGGGGAGAGAGGGGGGGTGGTGTGAGGGGGAGAGAGGGGGGAGGTGTGTGGGGAGGGTGGGGGGAGGTGTTGTGAGGGAGGGAGGGAGGGAGGGGGGAGGTGTGAGGGGAGGGAGGGAGGAGGGGGGAGGTGTGAGGGAGGAAGGGAGGAGTGAGGGGGGAGGTGTGAGGGGGGAGGTGTGAGGGGGGAGGTGTGAGGGGGGTGGTGTGAGGGGGGAGGTGTGAGGGGGGAGGTGTGAGGGGGAGGTGTGAGGGGAGGGAGGTGTGAGGGGAGGAAGGGAGGGAGAGAGGGGGGAGGTGTGAGGGGGAGAGAGGGGGAGGTGTGAGGGGAGAGAGGTGAGGGGAGAGAGGGGGAGGTGTGAGGGGAGAGAGGGGGGAGGTGTGAGGGGAGAGAGGGGGGAGGTGTGAGGGGAGAGAGGGGGGTGGTGTGAGGGGAGAGAGGGGGGAGGTGTGAGGGGAGAGAGGGGGGTGGTGTGAGGGGGGGTAGGGGGGAGGGTGTGAGGGGAGGGAGGGAGAGAGGGGGGAGGTGTGAGGGGAGGGAGAGAGGGGGGAGGGGGGAGGGGAGGGAGAGAGGGGGAGGGGAGGGAGAGAGGGGGGAGGGGGGAGGGGAGGTGTGAGGGACGGGAGAGAGGGGGAGGGGCAGGGGAGGTGTGAGGGGAGGGAGAGAGAGGGGGGGAGGGGGAGGGGAGGGAGGGAGGGGGGAGGGGAGGTGTGAGGGACGGGAGAGAGGGGGAGAGGCAGCGGAGGTGTGAGGGGAGGGGGAGGGAGGGAGAGAGGGGGGAGGGGGAGGGGAGGGAGAGAGGGGAGGGGGAGGGGAGGGGGAGGGGGAGGGGAGAGAGGGGGGAGGGGAGGGAGAGAGGGGGGAGGGGGGAGGGGGTGTGAGGGGAGGGAGAGAGGGGGGAGGGGGGAGGGGAGGTGTGAGGGACGGGAGAGAGGGGGAGGGGCAGCGGAGATGTGAGGGGAGGGAGAGAGGGGGGAGGGGGAGGGGAGGGAGAGAGGGGGGAGGGGGGAGGGGAGGGAGAGGGGAGGAGAGAGAGGGGGGAGGGGGAGGGGAGGTGTGAGGGGAGGGGGAGGGGGAGGGGGAGGGAGCGAGGGGAGGGGGAGGGGAGGGAGAGAGGGGGAGGGAGCAAGGGGGAGGGGGAGGGGGGGGAGGGGGAGGGGAGGGAGGGAGGAGGGGAGAGAGGGAGGAGGGGAGAGTGGAGGAGGGGAGAGAGGGAGGGGAGGGAGGAGGGGAGGTGTGAGGGGAGGGAGAGGGGAGGAGGGGAGGTGTGATGGGAGAGAGGGAGGAGGGGAGAGAGGGAGGAGGGGAGAGAGGGAGGAGGGGAGAGAGGGAGGGGGGAGAGAGGGAGGGGAGGGAGGTGGGGAGAGAGGGAGGGGAGGGAGGTGGGGTGGTGTGTGGGGAGGGAGAGGGGGAGGAGGGGTGGTGTGATGGTGAGAGAGGGAGGAGGGGAGAGAGGGTGAGGAGGGAGGAGG
Source organism: Heptranchias perlo (assembly GCF_035084215.1). Classification (NCBI taxonomy): domain Eukaryota; kingdom Metazoa; phylum Chordata; class Chondrichthyes; order Hexanchiformes; family Hexanchidae; genus Heptranchias; species Heptranchias perlo. Next base: position 71,243,537 of record NC_090329.1, on the reverse strand, counting down.
GGGAGGTGTTAGGAGGGGAGGTGTGAGGGAGGGAGGTGGGGAGGTGTGAGGTGGGGGAGGGGAGGGAGGGGGAGAGAGGGAGGAGGGGTGGTGTGGGGGAGGGTGGAGGGGAGGTGGTGGGGGGAGGGGAGGAGGGGAGGGGGGTGAGGGGTGGAGGGGGGGTGAGGGTGGGAGAGAGGGGGGAGGGGAGAGTGGGTGGAGGGGAGTTGTGAGGGGAGGAGGTGGGGAGGTGTGAGGGGAGGAGGGGAGGTGTGAGGGGAGGGAGGAGGGGAGGGAGGGAGGAGGGGTGGGAGGGAGGAGGGGAGGTGTGAGGGGAGGGTGGGTGGTGTGGAGGGGAGGGTGTGGGGGGGAGGGTGGAGGGGAGGTGTGAGGGGAGGAGGGGAGGTGTGTGGGGAGGTGGGGTGGGGTGAGGGGAAGGAGGGGTGTGGGGGTGTGGGGGGGGGGGGTAGGGGAGTGGTGAGGGGTGGGAGGAGGGGAGGTGGGGGGTGGGGGTGGTGTGGGGGAGTGGGGTGGAGGGGGGTGTGAGGGGGGAGGCGGAGGGGAGGTGTGGTGGGGGGGGTGGGGGGGGGGGGGTGGGGTGGGTGGGAGGGGTGTGGGAGGGAGGGTGGGGGTGGTGGGGGTGGGGGGGTGGGTGAGGTGGGGTGGGGAGGGGGGGGGGGGTGTGGGGGAGGGGGGGGAGGGGGGGAGGGGGTGGGGGGAGAGGGGGGGTGGAGGTGGTGTGAGGTGGGGGGTGTGGGAGGGGGTGGGTGGAGGGGTGGTGTGGGGGTGGGGGTGGGTGGTGGGGGGGTGGGTGTGGAGGAGGGGGTGGTGGGGTGGGTGGGGGGTGTGGGGAGGGGGGTGGGAGGAGGGGTTGTGGGGGAGGGTGAGGGGTGGGGAGGTGTGAGGGGTGGGAGGGAGGGAGGAGGTGGAGGTGTGAGGGGAGGGAGGGAGGTGTGAGGTGGGAGGGAGGAGGTTGTGAGGGGAGGGAGGGGGGAGGGTGGAGGGGAGTGTGAGGGAGGAGGAGGGGAGGTGTGGGGAGGGGAGGGAGGAGGGGAGGGGTGTGGGGAAGGAGGGGTGAGGGGAGTGGGAGTGGAGGGGAGGGAGGGTGGTGGAGGGAGGGGGAGGGGGAGGTGTGAGGGGAGAGAGGGTGGAGGGGAGGTGAGGGAGGTGGGAGGGGGAGGAGGGGAGAGAGGGAGGGAGAGTGGATGGGGTGAGAGGAGGGGAGGGGAGGGGGGAGGAGAGAGGGAGGAGGGGAGGGAGGGGTGGGGAGGTGGGGTGGAGGGGAGGTGTGAGGGGGAGGGAGGAGGGGGGAGAGAGGGGAGGAGGGATGAGAGGGAGGAGGGAGGAGAGGGAGAAGGAGGGAGAGAGAGGAGAGAGAGAGAGAGAGAGGGGAAGAGAGAGGGGAGGAGAGGGGACGAGAGAGAGAGAGAGGGGAGAGAGAGAGAGAGAGAGGGGAGAGAGAGAGAGAGAGGGAGGAGGAGGAGGAGGAGGGAGGGTGGAGAGAGGAGGAGGAGGAGGAGGAGGGAGGGTGGGAGAGAGGAGGAGGAGGAGGAGGAGGAGGGTGGGAGAGAGGAGGAGGAGGAGGGAGGGTGGGAGAGAGGAGGTGGGAGGGTGGGAGAGAGGGGAGGAGGAGGAGGGAGGGTGGTGGGAGGGAGTGAGAGGGAGGAGGAGGAGGAGGGAGGTGGGAGAAAGGAGGAGGAGGAGGGAGGGTGGAGAGAGGAGGAGGAGGAGGAGGGTTGTGGGTGGGAGAGAGGTGGAGGAGGAGGTGGTGTAGGGAGGTGTGTGGGGTGGGAAGGAGGGGGGGGTGGATTGGGAGAGGAGGAGGAGGAGGAGGGAGGAGGGAAGGGCTGGATGGGGAGAGGGGGAGGAGGGACGTGCTGGTTGGGGGGAGGAGGGACGTGCTGGTTGGGGGGGAGGAGGGACGTGCTGGTTGGGGGGGAGGAGGGACGTGCTGGTTGGGGGGGAGGAGGGGGGACGTGCTGGTTGGGGAGGGTGGGGGGACGTGCTGGTTGGGGAGAGGGGGAGGAGGGGGGAACGTAATGGTTGGGGAGAGGGAGGAGGAGGAGGAGGGGGGAAGGGCTGGTTGGGGAGAGTGGGGGAAGGGCTGGTAGGGGGGAGAAAGGAGGGGAGGGAGGAGTGGGAAATGGAGGGAAGGGAGTGTTGGGGAGGGGGAGAGGGAGAAGAAGGAGGGAAGCGCTGGAAGGGAGGGAATGAGGAAGGGAAGGAGGAGAGGAGGGAAGTGGAGGGATCTGGGGAGTTGAGAAGGGGAGGGAGGGGTGGTGTGAGGAAGGAGGATGGGGAGGAGGAGGAGGAGGAGGAGGAGGAGGAGGGATGGAGAGGGGGAAGGGAAGGGGAAGGAAAGAGAGGGGGAGGGCCTTGGTTAGGCTGGGACTGAGGAACTGTTGAAACTGATGACTGTACAACAGGTACTTTGCTCACTGACTGATAACCGAAATCCTGCCGTGAGCTCCTAACGGCAATGGTGGGAATTATGAGACTGGGAAGGGTTCCGCCGCTTGAGCTCACGTCTCACTGACTGAACTGTTGCATCCTGGAAACTTCCTGGGCTTAGGTGCCAAATTTAAAGCTGCGAACCAATCAAAAAATAAAATCGCACATATTTTATGACTGCCTAGAAGTTTTATCAGCTCCCATCAGTCCTACTGAAGTCAAGTAGCAGTTTTTGTTAACGTGATTTATGATGAAAGTTGTTTTAATCACATTAAAGTGATGTCGATTTGAAATGTATGTCTTGCATGTCTGTAAAGGATTCTGATATGTTAAGTCATTTTTAGAAGTTGCCTGTCATTATTTTGGACATTGCGAACTGTTCTTGGAAGCATGTTAGTTTTAAACATGTCTTGATCTGTTATTTTTTGTATTGGGGAACAGAAATTAACAGTGAGATTTAAGAGTCTCTTGTGAATTAGCAGCTGGCCTAGTATTTGGAAGCCCTTGTAGCATTTTGCCACTCCCACCAAAAAACAAGGACAGAGCTGTGGATTTAGCTTCAGCCTCACATTTAAAGAAAATACAACACAACAGGTCCCATTTGTTTGTCGTATCTTAAGTATTCTACATTTATTTGTGTCCCAAGTGTCTGGAACAGATTTGCATTGATGTAGCATTGTTTGTGGAGCTGGTTGCATCACCTGTTTACAGATTTTTAAAAAAAAATCTCAATGGCAACAATACTGAGATGATTAGAATGTTGAACTAAGATGAGGAATACCAAACTAGGTTCATCATTTTTAAAAATCCATATCTTTGATCATTTTGTAACCTGCAATGTTTTGTTTGGATGTTTACAAACACCGATTAATTTCCATGCAGACTCTGGAAGTTCTACGTAAGAATGTAAGAAATATGGCCCCTTGAGCCAGTACCGCTGTTCAATAAGGTCATGGCTGATTTTCTACCTCAACTCCCAATTTCCCGCCCTATCCCCATATCCCTTGATTCCCTTAGTGTCCAAAAATCTATCGATCTTGGACTTGAATATAATCAATGACTGACCACCCACAGCCCTCTGGGGTAGAGAATTCCAAAGATTCACAACCCTCTGAGTGAAGAACTTTTCCCTCATCTCAGTCCTAAATGGCCGTCCCCTTATCTTGAGACTATGACGCTCTAGTTCTAGACTCTCCAGCCTGGGAAAACAGCCTCTCAGCATCTACCCTGCCAAACCCTCTAAGAATTTTAGATGTTTCAATGAGAGTACCTCTCATTCTTCTAAACACCAGAGAATATTGGCCCATTCTACTTAATCTCCTCATAGGACAACTCTCTCATCCCAGGAATCAATCTAGTGAACCTTCGTTGCAATGCCTCTAAGGCAAGTATATCCTTCCTTAGGTAAGGAGACCAAAACTGTACACAGTACTCCAGGTGTGGCCTCATCAGAGCCCTATATAATTGCAGCAAGACCGCCTTACTATTATATTCCAACCCCCTTGCAATAAAGGCTAACGTACCATTTGCCGCCTTAATTGCTTGCTGCACCTGCATGTTAACTTGCTATGAATTGTGTACAAGGACACCCAAATCCCTCTGACTACCAACATGTCTTAGTCTCTCGCCTTTTAAAAAAAAAATTCCGCTTTTCTGTTCTTCCTACCAAAGTGGATAATTTCATATTTCTGTTTTAATCCATGGACTAATGCTAGTTTGCAGTGATATGGCAAGAAAATACAGGGAAATGACAGTATTTGGTAAAATTCTTAAACCATGTTATTAATTTTATTGCATAAAATTTACTCTTTCTGATCAATTAAATTACAGCTGTTGATGGAATTTGATTTGCCCCGAGGTGCATCATCACCTGATCTGTAACTTCAGTTTCCACCAAGAAGCTAATTTGAATGGAAAACATCAGACCACCTTGACAGTGTTGTGTTCTCCTTCGTGGTCGTTAAGGAAGTTACTTGGCAGGTTTTCTATTCAGCTAGAGGTGATACTTAGAATTTATCATTGACCAATTGCCGTGATGATCTGAAAGCACTCAGTTCCAATTGGCATGTCAGGGCAATACTTGGTCTACATACAAACAGCATTTCATTTGAAACTTGAAAGGAATGCTAAGCGTAAGGTTTGGCTGCATTGCTTCACTAACTGGTCTTGAGCAGTAAGTTACCAATCCTATTGTTATCAATCAGTTAAAGTCCAAACTTCATCTGAGCATAGACGAAGCAGGTTATCCTTAGTGCTGTAGATTGAGTACCAATATCCCATTCAGGCAGATAAAGACTGGCATTGACTTACCAGAATGATTTGGTGAAAAATACTCTATAGCTTTAGTTAAAATGCTTAAATGTGGGGGAAATCCAGATGAGGCCCAAAGAAATAAAATAGTTCTCAAAATCTCCATCCCACAAAAACTAATGACACAGAAGGCACAGATATACGGGTTTCAAAGTCCTGTCCTAGGAGCTGGCTGCTCCAATGGCTTAACTATCTTTAATGTTGCTGTCAACCGGTGTAGTCTCCAGTAAAAAGTATCATGCCTGTTCACAAAAAATGATCATGCCTGGTAACTACATAGCAGTGTCCCAATTATCAATTCTGTAACAGGTTGGGGAAACCATAATGAATTGAGAACCTGTTACAACATGTCAGTCTAGTTGGCTTTGGTTCTGAAGTATTGATGTGATATCTGTAGTTATTGCCTTTTTGTATTCTCCAATGTTAATCAGTTTATATGCATAGTAATCATAGATTGTACTAGTCTAGTCCTGAGTGTGGTGTATTTGTTTTCAGAACAGATCAAATATATGGTTGGAATCCTATGTAAATGTTAATATACAATTTACTGCAGTTGCACTAATATTAGACCTGGGCTGTAGTAGCCTCTGCTAGAGCAGAGCTCATGAGCAAATTTCCTTTTTGAGAGCGACAAGCTCCATGTATGGGAAATGCTGTACAACTATTGAAAGAAAAAAGTATTTTAAAAGCCTAATCCGTAACAGTCATTTTGTCACAACGCCTGAGGAATGATTAGTTGGAAGTTCTTATCTTCATCAATGGCCTAGTTGCATTGTTAAAAATCATGTTTTTAATATCAATGTCAAAGATTGTTTACCTTTTCACCTGAGCCACTAGAGACCAAGGGGTAGAGTTTCCGCTTTGGGCGCAATTGGTAATTGGGCGCAAATTGCGCCGGTTAGGTTACTGTTCAAATTTCCGCTAAAATGTATTTGCATAATCACAAAACGTGAAATCTCCCATGAGCCACGCAATCCGGAAGTTTAATGGAGCATAATCGTTTTTTTTCTTTGCAATAAAAGATATTCATTCATGTATTTAAGAGTGATAACCTGGTGCAGTTTTATTAATACAGCTGAAAATGGGTTTATCACAAAAAATAAGCATTTTTAATAAGTGTCTAGTCCTCCACCTGTGAGTAACCTGATTTTAAATCACTGAAAATGACCTAAAAAACTATGCTGAACCATTTACTACTTTCATTGGTGTACACTAGTAAGTTTCTTATGAATTAAAAAATAATTAATTCATAAGTCTTTAGAGAATAATGAGCTCTATTATTGTCCATCCACATCTACTCCACAGAGGTTGCATGCTCTCCTTAACTTGCTAATCACATCTGACCTATGCTGAAATTAGTTATGAAGATGACTAGAAAAGATGTTAAAAGAAAGCTTAGCCTGCCGCCTTGCTTTGATGGTGGTTGGTGTTCCACAAAGCTATATCTGCCAGTTGATGGCATATCTTAGGCCTATTTGGCATGCTGCAGTAAAGCTACTTCTTTGCTTCTGGACCTAAGCTGTGCAAATCAGTGAACTTCATGAAAATGGCTTCCGTGCTATGGCCCACTCTACCTCATTGGAGAGATGCAGCTGGACTGTTGGTCCTCACAGCACAAAATATCCTAACAGTTTAAGCTGTGGCTTCGTACAATGACAAAATTTGCTGGTGTTATACCTCAATCTGCACAGGGTATCAGCAGTAAAACTCAGTATACTGACTCTACTGCCTGTGGCTCATTCTCCCAGGCATACCTTGGAACAGAGTTCCCTGCATGCAGAAATTCAAGTTCAGAAAGAAAGACTTGCATTTATATAGCGACTTTCATGACCTCACAACGTCCTAAAGCCAACAAAATACTTCTGAATTGCAGTCACTGATATGTAGGAAGTGCAGCAGCCAATTTGCATACAGACAGGTCCCACAAACAGCGATGTGATAATGACCAGATTTTTTTAAATTGATGTTGGTTGAGGGATAAATATTGGCCAGGACATAGGGGGAAAACTCCCTTGCTCTTCTTCAAAATCATGCCATGGGATCTTTTACATTCACCTGAGAGGAAAAATGGTGCCTCCGTTTAACAGCTCATCAAAAAGACGGCACCACTGACAGTGCTGTGCTCCCTCAGAACTGCACTGGAGTGTCAGCCTAGATTTTTGTGCTCAAGTCTCTGAGTAGGACTTGAACCCACAATATTCTGACTCCGAGGCGAGAGTGCTACCACTGAGCCACGGCTGGCACCTAGACATAATTTAACAACCCAGAGTTGCGTTTTTTTTTTATTCGTTCATGGAATGTGGGCGTCGCTGGCAAGTCCAGCATTTATTGCCCTTCGCTAATTGCCCTTGAAAAGTGGTGGTGAGCGGACTTCTTGAACCACTGCAGTCCGTATGGTGAAGGTTCTCCCACAGTGCTGTTAGGTAGGGAGTCGCAGGATTTTGACCCACGACGATGAAGGAATGGTGATATATTTCCAAGTCGGGATGGTTTGTGACTTGGAGGGGAACATGCAGGTGGTGTTGTTCCCATATGCCTGGTGTCCTTGTCCTTCTGGGTGGTAGAGGTCGCGAGTTTGGGAGGTGCTGTTGAAGAAGCCTTGGCGAGTTGCTACAGTGCATCCTGTGGATGATACTGCCACGGTGCGCCGGTGGTGAAGGGAGTGAATATTTAAGGTGGTGGATGGGGCGCTAAACAAGCGTCTGCTTTGTCCTGGATGGTGTTGAGCTTCTTGAGTGTTGTTGGAGCTGCACTCATCCAGGCAAGTGGAGAGTATTCCATCACACTCCTGACTTGTGCCTTGTAGATGGTGGAAAGGCTTTGGAGGGTCGAGGTGAGTCATTCGCTGCAGAATACCCAGCCTCTGACCTGCTCTTGTAGGCACAGTATTTATGTGGCTGGTCCAGTTAAGTTTCTGGTCAGTGGTGACCCCAGGATGTTGATGGTGGGGGATTCAGCGATGGTAATGCCATTGAGCGTCAAGGGGAGGTGGTTAGACTCTCTTGTTGGAGATCGTCATTGCCTGGCACTTATCTGGCGTGAATGATACTTGCCACTTATCATCCCAAGCCTGGATGTTGTCCACGTCTTGCTGCATGCGGGCACGGACTGCTTCATTATCTGTGGGGTTGCGAATGGAACTGAACACTGTGCAGTCATCAGCGAATATCCCCATTTCTGACCTTTTATGATGGAGGGAAGGTCATTGATGAAGCAGCTGAAGATGGTTGGGCCTAGGACACTGCCCTGAGGAACTCCTGCAGCAATGTCCTGGGGCTGAGATGATTGGCCTCCAACAACCACTATCATCTTCCTTTGCGCTAGGTATGACTCCAGCCACTGGAGAGTTTTCCCCCTGAATTCCCATTGACTTCAATTTAACTAGGGCTCCTTGGTGCCATACTCGGTTAAATGCATCCTTGATGTCAAGGGCAGTCACTCTTACCTCGCCTCTGGAATTCAGCTCTTATATGCTAGGATATGTGAAACCTGATTTCCTGTTCACATTTATTCCATAAGAGTTGCAAGCTTTTTTTTTGCTTAGTAATTGGATCTGACCTATGCTGAAATGAGTTATGAAGATGACCTAAAGGTGCCAGTTCAGGCATCAGTGCTGCAAGTTAGCTGCTGTTTGAGTGTGTGCCATTGATAAAATGATCAGCTTTGTTCAAACTTTATATCTGCAAAGTTTTCTGTAAAAACTTACTTCGAGAATTTAAAAGCAAAATTGAGCTCAGAACTGATAAAGCTGCAAATCTCTGGGTCATTCTCAACTTTGAGCAGGCAAAGGAAAACTCCATAACATAGGATGCATTCTATTTAATTATCCCAGGATAATTTCTTCAGATCTTTCTAAAACAGCTGCCACTTATATCAAACTGGTGAGACATCTGCCTGTATTAGTTATTTTCTGATCCACCCCAACAAGCATCACTGATTTTTCAGTATCATCTCTGCTGTTTTTCCCCCTTGAAATATGACTGTACCATTTTATTTATTATGTGCTTCATGTCACTATAATTAATCATCAACAATTTAATGCATTTTATTTGTGTTTGGCGTTGGAAGCTGCTAAATGATGGCCTTTTTTCACTTTATTCAGAATGCTTGTTGGAGTACTCTGCAATTAAGACCATTAGCCCTGTGGGGATCCTTGCATGCTGCACCCTACTATTGCTTTTACATTGGGCTTAGTGGGATCTCGGTGACCTGGTTCCTGATCATGGCAGTGTCACATATTGAGAGCTTACGATGCTAACATCCCACTACACATAATATAAAAACAACAAACATCTGCTTTTGGTGGTCTCAAACCATTGGGAACTGAATTAAAATGACAAAGTTAAAGTTCAGTTGCACTGCTTATCATTAATTAGTACAATGTGAAAATTGCTTTACACTAACCTGATGTGCAATCTATTTTTAAAAAAAACTTGGCGTTAGATGGTTTTGCATAATGTAAAAACATGCGACTAGCGTTTGTGAGTAAAGATCATCTCCAAGTGAACGATAACTACCTACTATCATTCTGTTTGTGAAACAGTCTTTCAATTACAAGATTGTGTCGTTTCAGGCACTATTTCTATGTGGATGACGAGAAACCTGGAAGCAAAAGCAATTTACTGCACAGAACGGAAGAAAAGAATAATCTGCATTCGAATATTCTTCTGCCATGGAGACTAAGGAGTTGAAAAAAGAGAGAAGACCAGGTTATTTTGCCAGGTAAAATCTTTCAAGTATTTATCTGTGGTACACTGGGAAATTTGTTGTAGATAGTACTTGGGTTTAATGTTATTTATTGAATATTTTTTTTAATCCTTTGCAATGTGGAAAATATCTACAGAACAAAAGTGCTTGTGTGTCAAGGACATTTCATGTTTTCACTGCTTTTGAAGTGACTTAAATGCAGGTGGGATAATCTTGTTGATCATGATCTAGATTAGGTATCGAACATTGTAAATACTGCACATTTTATGTGGAATATGCAATTAATTCCTCTTAGTAAAGAGACTGGTACTTAATGCGATGCAATGACGTGAGTCATCTGTCATAGGCCATTCGGCCCCTCGAGCCTGCTCCGCCATTTTGAATGGCGGAGCAATCTCGAAGGGCTGAATGGCCTACTCTTGCTCCTATTTTCTATGTTTCTATGTAGATACAGGGGAACCAGTGGATGTAGTATATTTGGATTTTCAAAAGGCATTCGATAAGGTGCCACATAAAAGGTTGTTACACAGGATGAGGGCTCATAGGGTTGGGGGTAATATATTAGCATGGATAGAAGATTGGTTAGGTGAGTGGGCAAGAAAGTAGCAGATGGAGTATAATGTGGAGAAATGTGAAGTTATTCATTTTGGTAGGAAGAATAGAAAAACATTTTTTTTAAATGGTGAGAAACTATTGTAGATAGTACTTGGGTTTAATGTTATTTATTGAATATTTTTACAAATCCTTTGCAATGTGAAAAATATTGGTGTTCAGAGAGATTTGGGTGTCCTTGTACAAAAAGTTAGCGTGCAGATACAGCAAGCAATAAGGAAGGCAAATGGCAAGTTGGCCTTTATTGCAAGAGGGTTGGAGTGCAAGAGTAAGGAAGTCTTGCTATTCTACAGGGCTTTGGTGAGACCTCATCTGGAGTACTGTGTATAGTTTTGGTCTCCTTGTCTAAGGAAGGATATACTTGTCTTAGAGGCAGTGTAATGAAGGTTCACTAGATTGATTCCTGTGAGGAGAGAGTGAGCAGAATGGGCCAATATTTTTTTGTACTTTAGAAGAATGAGAAGTGATCTCATTGAAACATACAAGATTCTGGGGGGCTTGACAGGGTAGATGCTGAGATTGTTTCCCCTGGCTGGAGAGTCTAGAACTAGGGGGCATAGTCTCAGGATAAGGCGTCGGCCATTAAAGACTGAGATGAGGAGGAATTTCTTCATTCAGAGGGTTGTAAATCTTTGGAATTCTCTACCCCAGAAGGCTGTGGATTCTGAGTCATTGAATATGTTCATGGCTGAGATAGATGGATTTTTGGACCCTAAGGGAATCGAGGGATACGGGGATCGGGCGGGAAAGTGGATTTGAGGCAGAAGATCAGCCATTATCTTATTGATTGGTGGAGCAGGTTCGAGGGGCCGTATGGCCTACTCTTGCTCCTATTTCTTATGTTCTTAAGTACTAGTCGGTCTCCTGTGGTGTTGCACACAAAGTCAAGACCAAGTCCGGTATTCAGGTAAAGCATGTTAGTGGGAAAACTGGACCTAGGGTGGGGAGGGGAGGAGGGGGTAGATGATAGGGACAGGACAGGAGGAGGGTTTGGACACAAGGGAGCAAAAGAAAACGATTAAGAGGTGCTTGGTACTGGAACAGGGCCCATATCTTCACAGGAGGGATGTGGAGGAGGTGGATGGGGAGAGAGGAGAATCGGTGGGGGATTGGGGGTGGAGGAGAGGGACATTTGTTGATCGGGTAAGGGTTGGATGGCACTGGGCCAGGGCCAGTTTTTTTTTCTTGGTAGGAGGGGGAACAGCACTGGGCCAGAGCACATTACCACCTTCATGGTAGCATTTTGGTGGGTGGGGGTGAACATTATAGAGATTAGGCTCAGGGTGGGGGATAGAAGATGTACAACATGGTTCTCAGCTGGTGTGGGGAAATTTGCTGCTTATTGGGTGGAGGGTGAGTTATTGCTTCGGGAGGCAGAGAAATACTCCTGGATTTGTTCTTTGGGGGTGGGATTTGTTTTTACAGCAAAAAGGGAAGGCCAAGTTTGTGCTCAGCTGGAGGGGAAGACCCAAGGGAAATTTACAATACAAATAGTACAAACAGTTGTTCAAGAACAAGTGAAAGGGAAAAGTGTAGAGCAGCAGAAAGAGAGTGTATTTTAGGCACTATAGATAAAGTGAAAACTAGAAGGCGTAAGGCGATTAAGAACATAAGAACATAAGAAATAGGAGCAGTAGTAGGCCAATCGGCCCCTCGAGCCTGCTCCGCCATTCAATAAGATCATGGCTAATCTGATCCTAACCTCAAATCTAAATTCATGTCCAATTTCCTGCCCGCTCCCCGTAACCCCTAATTCCCTTTACTTCTAGGAAACTGTCAATTTCTGTTTTAAATTTATTTAATGATGTAGCTTCCACAGCTTCCTGGGGCAGCAAATTCCACAGACCCACTACCCTCTGAGTGAAGAAGTTTCTCCTCATCTCAGTTTTGAAAGAGCAGCCCCTTATTCTAAGATTATGCCCCCTAGTTCTAGTTTCACCCATCTTTGGGAACATCCTTACTGCATCCACCCGATCAAGCCCCTTCACAATCTTATATGTTTCAATAAGATCGCCTCTCATTCTTCTGAACTCCAATGATTAGAGTCCCAATCTACTCAACCTCTCCTCATATGTCCGCCCCCTCATCCCCGGGATTAACCCAGCATCAAAGCTGAAGGTCTGGCTAGGGTGTGTGGCCCAACTAAGAGTTCTATATACAAATGCATGGAGTATAAGGAATAAATTAAATGAACTACAGGTTCAAATTCAAATTGGAGGGTATGCCATGATAGCTATTACTGAGACATGGCTGCAGGATGGTCAGGATTGGGAACTAAATATACCGGGTTATAGGGTCTACAGGAGTGATAGGGAAAATGGAAGAGGGGAAGGAGTAGCCTTAGTGATTAGAGATGAAATCACTTCAATGATAAAGGAGGATATAACGAGAGGTAAGCAGCCAACAGAGACCTTATGGGTTGAATTGAGAAATAGGAAAGGATCTAAGACTATAGTGGGAGTTGTATATCGGAGCCCTGGCAGCAGCTCTGAAGTGCTAGAATGTATAAATGCAGAGATTAGACAAGCGTGTAGCAAAGGCATAGTGGTCTTAATGGGGGATTTTAACCTTCACATAGATTGGGAAAAGCAGACTAGCAATTGTCAGAAAGGTAGTGAATTTCTTGTGTATCCGGGATAGTTTTCTACAGCAGTATGTCCGAGAGGGAACAAGGGGGCAAACCATACTAGATTTAGTAATGAGTAATGAACCAGATATAGTTAACAGCTTAACTGTGCGTGAACATCTATCCAATAGCGATCATAACATGATTGAGTTCAAGGTAGTGTTTGAAAGGGGAAAAAAGTGAATCAGCTGCTAAGATTCTAGACTTGGGTAAGGCCGACTTCAACTACTGTGGACAGAGACTGTCCACAGTAAACTGGGCAAATCTGTTAATGGGTAAAATGACTGATGATCAGTGAAAAATGTTTAAAGAAACATTTAACATGATACAGAATCGGTTTATACCCCTGAGGGGCAAGAACTCTACTTGCCCAAAAAAAAGCCGTGGACAACTAAAGAGGTAAGGGACAGTATAAGACATAAGGAAAGGGCATACAAAAAGGCAAAAAATGGCACAGATCCTGGCGAATGGGAAAGATACAAAGATCAACAAAGGGCCACAAAACAGTAAGAGCTACAAAAAGAGAGTATGAAAAGAAACTTGCAAGGGATATCAAAACCAATACGAAGAACTTTTATAGTTACATTAGGAAAAAGAGGGTGATCAGGAGCAGTGTTGGCCCCTTAAAAACTGAGAGTGGGAATATTGTCATTGACAATGGGAAAATGGCGGACATGTTGAATAATTACTTTGCGTCAGTATTTATAGTAGAAAAAGAGGATAGCATGCCGGAAATCCCAAGAAAACTAATATTGAATTGGGGACAGGGACTTGATAAAATTAACATAAGTAAAGCAACAGTAATGAAGAAAATAATAGCACTAAAGAGTGACAAATCCCCAGGACCAGATGGTTTCCATCCCAGGGTTTTAAAGGAAGTAGGTGAGCACATTGCAGATGGCCTAACTATAATCTTTCAAAGTTCTCTGGATTCAGGAACTGTCCCTCTAGATTGGAAAATTGCACGTCACTCTGCTTTTTAAGAAAGGAGAGAGAGGGAAACCAGGGACTTATAGACCAGTTAGCCTAACATCTGTTGTGGGGAAAATGCTGGAGTCTATAAATAAGGATAGGGTGACTGAACACCTCGAGAATTTTCAGTTAATCAGAGAGAGCCAGCATGGATTTGTGAAAGGTAGGTCGTGCCTGACAAACCTGATTGAATTTTTTGAAGAGATGACTAAAGTAGTGGACAGGGGAATGTCAATGGATGTTATTTATATGGACTTCCAGAAGGCATTTGATAAGATCCCACATAAGAGACTGTTAACTAAGATAGAAGCCCATGGAATCGAGGGGAAAGTACGGACTTGGTTAGGAAGCTGGCTGAGCGAAAGGCGACAGAGAGTAGGGATAATGGGTAGGTACTCACATTGGCAGGATGTGACTAGTGGAGTCCCACAGGGATCTGTCTTGGGGCCTCAATTATTCACTATTTATTAACGACTTAGATGAAGGCATAGAAAGTCTCATATCTAAGTTTGCCGATGACACAAAGATTGGTGGCATTGTAAGCAGTGTAGATGAAAATATAAAATTACAAAGTGATATTGATAGATTAGGTGAATGGACAAAACTGTGGCAAATGGAATTCAATGTAGACAAATGTGAGGTCATTCACTTTGGATCAAAAAAGGATAGAACAGGCTACTTTCTAAATGGTAAAAAGTTTAAAAACAGTGGATGTCCAAAGGGACCAAAGGGTTCAGGTACATGGATCATTGAAGTGTCATGAACAGGTGCAGAAATGATCAATAAGGCTAATGGAATGCTGGCCTTTATATCTAGAGGACTAGAGTACAAGGGGGCAGAAGTTATGCTGCAGCTAAACAAAACCCTGGTTAGACCGCACCTGGAGTACTGTGAGCAGTTCTGGGCACCGCACCTTCGGAAGGACATGTTGGCCTTGGAGGGAGTGCAGCGTAGGTTTATTGGAATGATACCCGGACTTCAAGGGTTAAGTTACGAGGAGAGATTACATAAATTGGGGTTGTATTCTGTAGAGTTTAGAAGGTTAAGGGGTGATCTGATCGAAGTTTATGAGATATTAAGGAGAACAGATAGGGTGGATAGAGAGAAACTATTTCCGCTGGTTGGGGGTTCTAGGAGTAGGGGGCACAGTCTAAAAATTAGAGCCAGACCTTTCAGGAGCGAGATTATAAATAATTTCTACACACAAAGGGTGGTAGAAGTTTGGAACTCTCTTCCGCAAACAGCAATTGATACTAGCTCAATTGCTAAATTTAAATGTGAGATAGATAGCTTTTTGGCAACCAAAGGTATTAAGGGATATGGGCCAAAGGCAGGTATATGGAGTTAGATCACAGATCAGCCATGATCTCATCAAATGGCGGAGCAGGCACGAGGGGCTGAATGGCCTATTCCTGTTCGTATGTTCCTATGAGGGTGGGCCCGATTTTCTTCTGTGGGGGTGGGGACGGAATGAAAGACCGGATGTGTCCGTACTGAAGATGGGTGGGTAGCAAGACCTCTTTGTCCTCGGTAGAGTGCGGGAAGGCCAAGTTTACCCTTAGAGGGATAGAGGGTTTGAATGAATTTCTTAAGTGAGATGTTAGTAGCCAGATTTTTATTCACTGGAGTGAGGGCAGATGGTTTTCTAGTGGTATCTCTGTTCATTTGGGCCAAAGGTTGAGAGTCCATGTGCAGTTAATTTCACAATCCTTCAATCTGATTGGTTAAGGAGATACACAGTTGCTTGTCCTGTTCACTCAGGTCCCAGATGCCCTGTAGAGGGTGCCGAGCCATTTCAGTCTCGCTCTTCCAGCAACTTGCAGCGTAAAATATCATCGAGATTAAATGGGCAAGGGCAAGTCTAAGTAACAGCAGACGATGTTCGTTGCCCTGCTACAGCAAATTCTGGGCCATTTTATAATAACTGCTGTAACTAAGGATTGGAGGATAGTGAATATTATCCTGCTAGTCACAAAAGTAAAAACATTAACCCAGAAATTAGACCAGTTAAGCCTAAAGTTAGTGGGGAAAGTGCTAGAGCATTCTAACACCTGTTATCAATGATTCTTTAGAGAACAAAGGAAATGAAGATTAATAGCAACAGGTTACGTATTACACATCTTTTGAAATTCCTTGAGGCAAATAAATAGTAGAATCAAGGAAAATGCAGCACAGAAAGAGGCTATTCGGCCCATTAGTCCTGAGCTGGTGCTAGCTCTTCAACCAGAATTGTCTACTCTAATCCCATTTCTGTGCCTTTTTAAACACTAATTCAATTCCCATTTAAATGACGTTGTAGTTTCTGCCTAAATAGCCACTTCAATAGTAAAGCATTCCTTTTATTAACTGTCTGTAAAAACATGTCTTCTAATTTCCCTCTTCAATTTTCAAATGATAATCCTGAGTTTATAACCCTTTGCTACTGATTGACCAACCTGTGAAACAATCTTTCATATTCACCATTTCATAATTTTGAAAACATCTCTTGGATCCCTCCTTAAGTATCTCTGTTCGATTGAAGGCTTAGTTCTTTCAAGCTTTCCTCATAACTATGTTCTCATTCCTGCTATCATTCTATTGAATCTTTGCTGTACCCTTTCTATGGCTGTAACATCCCTCCTACAACCCCAAGCCCCGTACCCCAGAACTGCAATCAATACTTTTGTTGACCGGAGGTCACCAGTTACGGTTATTGGCTTTGTAGAAAGAGGAGAAGAGTCAATTCTCGCTCAACTCTCAATTCGCTTTATTCACGTCGTTAGATCATATACATATAGCTTATACGCCTGGTTATATATGGACATGTAGTTTGCACCAGGTTATACAGTTTTTATACCCAAAATGCGATCTAAACGCACACCCGCTAGGTTTCTCTGACACTCCCTGAGTGGTCACAGAATATAAAGGCTAATACCCGAAAAGGAGAGCTGACGCTGACCAGGCATTCCGTTCTCTCTTTCAACGTCGTCCCTACGTCCCTGACGTAGGTTCTTCCACTTCCGCGATGGTTGGTCTCCGGAGTCTTCGCTGGCTCCACGCCCCAGATTCTTCATTCTTATTCCGAATCTTATCTCTTCAAGCTGTGCTGTCTCTCTCCCATTGGTTTAGGCTTGCTCGCCTAGTCTGTGTCTTCTCCTCATTGGCTCTGTCCCAAGGACTTAGGTAGCATTACCTCATTACTCCTTTTCTAAATAAGTACTTGTGTCTTATCACATCTCCATTGTCTTTCACAAAACTTAGCTAATTCAAATCAGTTCCAGCCAGCTCAGGCCAGCGACTGAACTCAGGTTACTTCAGTGCAAAAGTTGCTTTTGCCTGTGTGTCAGCAGTTTAGAATCTCAGGTTACTTCAGTTCAAAAGTTGCTTTTGCCTGTGTGTCAGCAGTTCAGAATAAACTCAGTAGTTTCTGCAGCCCCTGGCCAACACTTTGGTTTAATCAATGTCATGTGCAAGTTCAACATCGCCTCCTTGAACTTGTATTTAACGCATCTAAACAGAATCCCATTTGGCTTATTCTAACTGCAATCCCACTTTAACATTCTGCACATCTGTTTTTCTATTAAGATTCTTAACGGAGTAAGGTATATTTCTTTTTGCGATTCTTTTCCCCAAAATATATTGCTTCATGTATCGCTTAACCGATGTGCATCTGCCACCTATCTGTCCACTCCGGTAACCTGTCTGTCCTGGATTCATCCTCACAGTTTGTTATGTCCCTAATTTGCTATCATCAGCAAACACTGCTATTATTTTTGTATCCAGATCCAAATGTTAGACTTATTTTCAGTTTTAGACTTTTTTATAAATCAGTCTGATCAATCAAGGTTGTTTTAAGGAGCTTGCATCTGGATAAATTGGATCATTCTTGCTAGCTGTAGATGACCTCTATAATCAGCTTTATGACTGACTTGCAATGAAACCTGATTTGCCCATACACTCCTTTTGTTCAGAAAAGTTAGTTTAAGAACAGATGGGAGGAACAAAAGATCTTAATTCACGTCGCTGTGTCTTTTTAAAGCAGACCTGATTTATTAAAATAGTTTATTAAATTACAATAGATTAATGCAAAAGCTTGTTTTCTATCTCCCTGAAGAATGGTGAATGGTAGATTAACCTCGTATATGTAGACCCTAAAATTGAATTTAAGAACAGTATTACTTGTTCATTTAATAATTCATCTTTGCTGTCTTCAGAGCGCTGTAAATGTAGAACATTCCATTCAGAGAAAGTTCAATGGTGTTCACACTCTTACCAACCTTATCCTTGTTTGTGTTGGGTGGGGTCGGGGGGAAAACAGAGAGCAAAAAACTTTCTTTACTGTTGCAGTACCAGCAACTTACATTTATATAGCATCTTTAATTTTTATTCGTTCATGGGATGTGGGCATTGCTGGCAAGGCCAGCATTTATTGCCCATCGCTAATTGCCCTTGAAAAGTGGTGGTGAGCCGACTTCTTGAACCACTGCAGTCCATATGGTGAAGGTTCTCCCACAGTGCTGTTAGGTAGGGAGTCCCAGGATTTTGACCCATGACGATGAAGGAACGGTGATATATTTCCAAGTCGGGATGATTTGTGACTTGGAGGGGAACATGCAGGTGGTGGTGTTCCCATATGCCTGCTGCCCTTGTCCTTCTGGGTGGTAGAGGTCGCGAGTTTGGGAGGTGCTGTTGAAGCCTTGGCGAGTTGCTACAGTGCATCCTGTGGATGATACTCACTGCAGCCACGGTGAGCCGGTGGTGAAGGGAGTGAATGTTTAAGGTGGTGGATGGGGCGTTAAACAAGCGTCTGCTTTGTCCTGGATGGTGTTGAGCTTCTTGAGTGTTGTTGGAGCTGCACTCATCCAGGCAAGTGGAGAGTATTCCATCACACTCCTGACTTGTACCTTGTAGATGGTGGAAAGGCTTTGGGGAGTGAGGAGGTGAGTCACTCGCCACAGAATACCCTGCCTCTGACCTGCTCTTGCAGTCACAGTATTTATGTGGCTGGTCCAGTTAAGTTTCTCGTCACTGGTGACCCCCAGGATGTTGATGGTGGGGGATTCAAGTTTCTGGGTCAATGGTGACCCCCAGGATGTTGATGGTGGGGGATTCGGCGATGGTAATGCCGTTGAATGTCAAGGGGAGGTGGTTAGACTCTCTTGTTGGAGATGGGCATTGCCTGGCACTTGTTTGGTGCGAATGTTACTTGCCACTTATCAGTCCAAGCCTGGATGTTGTCCAGTCTTGCTGCATGCAGGCACGGACTGCTTCATTATCTGTGGGGTTGCGAATGGAAGTGAACACTGTGTAATCATCAGCGAACATCCCCATTTCTGACTTTATGATGGAGGGAAGGTTATTGATGAAGCAGCTGAAGATGGTTGGGCCTAGGACACCGTCCTGAGGAACTCCTGTAGCAATGTCCTGGGGCTGAGATGATTGGCCTCCAACAACCACTACCATGTTCCTTTGTGCTAGGTATGACTCCAGCCACTGGAGAGATTTCCCCCTGATTCCCAGTGACTTCAATTTTACTAGGGCTCCTTGGTGTCACACCCAGTCAAATGCTGCCTTGATGTCGAGGGCAGTCATTCTCACCTCACCTTAGGAATTCAGCTCTTTTGTCCATGTTTGGACCAAGGCTGTAATGAGGTCTGGAGCCGAGTGGTCCTGGCGGAATCCAAACTGAGCATTATTGAGCAGGTTATTGGTGAGTAAGTGCCGCTTGATAGCACTGTCGACGACATTGTCGATCGCTTCGCTGATGATTGAGAGTAGACTGATGGCGCGGTAATTGGTCGGATTGGATTTGTCCTGCTTTTTGTGAACAGGACATACCTGGGCAATTTTCCACATTGTCGGGTAGATGCTCGTGTTGTAGTTGTACTGGAACAGTTTGGCTAGAGGCGCAGCTAGTTCTGGAGCACAAGTCTTCAGCACTATAGCCGGGTTGTTGTCAGGGCCCATAGCCTTTGTTGTATCCAGTGCACTCAGCCATTTCTTGATATCACGTGGAGTAAATCGAATTGGCTGAAGACTGGCTTCTGTGATGGTGGAGATAGTGGGAGGAGGCTGAGATGGATCATCCACTTGGCACTTCTGGCTGAAGATGGTTGCAAACACTTCAGCCTTGTCTTTTGCACTCACTGCTGGACTCTGCCATCATTGAGGATGGGGATGGTCACAGAACCTCTTCCTCCTGTTAGTATTTTAATTGGCAAACGTCATTCATGATTGGATGTGGCAGGACTGCAGAGCTTTGATCTGATCTGTTGGTTGTGGAATCGCTTAGCTCCGTCTATAGCATGTTGCTTCCGCTGTTTAGCATGCATGTAGTCCTGTGTTGTAGCTTCACCAGGTTGGCACCTCATTTTTAGGTATGCCTGGTGCTGCTCCTGGCATGCTTTTCTAAACTCCTCATTGAACCAGGGTTAATTCCCTGGCTTGTTGGTAATGGTAGAGCGAGGAATATGTCAGGCCATGAGGTTATAGATTGTGCTGGAATACAAATCTGCTGCTGCTGATGGCCCATAGCGCCTCATGGATGCCCAGTTTTGAGCTGCTAGATCTGTTCTGAATCTATCCCATTTAACAAGGTGGTAGTGCCACACAACACTAAAGAATGTTCCAAGCCCCTTTACAGGTAGGGCGGGGTATGGAAAATGTACACAAGCCAGGGAAGCAGAGATTATGAAGGGTAACCAAATTACTGCCAGTCAACACCTCTGGTGCTGAAAATTAACTATTGCAAATGTGGAGTCTCATTCCTTCAGGTTTTAATTGTTGTCAATTTAAATTTTTTTAACTTTTCCTTTCTGTCTTTTTTCTTGCTCTCTTTCCCTCTTTATTTCTCTTTCTGTTCCTGATTTGACATTGTATTCACCCACTCTAATTTACACTTCTTTCTCAGTCCTTGTGCTGCTAATTTCACAATCCTTAAATCTGGTTAAGGAGAAACACAGTTGTTTGCCCTGTTTACTCAGGTACCAGATGCCTTGTTTTCCTCGCTGTGACGTTATCAGCTCGCACTTTCAGCAACTTGCCACGCAAATAATTTAAAAACCTAAATGTGCAAGGGCAAGTCTACTTAACAGCAGAAGTCGTTAGATTCCCAGCTACAGCAAATTATGGCCCAATGCAATTGTGCAGTTTTACTGAATAGGAAATAACTGCCAATGAAATATTTAAATACTGCATTTATAGTCATTCATAATTTAGTAAAACAACATAGTTGCACTGTTTCCATATTCACTGTTTCCATATTATCTGTGTGTGCTTGGCTTTTGACAACACACAACAATATTTAAATCCAGATAGAAGTATTTTTGGTAAGTGGTTGGTAGCCTATTTGCATTGACAACAGAGCCAAACAATAGGGTAATGGTTTGTGGTGGTGGGGGGTGTGGGTGGGGTGGAAGAGCCTAAAGTAATGAAACAAGCAGGAAGGGAAAATGTTTATTAAATGACTGGAATGGGATTTGTGCAAAAGAAAAGGGTGATGAGAGTAAATGGGAAGAGATAACAATAAATGACCATTTTTAATGTCTTAGCACTTAGACCAGTTTGATGTTTACTGCAAGATTAAGTTTGTTCTTTTGAACAGTTCCAGTTGTAGAATTTTGAGGATCCAATTGGTCTACTCGCCAATAAATGCAGCGTGTGAACCATTGACGATTCAGTGCCTGCTTTGTAAGTTCCTATGCAGCAGGTGTGTCACTTCTCTGGTAGTAGTTTTTATTAAGAATCTGTTTTAAACACTTCAGACATATTAGATTAGTTTGGTTTCCAATTTAATTGATTTGTTGTGGTGAAGCATCAAAATGATAACTACTAAGAATAAAAGGGAAGAGGGGAGAAGCTTATGTGCATAGATCTGTACAGTCACCAACCCATCTCAAATCCTGTGGTTTCATACATACTCAGATTTATGGGAAAATTCAAACTTTTTGACACGGCCACAAAAGAAGTTGGTCCACAAGATTCGAAGGCAAGAAGGTGGGGGGGGGGGGGTGCGGTAGTGGGAGGAGTGGTGAGTGGTGAAAAGAGATCCTAGAGTACTTTAGAAATTGGACAATCAAAGGGTAGTTGTACGTGATAGTGACGTGTTCCAGGGATTGATGCTCAGATTATTAACTACTTCACACAGTGCTCCTTTGCTTAGTGTGATGCCAGACACAGGTAGTTCTGGCAAATTCAAGAAGCTGGGTAGTTTTTTGATAAATATGTTTGAGTATAAGGGCATAGAGTATAGTGTATTTTGAATTTTAGGAGCAGTCAAATGGACCACAGTGTTTCATTCCATTTCTCTACCACAGCAGTCACAATACAAAACAAGCACTGTTGCCTTTTAATCTATATTAGTATTGATCAAGTTTTGAAATGATGATTCTGGCTATCAAAACTGACGCTGAGATTGCAATTTTAGAATCCATGTATAATATGAGGTAGGGAAATGTTCATCTATATATACCTGCCAATATTTCCTAAATACAGCCACTCCTCAAATGTTCTTAGAAACCGTTCATTAATAATTTAGCCCCCACCCCCAAAAAAGCAAAATTATCCCTGACCTAACAGACTTTTATATCCTGTAATAAATAGATTAAGGAACCATTCAAAATTCTCATCATCTACCACCTCTATCTCTAGAGGTAGACCTCTACCACCTAGAAGGGCAAGGGTAAGGGCAGGAGGCTCAAGGGAACAACACCACCTGCACGTCCCCCTCCAAGTCACACACCATCCCGACTTGGAAATATATCGCCGTTCCTTCATAGTCGCTGGGTCAAAATCCTGGAACTCCCTACCTAACAGCACTGTAGGAGAACCTTCACCACACGGACTGCAGCAGTTCAAGAAGGTGGCTCATCACCTTCTCGAGGGCAATTGGGATGGGCAATAAATGCTGGCCTTGCCAGCGACGCCCACATCCCATGAATGAATTTTTAAAAAAATAAACCCATTTCAAAAGTGTGTGTGAAAATAATTGTTTTCATGATATAAAAAGTGTAAAGTACCAACCTACTTTGAGTATTCTCTGCACTTTTATTAATGATCAGATCAATCAATTCCACATGACTAATATATTCATAGTTGACTCAGAAACAAAATGACACCAGGTACTTCTCTATAATGTTGATCAGACAAATCACGTCAGTAGCTCTTGTCTGTGTTCCTCATGATCTTGAGTGATCAGGGGCCATCCATAATTCTTTTAAAAACATGACAGATTTAAAAGGTTAAATTAGGCAGCAGGATTTGTAATTGTAACTGTTTAGATGATTTAAACTCGAATTTTCAGTCTGCTGAATCCATTTTCATGAAATTGGAGCCACTGTACATTAAATTGTTGCATGCTGTACTTTGTTTTTCCACCAAGGCTTCTTATGCACAAATCTGTGTGGCTTGCTCAGTCAGCAAGCAGAACAATTGTAAATGTGTCACCCAAGGGAAAATCACTTACTCATTAGTCTTATCACAAACAGTGATCCTAAAAATGCATAGAAGGTATACATGCTGATTAAAATGTTTGATCTTTTGTGATATTTTGCATTCCTGGAAAAGATTAGTTTATATTTTTCCCACAATATTTCAACATGGGAGTAAAGCATTTGGTTGGTAGAGACAAAATTGAATATAATCTTGATTTCATCCTGCCTCACTATCACTGAAAACGAAAGTAATTTCCTCTTAAAACCAGCCATAAGCACTTTGATTTCTGCTACACCACCCTTGGGGCCTTTTATCCCAAAAGGCTTAAATAGGAAGGCGGAACGGTCCAACTGGACGGAGCATTCCGTGGCAGCGTGGCCAGGCCCATCCTTCACAACACTGGGGTTAGGTAGAACCTCAGCACGTAGTGACATTTTGTGTTTTCGTACCAAGGGTCCACGCAAAGCTTGATGCAGCCGCACACGAAATTGGCCTTCAGGATGAGGGCCACGTTGGGCACGCCTTTCCCCCCTTTCTTCAGAGATTTGTACATTGTGTCCCTGTGGACATGGTCCATTTTTGATCTCCAGATAAAGTGGAAGATGGCTCGGGTGACTGTCACGGCGTAGAAGCGAGATATGGGCCAGACCTGTGCCAAGTACAGCAACACCAAGAGCACCTTGCACCTGATGACCAGGTTTTTGCCCACGATCGAGAGGGATCGTCGATCCCACAGACCCAGTTTCTGCTTCACCTTGGAAATACGCTCCTTCCAGTTTTTGGTGCACGCCCTGGCCCCCCCGAACCAGATCCCCAGCACCTTCAGGTAATCCGACCTGACTGTGAAGGGGACAAAGGATCGGTCGGTCCAGTTCCCAAAGAACATGGCCTCGCTCTTGGTACGATTTACCCTGGCCCCCGAGGCCAGTTCGAACTGGTCACAGATGCTCATCAATTTGTGGAACGACAGCTGATCCGAGCAAAAAAACGGCGACGTCGTCCATGTACAGGGAGGCCTTGACCTGAGTGCTCCGCTGCCTGGGATCGTCACCCCTCTTATGCCCGCATCTCTCCTGATGGACTCAAAAGGGTTTGATGCAGCACACGAACAAGACGGAGGAGAGAGGACAGCCCTGCCTGACTCCAGATTTGATCGGAAAGCTTTCTGATTCCCACCCGTTGATTGAAACAACGCTACTGATGTTTGTGTAAAGCAGTTGGATCCAATTGCGGATTCCCTCCCCAAACCCCTTTTTGGAGAGCACGTCCATCGTGTACGTGTGGAATATTCTGTCAAAGGCCTTCTCCTGGTCCAGGCTGATCAGGCAGGTGTTCACCCCCCTGTCTTGTACATAGGCGATTGTATCCCTGATTTTCTCCTCCCTGTTGCTTTTTCAGCTTCTTGGCACAGGTTGGGAATTAAACTTGGGATATTTTTGCTTTGTAGGCTGTTAGATGCTGTCTTTATCAGCTGAGACATTAGGGAAACTGTGCAGATTCTCATTGTTGGACTATAGCAAGGATATCAAGGCATTGGAGGCAGTGCAGAAAAAAGCAACCAAGCTGATACCTAACTTAAGGCATCTGAACTATGAGGTGAGGTTGAAGAGCCGGGGATTGTTTACTATGGAGAAGAGAAGTCTAGAGAAGAGATTATTCAAGATTGAGTCCTTTCCATTCCTGCACTTGCCTTTTATCCTAATATCTCTAATCATGCTGAATTATACATTGAGAAGAGGGGTGCACAACAGTCCAAAATTGACACAATTGTATTTGTATCATTTCTTTGTTTTTTGAAAGGTTCATCAAGTCTCTTTAGCTAGAAATTTCCTCATTTTGATGCGTGAATGGAGGAAGCCCTGAGGAAATTCCTGGTGTTAGTATTCTGGCATAGTTTTCTGTTTTTAACCCATTTAATTTTTTCACTTGTTGCTCGTTATTGTAAAATTTGGCGTTGATTCTTGCATACTGTTCAAGGTTGTCATCAGCTCTTTAGTAAAGGGTAGTGTGTGTTGCTCACTGGGTGGGTGGTGGTTGCCATAAGAGCATAGGCATATACCACTGCATCTGCTTTTTATCTCCTTGGTGTGTCAAATCAGCTGTTGCAATGTGAGCTCATTCAGCAACAGCTGTTTTTTTTGTCAGCAGAAGATCTGGCACTTATGCTTCTTGATCTTCTCACTGCTGCTCTGTTTCCTAATATTTTCTCTTCCTGTTAGGGAATGGATGTTCTTAGTTATAAGTTGATAAGTTAGTCCACAAAATAATAGATCTCACTCTCCCCTCTACCAATCAGATTGCAGCATTTTTGACAAGTCACTGCAAGCTAGAATGTAAAATCCAGGAAGTGAAAGGTACAACACTAAAATTATTTGTAAAAACAGTTAGTGAGCGGAAAAAAGAGAGGATAAGAAATATCGAATTAAATAAGAGCAAGAAGGAAAAAGTAAAAAAAATGTTTAATTATCAAGAACTATTAAAATCAGGAGTAATGAGACTCCACATTTTTAAGTTAATTTTCAGTTGTTTGGTGGTCATTAAGACTTAATTAGTTTAGACCTGATATATTTAAGTGTACCTGTTTTGTGGCAACATTAGTTAGTTTCCAGCTGGGCAGAAGAGCAAGTTGGCGCTGGTCCGTTGATTCTGTTGATTGCAGCTGGCAACATTGCTTTAATGTGAACTTGTCAGATCACCAGCGAATCAGGAAGAGCAAGTTCCAGGTTTCTGCATTTGACAGCACATAGTGGATGCCGGAACTTTCTCGTTCATTTGGCCACCAATAATGGTGAGTACTATTGAGCTCGCTGTTTTTAAAGCAATTTCCAGCCCATTATCGCATCCAATTAGCTGGACTTCAGTTTTAATAAGAATCACCCCCCAAACTTTCACCTTGACTGAACTGTCAATCAGGTCATTCAACTAGAGATAATTACAGGGACCCAAGACTCTCCTATAGGCAAGTTATCACTTGTCTTGCACCGATATGTCCTTGGAGGCGTTAATCCCTAGGAGGACAGCTGTTAGGACAAAGCAAGCTTGTAGATGAATACTTATCAGCTAAAGTCTCTGTCTGGTAACTTTTAATTTTACTGGAAACGAAACTGACATTTATAGCCTTCTAACAGAAACTCACTTAGTAGGCAAAAGCTAAAAGTTAATATAAAGAATTAACTGTTTCCTTACACTTGCGGTCTTGATTCCAGCTCCTACTTGACACTGCTGCTTTCCTCCAGAGGCAGTGTCTCAGCCTCATTCTGCAATAGATCCACGTCACATTACACCGATAGGAGTGACTAGTAACTCTAGTATAACTGCAACATATTTTTGTTTTATTTCCTAGTACTGATGTGCATCACCCTAATGAGCAAAAAGTGTTGTAACTTTACTACACTTCAAATACAAAAATCTTGATGTAATTTTTTTCTGTAAGTTGGTGGGCATCTGACTTAACTACGTTCTACACAGGACTGTATTAACGGTAGTGGACTAAGCTGTGTTTGCACGCAGAAATTTCTGGCAATTATTTTGCTCTTTTGGGCCATTTCAAATATTTCTGCAATTTCTTTTGTTTACATTGTAAGACTACAGGCCTGTGTGTAGCTCTTGAAAAATTTACACTACACTCATAACAATGTCCCTTTGAACTGGCAGCAAACTGCATTGGCCGCCTAGAATGCGCGTTGCGATACACAAAACATCTACTGCAATAAACCAGTTTTGTGTGAGTGTGTGGCAGGCTGTAATATTATGATGTCAGGATGGCATGT
Organism: Heptranchias perlo; assembly: GCF_035084215.1. Lineage (NCBI taxonomy): Eukaryota > Metazoa > Chordata > Chondrichthyes > Hexanchiformes > Hexanchidae > Heptranchias > Heptranchias perlo. Next base: position 71,216,699 of record NC_090329.1, on the reverse strand, counting down.
TGTGAAAATGCTTCCAGATCACACAGCTGCTGGTCCAGTGCTTTTAGTAGTTTTACCTCTAGGCCACCCACTGCAGGAGACCTGGGTTACTGGAGCCAGCAGCAGTTTAAATTGTATTCTTAGAGGAGCACTGTTTTTGCTATTTAATGCAGTGCATTCCTCCCCACCCACAACAAATTATATAACATTAATACCAAGCTAAACTTACCTTCGTGTAATGGCCTTGGGATGTGGCAAACTTCTGATCACTACTGACTGAATAAAATTGCACTTTCGGGCTGATGCTGAGCGGTAAATTTTACAGGTGAATGAGCTATGGCAAATTTTATGTATGCGAAAGACCGTATTATGATGGCTTTTTACTTGAATAAAACCATGCCTGGAACTTGTCAACAGTGTTCATTTGGTGGTTGGATTACTCCTAGTTAATCTTAAACATGTCTTTAATTGAGGTCTGATCTGTCATCAGAAATTAAGAATTTGTATAGAGGAACTACTATAGAGGAACTAATCCTCTGGCCCTAGTGCATTTGCTGTGTACAGTAGTATTTTCAATGTTTCAGATCTCTGATACTGGAAGGTTTGATACTTTTTTCAATCCAAAAAATTAGAAGTGCAGTACTGTACCTCAAAAAAAAATCCTACTGATTAGGCTTGTTTAGCTTATTTTCTGCCATTTGCTATTTTTTAAAAAATCTAACGTGATGTTTTAAAATATATAAAAAATAAAATTTATTGATGGAACTATCAAAGAATAACTCCCGAGTCTAATACAGAGGATGAAAATTTAGGCAATACATTTAAAAATTTTAAACATTTTGGAGCATGAATTCAAAATTGGTATTGGCACTGATGCCATTTGGCGCCTAAGTTTTATTTTTTATTATATATGCAAGTTTACGCTAATGTGTGTGAATGTTTTCAACAAAATTTGTTGCTTTTTATAAAATCAAACTGATCTGGTGTTGCCTGTTTTTTTAAATTTGTGCTTTCTGTTGACTATTAAACATTTTAATGTGTCTGTGATCATGCAGTCTAAGTTATATGAAATGCCATGTAATTCATCCCACTATTCACACTTGATGTTAAATTAAATAGTTGTGACTGAGATTTGTTTTCTCTTATCTTTTCATCTTCAGGTCAAAGAGTGCACCTATTGTGTGTTTGTTTTCACATTTCTTCAATCTCCAGGTTGTCTGATTTTTCTTTGGCTTTTCATTAGTGTAATTAATCACATACTTCATTCTCTATGATAGTTCTCTTAACATGGTAAAATGGTTTAATCTTATCCATTCACTATCATTTTATGGATTGTGTAATCATTAAATTTAGTCTTTGGGCAAATCCTATATCAAAAGTTAACATGGGAGTTATGTTGTCTTCGGATAATTAAAAGGCGCTTCATTGCAGATTTTAAAAAAAATCTGGAGTTTTAAGATACATTTCTCTTTTTCTGCTTTGTGTTTTCTTAATTTACACCTGCACTTCCTGTTTTCTTTCACAAGTTATTTTCCTTCTAATTGCTGACTTTTTTGGATATCCTTTGCTCTATTCATTTTCACATACCCACTTTTTTAGTTTATCTCTTCCTAAATTTTGGGTTTCATATTGGCTGAATTTCTCTTGATTTCCCCTTCACAGGTTCTTCACACAATGGTTGTTCCTGAACACTAACTCTGACAGCTAAGAAAGATGAATTTAGAGATAATTGGCAATAGGCACTTTGTCAATCAGTTACAGCTACTTTTATAAGAGCCCAGCAGCAATTTTTTTTTTTACAAAATGCGGACGGTGGTGGATTCTTCCGGCCCTCCACCCGCAGATTTAATAGTAAACTGAAGCTTCAAAAAATTTTAAACTAACTGCAAAAATCTCCACCTCCTCGTCTTCCATCCAGCTAAGCCTTGGCGTGCCATCTTGCCGTCCGGCGGAGGCGGTATCCCCAGTGAAGGGCTCTCTATGCAGGAGTCTTCCCCTGTACCATTGGGGATCTGGGGTGGAGTGTGTTGCACTGAGCGGTCCCCATGAACCGACTTTTAAGCCACTACATGGACTCTCAGGCTGCCTGTACGTTTTGTGGCCTGGATGAGTCCTTTTTTCATGCATACATCGAGTGTGAGAGGTTTTAGCCCCTCTTCCATTATTTGAAGGGGCTGCTCCTCAACTTCTAGTTGCACTTCAGTCCCAGGCTCCTAATTTTTGGCCACTCTGAGGAGGTGGGGTAGGCAAGTCGGAGGACCTCCTCGTAGGTCTGCACTTGAGCCTGGCCAAGGTGACCATCCACAGGTCCAGGTTAGACACGGCCCATGGGGGCAATCGCTCCGGCTGCCTGCCTCCCATCCGCAGCTTTCTCCATGCCCAGGTGTCCCTGGAGAAGGAGCATGCGGTGTCTGCCAGTACGCTTGAGGCCTTCTACGACGGGTGGGCATTGCAAGGACTGGAGTGTATAGTGGATAGGGACAACAATATTGTTGTTTAGCTTGATAAGTTTCCTTTCGGTTATGTAGGGTTTGGTTGTTTGTGTCACTTCAGGGAAGGGTGCACTTGTTTTAATTTTCTTTATTTTGGGTTGATGACACTGGGGCGACCCAGTGTCCCTGTTTATTTATTATCTTATAAAAAAAAATAAAAATAAGTAAATAAAAATATGTATTTACTCTGAAAACTCCAATTTGACAAGGGACTTCAAATTGACTATCAAGCTCTTGGCTCTTTTTAGCATTAGATGAGGTTGAATTCAGATCTGGGTATAATTTAGGCATTCAAACACTGATGTCTTGAAGATTTTAGAAGACTTGAATATATATATTTTTTGCTTCAAGTACCGGACTCCCTCTGCAATAGGAACTGCATAATAAAAACTTTGTTCACCATCATTGATTAACCCTGAAACATACTTTGTTATTTAACAAAATAGCCAAATGCTGTACAACAACAACTTGAATTTATATAGCACCTTTAACGTAGTAAAATGTCCCAAGGCGCTTCACAGGAGCGTTATTAAGCCAAATTTGACACAAGATATTAGGACAAGAAAGCTTGGTTAGAGGTAGGTTTTAAGGCATGTCTTAAAGGAGGAGAGAGAGGGTTAGGGAGGGACTTCCAGAGCTTAGGGCCTAGGCAGCTGAAGACACAGTCCCCAATGGTGGAGCGATTAAAATGAGGGATGCGTAATAGGCAAGAATTGGAGGAGCGCCGAGATCTCTGAGGGTTGTAGGGCTGGAGGAGGTTACAGAGATAGTGATGGGCGAGGCCATGGAGGGATTTGAAAACAAGGATGAGAATTTTAAAATCGAGGCGTTCCCGGACTGGGAGCCAATGTAGGTCAGCAAGCACAGGGGTGATGGGAGAACGGGACTTGGTGCGAGTTAGGATACGGGTGGCCGAGTTTTGGATGAGCTCAAGTTTATGGAGGATGGGAGGCCAGCCAGCAAAGCATTGGAATAGTCGAGTCTAGAGGTAACAAAGGCAAGGATGAGGGTGTCAGCAGCAGGTGAGCTGAGGCAGGGGCGGAGACGGGCGATGTTATGAAGGTGGAAGTAGGCGGTCATGGTGATGGAGCGGATATGTGGTCCAAAGCTCATCTCAGGGTCAAATAGGACGCCAAGTTTGCGAACGGTCTGCTTCAGCCTCAGACAGTGTCCAGGGAGAGAGATGGAGTCGGTGGTTAGTGAGCGGAGTTTGCAGCGGGGACCAAAGACAATGGCTTTGGTCTTCCCAATATTTAGTTGGAGGAAATTTTTGCTCATCCAGTACTGGATGTCAGACAAGCTGAGTGACAAATGAGACACAGTGGAGGGGTTGAGAAAGGTGGTGGTGAGGTAGAGCTGGGTGTCGTCAGCGTGCATGTGGAATCTGATGTGTTTTCGGATCATGTTGCTGAGGAACTGCATGTAGATAAGAAATAGGAGGGGGTCAAGGATAGATCCTTGGGGGACTCCAGAGGTAACGGTATGGGAGCGGGAAGAGAAGCCATTGTAGGTGATTCTCTGGATATGACTGGATCAATAAGAATGGAACCAGGCGAGGGCAATCCCACTCGGCTGGACGACGGAGGAGAGGCATTGGTGGAGGATGGTGTGGTCAATCATGTCAAAGGCTACAGACAGGTCGAGAAGGATGAGGAGGAATAGATTATCATGGTCACAGCCACATAGGATGTCATTTGTGATTTTGATAAGGGCCGTTTCAGTACTGTGGCATGGGCAGAAACCTGATTGGAGGGATTCATACATGGAGTTGAGAGAAAGATGAGCATGGATTTGGGAGGCGACAAACACGTTCAAGGACTTCAGCGAGGAAAGGGAGGTTGGAGATGGGGCGTTAGTTTGCAAGGACAGAGGGGTCAAGGGTGGGTTTTTTGAGGGGGGGGGTAATGACGGCAGATTTGATGGGGAGGGGGACAGTACCTGAGGAGAGGAAAACGTTAACAATATCAGCTAACATGGGGACCAGGAAGGGAAGTTCGGTGGTCAGCAGTTTGATGGGAATAGGGTCAAGGGAGCAGCAGTTGCGTCTCATGGTCAAGATGAGCTCGGAGAGGGCATGGGGGGAGATAGGAGAGAAACTAGAAAAAGATGTGAGTTCATGGCTAGGGCAAGGGAGAACCCATGGGGAAGTTTGGTTTGGTGAGCTCGGGGAAGGAAGGGAAGTGGCAGAGGCAGCTGAATGGATGGTCTCAATCTAAGTGACAAAGACGTCCAGGAGTTCCTTGCACTTTTCTTTGGTGGTGAGGGTGGAGGGGGCAGGGGAGAGGGGTTTAAGACAACGGTTTGTAGTGGAGCATAGAAGCCGGGGTTCATGTTTGCATTCCAGGGTGATCCTGGAATAGTGAATAGTTTTGGCAGGGAAGAGCAAATTGAAGGTATATTTAATTGTGGTTTACAAACACTATAAAAGTAAATCTATTATAGACTTAAATTTGTGGCAGAGCAATTCTTGTAAATCTTGACTTTTAGATATTTGTATTTTCCTAATTTTGAAATAATTTCCACAACACGCTTCTCAGTTACAGGGAAAGGAAGGGGGGGGTGTAACTTGAGTGTAGCAGTATATATCCAGTTTTTAAAATCTTCTGTGCCATGTGAACTCATTTAAATCATGATGTGGAGATGCCGGTGATGGACTGGGGTTGACAATTGTAAACAATTTAACAACACCAAGTTATAGTCCAACAAATTTATTTTAAATTCCACAAGCTTTCGGAGGCTTCCTCCTTCCTCAGGTGAACGGTGTGGAAATGAAATTTTCGAATCCTTCGCATTTGAAAATCACAGAACAATGCCTGGTGATTGCCTTGGCAACGGGCAGTAATCACAGTGAGCAGACAGAAAGGTGTCACCTAAAAGGCCACCGAATATACAAACCCCCCAAAAAAAAGAGAGAGAGAGAGAAGGAAGACAGTCAATGACCCGTTATATTAAAAACAGATAACATTTGTTCGCTGGTGGGGTTACGTGTAGTGTGACATGAACCCAAGATCCCGGTTGAGGCCGTCCTCATGGGTGCGGAACTTGGCTATCAATTTCTGCTCGACGATTTTGTGTTGTCGTGTGTCTTGAAGGCCGCCTTGGAGTATGCTTACCCGAAGGTCGGTGGCTGAATGTCCATGACTGCTGAAGTGTTCCCCGACAGGGAGAGAACCCTCCTGTTTGGCGATTGTTGAGCGGTGTCCGTTCATCCGTTGTCGCAGCGTCTGCATGGTCTCGCCAATGTACCATGCTCTGGGGCATCCTTTCCTGCAACGTATGAGGTAGACAACGTTGGCCGAGTCACAGGAGTATGAACCGTGCACCTGGTGGGTGGTGTCCTCTCGTGTGATGGTGGTATCTGTATCGATGATCTGGCATGTCTTGCAGAGGTTACCGTGGCAGGGTTGTGTGGTGTCGTGGACGCTGTCAGTAATGCATTGTGCAATGATGGGACTCTTGATAGAAATGGAAAATAATGTTCTTTCTTTCTCCCCTCGCGCTCTCCTCCCCCCAACCTTCTCTGGTATACCTGGATGGGCCTGGGGAACTGACTTTTAGGGGAAGCAATTGGGAAAGAATTGATATGCATTATTGGATAGTTACAAAAAAGTATTATAGTCGTGAAGAATTTTACTGTCTGCCTTATTGCAGGATGGGGATGGGGATGTGGCACATTGTGGGGGGAAGCTAGTGCCAAGCAGCTTACATTGCTACCCCACCAACACAGCATTTGTCACCAGTAGTATTGCAGGTTATTGGTTGTGCGAGAAAATAAGTCATTAACTCACTGAGCTGGATCAAGAGCACTTCTCCAAAATCTGATCCACATTACTATGTCTGCCAACAGTTAGTTAACTGTCACATTTGTAACCTAGGATATAGATGGTGGGGGGGGAGAAAAGTACACCAATCCCCCAATTGTGGAAACTCAAAGCTATGATGGAGCAGCCATAAATCCACCAACCAAATGATACAGCCATGTACTTGAACGCAACTACTACTTACTAGAACTACTTGTGTTCATCTGCAAGACTTTTCTGATATGCTGTGCAATGTATGCTGGATACTGAGGCTCGTTCAGTAGCTTGTTGGTTAAGGCAATGAGTAGCTGAACTTACAGTCCAGGTCTCCATTTCGATTCCTAATCCATACTAGTTTAGCTGATATGTCAAGGTTGCAGTAGGAGTACTGGAGTGCACCCCCCTTGTCACTATCCAGTGACCTCTGCTGGAATGTATCTGTAGGCATTTGGTAAGGATCGGGTTGGGTTCAACTGTATTGTACCATGTGATTAGCCAGTCTGCTAATACTCACTGTCTACTTGCACATGAAGAATGGATACTTGGTACTGGAGGGCATCTATAGAGCCTATGAAACTGTATCCCAGCAAGGAATCAATTTGCCCCTTGGGAGAGGTGAAAATTGATAGAAAAAGGATGGCGGGATAAATGCTTGCCACGTGCCATAGAACAATGTGTGATAATATGCTGTAACTGGAGAACAATTGCAATAAAAAATAAATATGCATTTCCACATGATTTGCAGAAGTGACTAAGAATTCCCCGTTAAACAAAAAGCTGTTCGGAGAGTAATTTGAGGGAGTTCCCATCATCTCATCTTTGGTTTTCAATATAGTCGTTTCCCAACTGGGATCCATTTCATTACCCACTGAGGGTACCTGCTTTCAGTCACGCAGCACATATGCAATGCCCAAAGCAGTCTCCTTGCTACAGCACACTATTTTGCTGTGTACAGACTGCTCCTCATTGCTTATAGTTAATGCTCTGCATCCCTTCCCCCTCCATAAACTGGAGCTCATCCAAAATTCTGCTAATAAGAACATGAGAAATAGGAGCAGGAGTAGGCCATACAGCCCCTCGAGCCTGCTCCGCCATTCAAAAAGATCATGGCTGATCTTTGGCCTCAACTCCACTTTCCTGCCTGATCCTAATATCCCTTGATTCCCCTAGAGTCCAAAAATCTATTTATCTCAGCCTTGAATATACTCAATGACTCAGCATCCACAGCCCCATGGGGTAGAGAATTCCAAAGATTCACAACCCTCTGAGTGAAGAAATTCCTCATCTGTCTAAAATGGCCGACCCCTTATCCTGAGACTATGCCCCCTAGCTCTAGACTCGCCAGCCAGGGGAAACAACCTCTCAGCATCTACCCTGTTAAGCCCCCTCAGAATCTTATATGTTTCAACGAGATAAGGATGCTGTCCGTATCCTAACTCGCATCAAGTCCCATTCACCCAGCACCCCAGTGCTCGCTGACTTACATTGGCTCCGGTCTGACAATGCCTCGATTTTAAAATTCCTTTTTTCAAATCCCTCCATGGCTTTGCCCCTCCCTATATCTGTAATCTCTTCCAGTCCTACAACCCTCTGAGATCTCTGCGCTCCTCCAGCTTTGGCCTCTTGCGCATCCCTGATTCTAATCTCTCCACCATTGGTGGCCATGCCTTCAGTAGCCTAGGCCCTAAGCTCTGGAATTCCTTCCCTAAACCCCTCCACCTCTCTACCCCTCTCTCCTCTAAGACGCTCCTTAAAACCTACCTCTTTGATCAAGCTTTCCTGTCCTAATACCTCCTCGTGGCTCGGAGTCAAATTTTGTTTGATAACGCTCCTGTGAAGCGCCTTGGGATGTTTTACTATGTTAAAGGTGCTATATAAATGCAAGTTGTTGTTGCTCCGCAACCCTTCCACAGCATGTTCCAAAAGCACCCAGGTCCTGCTCTGTGTCTTCAATAAAGTCAGGTTTGCATTATTGTACAATTGTGTTGATCTGGACTCTAGCATCATACACTTTCCTTTTCAAGTCTCTTGATATGTATTTCCTCTTCCTCCACATTGGTTTTCATATTCTATCAAAAATGCCTCCAGCTCACATAGTGTCCTTTCTCCTCTTTCTTCCATTCCCCTTTGCCAGACATACAATCTCCCAAGCATATATGCTCCTCTAACACTTCATTTCCTCATCATTAATATCTAGTTTCTTCAGCCTACCTTTATCCCTTGGCTGGCCTTCCTTGTACTAATCTTAATATTAATTTGAGAAGCTGATGTTGAGCCTCGCTTGTTCAGTCCCCAGGTCCTTAATCAAGAATCCAATTAGAATGGCAACACCTGCACATTCCTGGCCTTCCTCAGCAGGAAACGACCAATACACAGCCTGACTCTTTTTGGAAATGCAATTGCTGTTTTGTATGAGAAAAGAAGGATTTGCCCTGAGATCAGAATGTCCCGATCAGGAAGCCCAGCAAGGACTCGGCAAATGAAATCACTGCACACACTACCATCTCAGCCCTCTCTCTAGTTTCGTTACAATACTTCATGGATATAAGGCATATCCAGGTGTTTGAAACCCATTTCCTGCGGATCTCATGGGATGTATCTGAGGTTATATTTTGACTGTGTCCCTCTTCCCAGGTGGCAGGAGCATATTCTGTACAATCTAAGGATTTACAGGCAAATAAATAATAAAGTACATAATTTGTTGATCACTGGGGCTATTGAAGCTATTCTGGAGACTAGGTTGGTGAGTTATTCCTCTAACTTTTAGCTGCAGAAGTACAGCAGGATTCTGACCCATCTTGGACCTCTGGGTTCTGAATACCTTTACTCATGGAAAAATTCAAGATGGTCACCCTCCTACAACTCAAGCAATACATCAGGGCACTGCCTAGCCACAGTTTTTCTTTCCACCAATTTTTTTTCTCTTTCCTTCTTTAAGAATATACTGATTCTGTGTGGGATACACTGTCACAGGCAATGGATTTCTCTTTCCCCCCCCCCCCTTTCCTCGTAGCTTATTCAAGTGGCCAGAGTTTTTATAATATATTCAATCATGGTTGAGGAGCACTGCAGCCAAGCTCAATTCTCTACACACATGCACTTCATCAGGCGTTGCTTGATAGCAACCAGTAGTGAGAACCTTATCTGTTGTTCTGAAACAAAATTGAAGCTTTCCCGCTGCCCCTCACAGTAATCTTATTGTTTGGAGAATATTGTTAGATTTGAGCTCCTCACTAAGTACAGATGGGCTTTTTCAGTTCTCATTGGCTTCATCTGCATGTTATCAAAACATGACTTGGCAATATGCAGTGCCTACTTCTCCTTACACCTCTAGTTAAAGTACTGAAGCAGTCTCCATCTTCTGGCTCTGTTGCCTCATCATTTGATACCACACTTTGGGTATCCTGACACCTGTCTGATACTTTGGAATCATCTAGCATAGAGCCTACTTTTCAAAAAGACACTTTTAATCTTGAGGCCCGTCGTTTTTGTTCATCTTGATTTGAGGTAGCAGAACAGTCTTTAGTGCAGATGTCTACTGTGCACAATTCACAACATACATCCATGTGAAAATTGATATAGTGGTGACTGTATTATGGTGCAGATTTGCATTTTTAAAAATTATCTTCCTCTCTGCCACCACATTCTTTTCTTGATTTCTATTTTACTGCTGTGTGCTGTGAGGAGTAGAGGGGAGGCCTACAAAAGGAGTGGATGAAGTAAACTGATTGTGGAGGCTTCATGGACACAGCTGTAAATGCTTCTGAAGAGGTGTAAGCTGGAGAGCTGGATCTCTGCCACAACTTTATATTAAAAAAACTTGAGGCTCTTCTTCAGGTGACTTGTTACATCAAGTGTACAGCATAGAAACAAGGCCATTCAGCTCAACTGGTCTATGGTTTATGCTCCACACGAGTCTCCTCCCTCCCTACTACTTCTCCCCCTTAAGTCAACCTTATTGAACAGAAAGAGTAGACAAGGGTAATGTAGTAGATGTATTATATTTGAGTTTTCAAAAGGCCTTCGATAAGTACCGCATTGTAGACACATGACTAAGGTCACAGTGTATGGAGTCAGGAAAGGTAGCAGAATGGATAGCAAGCAGAGTCCAAAACAAGAGAGATGGGGTTAAGGGTAGCTACTCAGACAAAAGGTGGAAGTGGTATTCTACAGGGATCAGTGCTGGGACCATTGTTGTTCACAATTTACATTAACGATTTGGAATCAGGAATCAAGTACAACTTCAAAATTTGCAGATGACACCAAATCGGAGGCTGTAGTTAATACAAAGGAAGAACGCATCAAAATGCAAGAGGATATTAATAAACTTGCAGAATGGGCATGTAATTGGCAGTGGTCTTCCTGTATTTTGTCGCAGTCATAGAAACAGGAGTAGGCCATTTAGCCCCTCGAGCCTATTCCGCAGTTGTCCTCAGTATTAACTATACCCCTCAATCTGGGGTTGTCCCCAAATTTTGAAATTGTACTTCCAATTCCTGAGTCCAAATCGTTTTATGTAAATAGTGAACAACAGTGGTCCCAACACTGATCCTTGTAGAACACCACTTTCCACCTTTTGCCAGTCTGAGTAACTACCCTTAGCCCCTACTCTCTTCTGTTTTGTAGCCAGCTTGCTATCCATTCTGCTACTTGCCCCCTGACTCCACATGAGTCTACTGTGTGGTACCTTATCGAAGGCCGTTTGAAAATCCAAATATATTACATCCACTGCATTACCCTTGTCTACTCTTTCTGTTACTTCAAATAATTCAATAAGGTTGGTCAAGCATGACGGTCCCTTTTTGAAATCCGGTTTCTAGATGTTTTTCTATTATACCTTTGCGTAAGGATTCCACTATCTTTCCTACCACTGATGTTAAGCTAATTGGTCTATAGTTCCCTGGACTTGTTCGAGCTCACTTTTTAAATATAGGAATCTCATTAGCTGTCGGTCAGTCCTCTGGCACTATTCCCTTTTCTAATGAATTTTAAAAAATATGTAATAGTGCCTCTGCTATCTCTTCCCTAACTTCTTTCAATATGTATGGATGCAATCAATCCGGATCAAGGGTTTTATCCTCTCTAAGTTTGATTAGTTTATCAATTATCTCCCTCCTTTCTATCTTGAATGCCTTTTTATATCTTTTTTTTGATCTCTTCGAATGTCATGCCCACCATGCTAGTCTCTCTGGTAAACACTGAGGCAAAGTAATTATGTAACATTTCTGCCACTTTGTTGTCATTAGCTACAAGTTTATCATGTGTATCCATTAGTGGCCCTGTCTCTCTTTTGTTATTTGTGTTTATAGAATACTTTACTATTTCTTTTTATATTCCTTGATCATTTTAATTTCATAGTTCCTCTTTGCTTTCCTAATTTTTTTTTACTTCTTTCCTAACCTTTTTGTATTTCCTTTTGACATCCTCTCCTTTATTGTCTATGTACTTAGAGTATGCCTTTTTCTCTAGTTTCAATTTTACCCTTATCTCTTTATTCATCCATGGTGTTTCATTATTGGCTAGTTTGTTCTTGTTTTTTTTTAAGAGGACTATATTTCTCCTGGACTCTCTTGATCACTTTTAAATATTTGCTGTACTATTTCTTTATCAACATTTTTTTCCAGTTTACCTTCCCTACTTCCGTTCTCCTCCCCTCAAAATTAGCTTTTTCCCAATCTATTACTTTGGTCTGTCTTACTTATGTCTTTCTCAGTCATTATTTTAAACCTTATTATCTTATGATCACTATTGCTTAATGTTCCCCTTACTTATCTGCAGTAGTTTATTTCCCATTACTAGATCCAGCAGTGATTCCTCTCTTGTTGGGCTTCTCACATACTGTGTCCCACTTTTATTCATTTGGCCTGTGACAAAATGAGAAGATAATTTTACGCGTAATCCATTGTCCTCATCTTGAATCAGTGGGCAGAACTTCATAATGTTACAGGAGTGCACGTTTTACACACAATTTCTGCTCCGGGGCTCTGTCTGTCTAACATCCCTGAAGCATAAAAGGGAGTAAGGCAAGTAAATGAGATGTGCTGATAATTGTTCAGCTATCTCCTCTTATTACATTTACATTTTAGAGCACTTTTTGAATGATTTGAGGGTTATTCTGCCCATTTCACTGCCATCAGCCTAACTTCAGATGTCTTAACATTCTAAAGCTGCTGGGAGCAATCCTCATACAGTCATTGTTCAGACCTATCTTCTTTAGAAGATTTATTGTGTTGCTGATGAGTTTTCAATTAGATTATTAGAAATGACTTCAAAAGGTCAACCCTTCTTTCTTTACAAAGTATGCTTAGTTATGTCCCTAATTGTTTATGATCAGTGTGAATGAAGAAGATAGATTGCTGTATATGATTTTATCATGTGGATTTATAATGGCTTCTTTTGGGAAGAGAACTGACCATGTCCAGAGCAAAATCTTTTCATGCGGCATGGGAGAGGGGGTTGCAGGACTGTCCTGTGAAATGGCATGATATCTTAGCTTGTTTAAAGTGCATTTAACCATCAGTAATCTGGTCTTATCCTGGTGACATATGGCAGAAACTTTCCATGTAAGAATAAGGACCCCACTGGGTCAGTAATCTCTCTTTCCTGTAACGTACATGTGTTATACCTTTTAACCATTACTGGAACATTTCTCAAATTTGTTGAATTTTATTTATATATAAGGCCATATTCCCAATATTGTATGTCCTATTTCCTATTGAAAAAGCTTCAGTTGTTTAAATTTTTATTGTTTTTTGACTATTTTCAGGCTGCTTCACGTGACGTCCCCATACGTCTCACTCTGCAGCCTCTCACTAAATCTGCACTGGTAAGTTTGCTGGAAATTGGTGGAAAAACTAAGTTTTGAAGAAAAAAAGTGTTGTAAAATATATGGAAAGGGAGCCAGTATTTTATGTAAAATAAATCACCTGTATCACAATCGTACCAACTGTTTTTCAGTCATTGCTATTGGCTTTATGTTGTGCAAGACAATCATGCAGCCATGTAACTTAGTGGTGCTTATTAACTACCTATTGTTTTTGTTCCCTTTGTTCAGCACTCATTTAAATTTTTAGAAAACTATTTGCTTAAATACTTAGATTCAATACTAGTTCTCAGTTGCAGATATGCATAATCGTTTCTGAATTTACACCTAAAATAGTTTGGATCAGCCCATTAGGAGGCACAGGAAGCGAAGGCTAAGAGCCAGAACCAAAAAGATTTCTGCTGTTCTGGGAAACACCTCTTCGTGTTTACAATTGGAATTAAGGAAACTAGTGAAATGGGTCTGGTCTACACTAACAATAATTTGCATTTATATGGTAAATGCCCCAAGATGCTTAGCACAGGAGGTTTTTTTTTAAAAAGCTGTGCATTAGTAGTAGATTTAATACATACGGTATAATCGATTTGGGAACAGTTATTACACATGAGCTTGGAAGGAGCAGGTTGTGCATTTGAGAGTTGGAGTGGTATTCACCAGTGTGTAAATTGTAATGGAGTCCGTACGTAGGCTTTCAGTAGGCCCAGTTCTTTCCCTATTTGAGATGTTTGTAAATGAGACTTTTTTTCTCTCCAATGCTGTTTGACAATTACATAATTTGTAATTGTTGGTTGTGGTTTATCCATAGTGGCTTTATAAATTTTGAAAGGAAATATTTACTGAGTGCAATGGTATCACATTGCTATTATTATTACTGCCAGTAAAAGCTTTAGAAGCTTTTGCTAATCTCAAACTAGGTGTAGTATTTTATTTTTTATAGCCATTTACTATCTGAAAACTCTACAGTACATTTAGCTATACTGAATCAGTATTGCTTAATTTTTTCAAACTTTTAAAAAATTCGTTCATGGGATGTGGGCGTCGCTGGCGAGGCCGGCATTTATTGCCCATCCCTAATTGCCCTTGATAAGGTGGGGGTGAGCCGCCTTCTTGAACCGCTGCAGTCTGTCTGGTGAAGGTTCTCCCACAGTGCTGTTAGGAAGGGAGTTCCAGGATTTTGACCCAGCGATGATGAAGGAACGGCGATATATTTCCAAGTCGGGATGGTGTGTGACTTGGAGGGGAACGTGCAGGTGGTGTTGTTCCCATGCACCTGCTGCTCTTGTCCTTCTTAGGTGGTAGAGGTCGTGGGTTTGGGAGGTGCTGTCGAAGAAGCCTTGGCGAGTTGCTGCAGTGCATCCTGTTGATGGTACACACTGCAGCCATTGTGCGCCGGTGGTGAAGGGAGTGAATGTTTAGGGTGGTGGATGGGGTGCCAATCAAGCGGGCTGCTTTGTCCTGGATGGTGTCGAGCTTTTTGAGTGTTGTTGGAGCTGCACTCATCCAGGCAAGTGGAGAGTATTCTATCACACTCCTGACTTGTGCCTTGTAGATGGTGGAAAGGTTTTGGAGAGTCGGGAGGTGAGTCACTTGCTGCAGAATACCCAGCCTCTGACCTGCTCTTGTAGCTACAGTATTTATATGGCTGGTCCAGTTAAGTTTCTGGTCAATGGTGACCCCCAGGATGTTAATGGGGGATTCGGTAATGGTAATGCCATTGAACGTCAAGTGGAGGTGGTTAGACACTCTCTTGTTGGAGATGGTCATTGCCTGGCACTTGTCTGGCGCGAATGTTACTTGCCACTTATGAGCCCAAGCCTGGATGTTGTCCAGGTCTTGCTGCATGCGGGCTCGGACTGCTTCATTATCTGAGGGGTTGCGAATGGAACTGAACACTGCAATCATCAGCGAACATCCCCATTTCTGACCTTATGATGGAGGGAAGGTCATTGATGAAGCAGCTGAAGATGGTTGGGCCTAGGACACTGCCTTGAGGAACTCCTGCAGCAATGCCCTGGGGCTGAGATGATTGGCCTCCAACAACCACTACCATCTTCCTTTGTGCTAGGTATGACTCCAGCCACTGGAGAGTTTTCCCCCTGATTCCCATTGATTTCAATTTTACTAGGGCTCCTTGGTGCCACACTCGGTCAAATGCTGCCTTGATGTCAAGGGCAGTCACTTTCACCTCACCTCTGGAATTCAGCTCTTTTGTCCATGTTTGGACCAAGGCTGTAATGAGGCCTGGAGCCGAGTGGTCGTGGCGGAACCCAAACTGAGCATCGGTGAGCAGGTTATTGGTGAGTAAGTGCCGCTTGATAGCACTGTCGACGACACCTTCCATCACTTTGCTGATGATGGAGAGTAGACTGATGGGGCGGTAATTGGCCGGATTGGATTTGTCCTGCTTTCTGTGGACAGGACATACCTGGGCAATTTTCCACATTGTCGGGTAGATGCCAGTGTTGTAGCTGTACTGGAACAGCTTGGCTGGAGGCGCAGCTAGTTCTGGAGCACATGTCTTCAGCACTACAGCCGGGATGGTGTCGGGGCCCATAGCCGTTGCTGTATCCAGTGCACTCAGCCGTTTCTCGACATCACGTGGAGTGAATCGAATTGGCTGAAGACTGGCTTCTGTGATGGTGGGGATATCAGGAGGAGGCCGAGATGGATCATCCACTTGGAACTTCTGGCTGAAGATGGTTGCAAACGCTTCAGCCTTGTCTTTTGCACTCACATGCTGGACTCCGCCATCGTTGAGGATGGGGATGTTTACAGAGCTTCCTCCTCCCGTTATTTGTTTAATTGTCCACCACCATTCACGACTGGATGTGGCAGGACTGCAGAGCTTTGATCTGATCCGTTGGTTGTGGAATCGCTTAGCTCTGTCTATAGCATGTTGCTTCCGCTGTTTAGCATGCATGTAGTCCTGAGTTGTAGCTTCACCAGGTTGGCACCTCATTTTTAGGTATGCCTGGTGCTGCTCCTGGCATGATCTTCTGCACTCTTCATTGAACCAGGGTTGATCGCCTGGCTTGTTGGTAATAGTAGAGTGAGGAACATGCGGGCCATGAGGTTATAGATTGCGCTGGAATACAGTTCTGCTGCTGCTGATGGCCCAAAGTGCCTCATGGATGCCCAGTTTTGAGCTGCTAGGTCTGTTCTGAATCTATCCCATTTAGCACGGTGGTAGTGCCACACAACATGTTGGATGGTGTCCTCAGTGCAAAGACTGCTTTAAGTTTCTTATTCGATTAACTGCTTGTTTGGATTTGGTTGTCTCTTTTAATTGTCAAAATTAAGGTATTTGTCACATACTCAATTGCCCAACTCTTTCAGGGGCTCTTAATAGACAAAAGTCGATACAGATCATTGACTGAATGAAAGAAAAGGGAAGCATCTAGGTGAAGATGAGAGATTCTGCTGTGACGTGTAAATTTTTGGGGGCAGGGGTGGGGGTTGAAGCGGTCTCTTCTTTCCCTGCAAGTCACTATTTCCGTTATTGCTGCATCCTGCTGTTTTGGAGGGTAGGGATAATTCAAATAACAAATGTAATTGGGGTGTGTATTGGACTACTATATGTGCCAACCTATAAAACTCAGAAAAGCTGACTAACAATTTTAAAAAGGTGAACATGACCCCAAAGTAACTTGACAACTCAGACAGCCCTCAATAAAGGCCTATGACCATTGCCACTGCTTCACTTTTTGAATTTCTTAGTAGCATTTTGAGATCACATGCAATTTAATTTGTTTTTCTGTGAAAATTGAAAACAATGGACTAGAGTATGCTTGGTTGCCAACTGTTAACTTTTAAAGCAGACATTAGCTTTTCCAGCACATTTGTATGGGAACCAGGAAAGCAACTGGTTCAAGGACCAATTAAACCCTCAGTGACTCACCCACTTTCACGTTGTTGGTTTGTTTTTGCTTCTGACTGGGCTGCAAGCCCCCTACCTTGGCTCGTGTACATGAGTGAGAGCGCACAGGATAGGCTTGCATTCCCCTTCCTGTGCTGCGAGTCAGAAAGTGGTTTTCTGTGTGACATGAGAGCGACAGGGGGTTTCCTTTGTAAGACCTTTGGCATCATGCTGGATTGAACGATGCCCTTTTCGCAATCAAAACTGTTATACTGATGCTTTGAAGCTGAAGAAAGCAGTCCTGAAAAGGCAGCAGTACTTCGAGAAGATTTTGGTGAAAATAGCAAGTTTTCTTCATATTAGGGGCACTATGTTCCCTTTGTGAAGAAAATAACATTTGCATCGCTTCAGAGCATCAGCGCAGCACTGCGCCAGTTCTCTAGTGTCGAGCCACGGAGAGGGGCTGTGAGCAGCCAACGGGTTTACAGAGCAAGCTCTAATCAAAAAGCCACTGCATGTAGCCCTCTGCTGCTCTCTTGTCCACACAAACACATTCTGGGAATGTGAGCCAACGAGTGAGCCACTGAGGATTTAAACGGTTCCTGAATCGGCTGTTTCCCAGACCCATGTGCAGATGGCGACCGGCAAAGCTCACTGTCTGCTCCATTTGGGTTTCTGCCAGGACCACTCTGCTCCAGATCTCATTACACCCATGGATACGAGCTGAATTCCAGAGGGGAGGTGAAAGTGACTGCCCTTGACATCAAGGCAGCATGTCTGGCACCAAGGAGCCCAAGGAACATGGAAGTCAATGGGGATCAGGGGGACAACTCTAGTGTCTGGAGTCACATCTGACGCACAGAAAGATGCTTGTGGTTGTTGGAGGCCAATCATCTCAGTCCCAGGACATCATGCAGGAGTTCCTCAGCGTCCTAGGTGCAGCTATCTTCAGCTGCTTCATCAATGACCTTCCCCCTATTATAAGGTCAGAATTGGGGCTGTTCGCTAATGATTGCACAGTGTTCAGCTCCATTTGCAATTCTTCAGATAATGAAGCAATCCATGCTCTCGTGCTGCAAGGTGAACAATATCCAGGCTTGGACTGATAAGTGGCAAGTAACATTCGCACCACACAAGTGCCAAACAATGACTATCTCCACTACAAGAGAGCCTAACCCTTGACATTCAATGGCATTACCATTGCCAAGTTCCCCACTATCAACATTTTGGGAGGTCACCATTACCAGAAACTCAACAAAAGCAGCCACATAAATGTGGCTACTAGAGCAGGTCAGCGGCTTGGTATTCTGTGGTGAGTGGCTCACCTCTTGACTCCCCAAATCCTTTCTATCACCTACAAGGCACAAGTCAGGAGTGTGATGAAATACGCTCCACTTGCCTGAATGGGTTCTGCTGCAATGACACTCAAGAAGCTCAACACCATCCAGGCCAGTAGTCCACTTGGTCTGCACCTCATCCATTAGCCTGAACATCCACACCCTCCACCACCGGTGTATCCTGGTTGCTGTGTGTACTATCTACAGGATGCACTGCAACAACTTGCCGAGGCTTTTTTGACAGCACCGCCCAAACCCACAACTTCCACCACCTAGAAAGACAAAGGCAGCAGGAACATGGGAACACCCATCACCAAGATATTCTCCAAGACATATATCGCCATTCTTTCATTGTTACTGGGTCAAAATCCAGGAACTCCATACCCAACAGCATTGTGGGAGTCCTTTCACCCTATGGACTGCAGCGGTTCGAAGAAGGTCCATCACCACCTTAAGGGCAACTAGGGTTGGGCAATAAATGCTGGCCTTGCCAGTGATACCCACATCCCGAGAATGTTCATTTTTTACTTAACATAATTCAATCAGCCTTTTATATAGCAGTTAGATTATAAATTTAAAAGAATACTGTCCCCACCGCTTATAGTGGGTGCACTCATGCAAATGCAATTTGCCCGCTATACACAGTGGTCGGTGTAACCTGACTGCCGAGATCCTGGATGTGGCAGGCAGTGCGGCCTGGGACTGTGTTATCTTCTGGCTCTTGTCATTGTAGTACTGATGCATTTTCTGGTAAGGGATACATTGAATTCGGTAGAATATTTGATTATCTGCATCTATGCTTTGTCTTATATGTGTCAGCCGTGGCTCAGTGGTATCATTCTTGCCTC
Organism: Heptranchias perlo; assembly: GCF_035084215.1. Classification (NCBI taxonomy): domain Eukaryota; kingdom Metazoa; phylum Chordata; class Chondrichthyes; order Hexanchiformes; family Hexanchidae; genus Heptranchias; species Heptranchias perlo. The sequence goes on along the minus strand of NC_090329.1, from coordinate 71,197,564 downwards.
TGAGTCAGAAGGCTGTGGGTTCGAGCCCCACTCCAGATACTTGAGCACAAAATCTAGGCTGACACTCCAGTGCAGTACTGAGGGAGTGCTGCACTGTTAGAGGTGACGTCTTTTGGATGAGACGTTAAACCAAGTCCCCGTCTGGCCCCTCAGGTGGATGTAAAAGATCCCATGGCACTATTTTGCAAGAGCAGGGGAGTTCTTCCCGGTGTCCTAGCCAATATTTATCCCTCAACCAACATCACTAAAACTGATTAACTGATCATTAGCACATTGCTGTTTGTGGTACCTTGCTGTGTGCAAATTGGCTGCCTCGTATCCTATACTGCAACAGTGACTACACTTCAAAAGTACTTCATTGGCTGTAACTTGCTTTGGGATGTCCTGAGGATATAAAAGGTGCTGTATGAATACCAAGTCTTTCATTCTTCTTTCTTTCTAACTCTAAATTTCTTTCATAACCAAATATCTGCCAAACTTTTTAAAGTAGCTAATTAATGTAATAATTACTCAGTAAAAGTTTGCTCTGCATATCTACTACTCCAAGTGAGGGCACGGGATGCGTTATGCTAAAGAAGTTCTGAAGTTCGGGGTTGAAGTACTCAGCGGTCTGGTCAGTTCCACCATCGCAGCAGGTAAATGTTTGTAAGCAACAATCGCAGGAGTGCTAAAGGCCATAGGGGTGAGTGAAGGCGGCGGGGCTGCCTGAAAGGACGTAATGATAGGTAATCATAATTTAATGAGGTGCAAACAGCTGCTTAAATTGCCCAAAATAGTCGGCGTGCTCAATATGGTTTAAATGGCACTTTTGTAATTGAAGCCTATGGTAATGTCAAACGATCAGCACCATTTGCCCTATATAGGTGGCTGTCCAAGATAAGCGGGGATGGTGTAAGTGGTGGCGACTATCAGTACTATCTGAAAGCTTACATATTTGCCATGGACCACAAACATTTGTTTTGTTTTCTTCTGGAATGAACAGACTATTTTGATCTAATGTTTTACAATGGAGAACCTTGTAAATTGAACTGTTAAATAAACAGCCTCATTAGGAATTTTGCAATATAGGTTTCTGCATATCACAAAAAAAAGTGATAGAGCAAACTCTTTTGGATTCCTGTTACTAAGACAACACAAAATGACCCACACTTTAGTCACTGTCAAACTTTAAGTTGTTAAGATTGCAGCACAAAGCCAAGAAATATACAGAAACATATACAAATGTATAGAGTCAACCTTTGTTTAACTAATTTTCATTTGGCAATGAAGTTCTCTCTTGCCCTGTTTTTTCTCATTTATTTAACACTCTTAGCCTTTAATTGTAATAATTCTATTAATATAAAATTCTCTTTATCCATCAATGTTAAAGGGCAAATTTGAATGTTTGAATAAAATTTTGATCCAACTTAAGTGCAAGTGAATGTAAAATCAGAAACCCAGCTTTAATTGTTAAAAATATCCTTTTTAGTAACATGAAATAATCTTGTACTTGTGTGATAAATGTGTTGCGATTTCTCAAAGGTTGTCCAGAAATAATACATTTTAAGAAACTATAATCATCCTTTTCCTGGCTGCTGTGAGCGCTGTCCAATTTGAATGATGTGTAGTCATGCATTGAATGCCACTTTTAATATTTATGTTCCTGCCAAACTCCTGTTTACATTGTTTGCGGGGCCAGGCAAATAGGTTTTCTGGCTTTCACTGAACTTGTCCCATAATACATACTGACTCGCCTTTTCTGAGAGTGCTGAAATGTTGCACATGCCCAGAAGTGACAACCCCTGATGTATTTGGGGCAATTTAAAATACCCAGGAATAAGCCAGCATTTGGGACACCATGCAACTAAAGTGAACAGGGGCCAGAAACACCAGTGTTCACTCTAAAAGTAGATGATTGGTAACTGTTCACCGGCAGTATATGGTGCCAAGTGTTTCAAACCTGTATTCCTCTGACACTAAGTTACAGACCTCAGCTGTGTTGTAGCAAAGCACTGAGGCATGGCCTCATGAGAGAAGTTGGAGGAATATCTTGGCTGGCTGGTTTTGAGCAATGTAGAAGTGGGAGCAGGTCTGCTATGTTGTTGGTTGCAGAGGGTGTATGGCAGGGGCATGAATCCTTTTGGAGCAGTAGGCCAGGGCCATGTGTCACAATTACTGAATAGGAAATGAATAATTAAATCATTTTTGAAAAAGAGTCATCACTAAATAGTATGTCAATTCCAAATCTCATTTGTATTTCTTGAGTTCGTGGACCATTCAATTTCCACCAGACAACAGGATTGGTGGGCGGGAGGAAGAATGAGTGCTTCTCTCTGATGATACTGAGTAATTTTCCAGTAACCTGGCCACCCAAAGCCACTGACTGAAATGGGAGCCAGAGCTGATGCTATTACTACATTTTAGCCCCTAACACCTCTGAGGCCTCTACAGCAATCGGGTGTAAAAAAAAATATGGAATCAAAAACATTTCCTACTTTGGAATGCAGATTTGTCACATGGAACCTTTCTTCACTTCCCACCTTCTGTCGTAACATATACCTGAATATTTCTTATGTGAAGCAAACGCTTGAGCACAGCAAGGCTTTTTTTTAATACCTCACTAAACGCCTTCAATAAAATAGGTTTGTGGTCTATTTTCCAATGTAAGAAAGCATCGATCAGCTGGTACTCTTGTCACATGTCCTATTTGTAAACCGTGTACCATGTTTTTCAAAGGTTTGGTGCCTTTCAATTGTCCTGGAGTCTTGCCCTTCATATGACTGAAATCCTGAGAATACTAGCCAGCAAATTATTTTTTCTTTCTCTCCTTCCTCCCTTTCTACCCTTTCTTACTCTTCTGTATTTTTCCTCTTTCTGAGATAGAGGCAAGAGGGGGAAAGAGATCCTTTTTTAAAAAAAAAGAGGTAGCAGCTTAATTTTGGAATTTGGTGGGAACAGATGCTAGAGTTGCTGCTCTTGTTTGGGGGTGGGTGTGGGTGCTGGAGGGAGAAGAGATACTCCTGTCTTCCTCAGGTTTGGTCCCACAGTGTTGAATCTCCTGACTGGTGGAGCAGAGGAGCACTGCTGGAAGGGGAAGGTTCATGTAAGCCAGTTGAGAGCCAGCTGCAATACCAATCGTTTCCTCTAGGGGATTATTTGGAGGCAAGTGCTTTTCATTAATAGCACTCAGTTCACTCATATATTTGACTCTGCTGAGAGCAAGAGCGAATTGAAATTGCCAGAGCTAGGAATGCGAGTTGTTAGACACATCAGTTCTAAGTCATTCCATTCTGGAAAACTAAGTAGGTAACTGTAGCCAGTTTGTGCAGTAGCAGATACTAGATTCAATTCATTGAAGCTCATCCTCTAGTAGACTAGCTCTCCCATTTATCATAGCCAACAACAATAATTTAACATTTGCTGTTGCTTTCATTACATATATAGAGACATGTCAGAATGCTTTACAGAACAGTGTGAAGTGGCATTTGAATGTCCCTGATGTTTTTGTCTCTGCTGTACAGCTCCACAGGAGGCGGCACTGATGTCAGAAATAGCATATGTCGCTGTAGTTTTTTTGACACTTGTGTGTGTCTAAGCCAAAATCTCCAGTTTGGATCTAAAATATTGGAGATTTCTGTGTGTGTGTGTGCATGTGTAAAATGGAGTAGATGTCATTTAATCTATTGTGAATAGGTGAACTCTCATAATGTTGTTATGATTTGTGTTGGTTACTGGAGAGATAATTGGTATTGGGAAGTGTTGAATAGTGGTCACCCATGTTCTTTAGCATGGGTGAAATCTCTGGAATGTAACATGGGTAATGACTTTCTATAGAAAATGAGTGACTATTTTAGGACCACTTCACCTCAAATAAGGTTTGAAAAAGAAAATCTCACAGGGTAGCTTTATAAGAGGGGAACTGATACCCTGTGACAGCACGGCCAGTTGGTGATGTGACCGGGATCTTCACAGCTGAAGATGTTGAATCTAAACAATTAAGTTCAAAATTGAGTGGCCCATTGTAACATGGAACACGAGTCAGCAACTAGTGGAGGAACTGAACATGCAGTTTATTGTGATGTAGAACCAGCAGTAATTCTTCAGTTTAAATCCACACAGGACTACACAATTATGCAGTGTTTGTTTGCAGAAATATAATTCAGCTGAATATATTGTCAACAAACAAGAATTTATGAGCAGTGTAGTCCACTATTTAAGTTTAGTTAGGTTACTGTTGTACAGAATAATGCTGCAATTTGGAGTCTGTTTGGCTCAGTTGGTAGCACTCTCCCCTGTGTCAGAAGGTTGTGGATTCAAGCTCCCGCTTCAGGACATAACCTAGGCTGACGTTTTAGTGTAGTACTGAGGGAGTGCTGCATTCTTGGAGGTACTGTCTTTCAAATGATTCATTAAATCGAGTTCTAGCTGCCTGTTCAGGTGGACGTAAAAGAACCTGTGGCACTCTTTGAAGAAGAGATGGGGAGTTCTCCTGATGTTCTGGCCAACATTCCTCCCTCAAAAAAAATTCCCGAAAAGCTATTATTTGGCCATTTATCTTGTTCATCTCATTTGCTGCTTATAGGACTCTGCTACATGCAAATTGGCTGCCACATTTGCCCACAAAACAAGTGATTGCAGTTCAAGGAAGCAATTCTTTGGCTGTAAAGTACTTTAAATCCAAATATACTACATCCACTGGTTCCCCCTTATCTACCCTGCTCGTTACATCCTCAAAAAACTCTCATAGATTTGTCAAACACAATTTCCCTTTCATGAAACTGTGTTGACTCTGCCTAATCATATTATGATTTTCTAAGTGCCATGCTACTACATCCTTAGTAATAGATTCTAGCATTTTCCCTACTACTGATGTCAGGCTAACTGGCTTATAGTTCCCTGTTTTCTCTTTCCCTCCTTTCTTGAATAGCGGGGTTATATTTGTTCCCTTCCAATTCATGGGGACCGTTCTAGAATCTAGGGAATTCTGGAAGATCAAAACCAATGCATCCACTATCTCTGCAGCCACCTCTTTTAAAACCCCAGAATGTAGGCCATCAGGTCCGGGGGATTTCTCAGCTTTTAGTCCCATTAATTTCTCCAGTACTTTTTCTTTACTAATCTTAATTACTTTAAGTTTGTCACTCTCATTAGACCCTTGGTTCCCCACTATTGTATGTTTTTTGTGTCTTCTACTGTGAAGACAGAAACAAAATATTTGTTTAACATCTCTCCCATTTCCTTATTCCCCATTATAATTTCTCCTGTCACTGCCTTAAAGGGACCCACGTTTACTTTCGCTAATCTCTTCCTTTTTACATACTTGTAGAAGCCCTTACAATCTCTTTATATTTCTTGCTAGTTTACTTTCTCATTCACTTTTCTCTTGGTCATCCTTTGCTGATTTCTAAAACCCTCCTAATCCTTAGGCTTACTCTGCTTTTTGGCAACATTGTAAGCCTCTTTTAATCTAATACTATCCTTAACTTCTCTAGTTAGCCATGGTTGGATCACTTTTCGCGTGGAGTTTTTATTCCTCAAGGAAATGTATATTCATTGAGAATTATGAATTATTTCTTTAAGTACCTTTGTTAAACACTTTGTCCCTTCCTGATACATGCTGGATGTTTTTATCCCAAATCACTACTCTGCCTTACAGCCTTGACTTTTCTCTTTAGACTTATAAATTTACCTTATCTGAACCGTTCCCCCCTCTTATTAGTTTAAAGCCCTATCTACTGCCCTAGTTATTCAATTCGCCAGGACGCTGGTCCCAGCCCAGTTTAAGTGGAGCCCATCCCATCGGAACAGTTCCCTCTTTCCCCAGTACTAGTGCCAGTGCCCAATGAATTGAAACTCCTGCTTCACACACCACTCTTTCAGCCAAGCGTTTAACCATCTAATCTGATTGTTCCTCCGACAATTTGCGCATGGCTCAGATAGTAATCCAGAGATTATTACCTTTGTGGTTCTGTTTTTTAATTTGGACCCTAGCTCCTCAAACTCCCTCAGCAGAACTTCATTCCTAGATCTACCAATGTCAGTTCCTAATTGGGCCGCGACAACTGAATCCTCCCCCTCCTGCTTCAAGTTCTTCTTTAGTCGCGACGAGATGTCCTTAACCCGGGCACTGGGCAGGTAACACAGCTTTTGGGACTCCCGGTCGCGGCTGCATAGAGCAGAATGTATCCCCCGACTATCCTATCCCCTAACACGACCACGTTCCTTTTCACTCCCTCCACTTGAATGGTCTCCTGTACCATGGTGCCGTGGTCAATTTGCCCATCGTTCCTGTAGTCTTTATTCTCATCCACATAGATAGCAAGTACCTTGTACTTGTTGGACAAAGGCTGAGGCCCCTCCATCACTGCATCTGGGGTCCCCTTACCTGCCTGACTCGCAGTCACGTCCTCCTGTGCCTAACCACTAACCAAATCTAAACCACTACCTAATCCAGGGGTGTGACTTCTTCCTGGGTCAAAGTGTCCAGGTAACTCTTCCCCCTCCCTGATGCATCGCAATATCTTCACCCCGGGCTCCAGCTCAACAATTCTGAGCGGAGGTTCCTCGAGTTGCAGACACTTACTGCAGATGAGGTTGCCTGGAATCACGCTGCTCTCTACGAACTCCCACGTGCTGCAATTACGGCACACCACCTGCACTGCCATCCCTATCTAACCTTGTTTTATTTATTTACTTTAAAGTTTTTATGTAATTACTTCACTTGGTTTATTTTTATTTTTTTTAAACTAGTTAATTTATGGAGAAGTGTCTTCCTCTGAATTGCCACATGATCTGTACACTTGTGCCTTTCATACCCTGCTGCTGCTGTGTTTTGCTAGTTAAGGCAGCCTAGGAGTAGGCACATAAATCTTTCCTTGGTGAAATGGAACAAAAAATGATGGAAATGCAGAACTGTTGCACTAAAGTGAATGGCACTGTATAAATATAAGTATGAATTTGGCTCAGTTGGTAGCATTCTCGCTTAGTTAGAAAATTCTGGGTTGAAGCCCCACTCCAGGACTTGAGAACATTGGGTGACTCTCCAGCGTAGCACTGAGAGAGTGCTGTGTTGTTGGAGGTTTAGATGACATATCCAGTTCTGGGCACCGCACTCCAGGAAAGATGTGAAGGCCTTAGAGAGGGTGCAGAAAAGATTTACTAGAATGATTCCAGGGATGAGGGACTTCAGTTACGTGGATAGACTGGAGAAGCTGGGGTTGTTCTCCTTGGAACAGAGAAGATTGAGTGGAGATTTGATAGAGGTATCTAAAATCATGAAGGGTCTAGACAGAATAGATGGAGAGAAACTGTTCCCGTGGGGAAAAGGTCAAGAACCAGAGGACATAGATTTAAGGTGATTGGCAAAAGAACCAAAGGTGACATGAGGAAAAGCTTTTTTACACAGTGAGTGGTTAGGATCTGGAATGCATGGCTGGGGGGGTGGTTGAGGCAGATTCAATCGTGGCTTTCAAAAGGGAACTGGATAAGTACTTGAGAGGAAAAAATTTGCAGGGCTATGGGGATAGGGTGGGTGAGTGTGACTAGCTGGATTGCTCTTGCATATAGAGCCATCACGGACTCGATGGGCCAAATGGCCGCCTTCCGTACTGTAACCTTTCTGTGATTCTAAACTCAGATGGTGTTTGTCTGTTCTTGTGCTTCAAGTGGGTGTTAAAGATCCCAGGCCATTATTCAAAGAAGAGAAGGGAGTTCTGAATGTCCTGACCCTCCCCTCAATTTTATTTTGGGAAAAAGAAACAGATCATTTGGGTCATTTATCTCTCATGGGATCTTGCTGTGTGCACTAGTCATTGCAGTTCAGTCATTCATTGTGTGTGAAGCCAGAGTTGGAGGAATGGAGAGTGTAGCTGGAGAAGATGGCTCAAATAGGGTGGGGCCATATTGTGGAGATTTGAAAATGAGTCAATCCACTGGGGTACAGGGAGCCAGTAGAGCTGGGTAAGGATGGGACTGATGGATGTGCTGGGTTTTGTGTGACAGAAGACTCTGGCCATGGAGTTTTAGAAAGGTGAATGGTGCAGGTGAGTTCCCGGTGAGGAGAACATTTGAGGAGTTGATCTTCAATAGTTATGAAAGTATGGATGAGTATTTCAGCTGTAGAAGGGATGAGGCAAGAGACAAAAGGGCAACAAACTGGATATGGGGTAGAAATCTAACGTCAGGGCCAAATAGAACAGTTTTGATGAAAGATCACACCGGAAACATTCACACATCTTTCTTGAATGCTCATCAATCTGCTGTGCATTTCCAGTATTTTCATAATTTACTATTTTCTTTTGTATTTCTCCTTTGTGAAAACTAGTTCTGCTGTACTGATGATGTGAGTGACGATATCACTGGAGTAGAATGTCATAATGACCTCTTTATTTCCTTTTATGTTTTCTCTTATTCTTCAAGTTTTCTTTCTTTTAAACTTTCTCTCCTGAAGGTGTTGACTGCCTCTTGTGGTATGGTTCCACAGGTGCCAGGTATCCTCTGGCACTTTTCCTGTGTCCATTATTATAATCATTGAGCGTTGGCTGTGGGGAAGGGAAGGTCATCACAGCTAAACCAGATCCAGTCCTCACCTAAAACTTTGCGCAGACACTCTTCCAGCAGTTTTCACACAATAATGATCAGGAGTGAAGTCCCCAACCGTTCTCTTCTTCCCCTAGGAGTGCCCTTGTGCTTCCTAGAGCAAATTCCATTGGACGCCATAAAACTGTGCTTTCATACTGACCTGAAATCAATCCGGAGTGATCAGAAAAACTTGCTGCTGGCTGGGTGTTCTGCATCCCTTAATGGTAGCATGATTTTTTTATATATATATATGTATGAAAGAGGGTTTGATACTGTAATTGAAAGTTAGGAAATGGCAGACTTGCTAAATAGATAATTTGTATTAGTCTTCAGGGTAGAGGAAGGGAATAAAGTACCAGGGATACGAAGAAAACTAAAATTAAATCAAGGGGAGGAATTTACTAGATTTAATTTAAGTGTAAAAAATGGTAATGGAGAAAATAATGAGGCTGAAGATAGACAAATCTCTGGGACCTGTTGGTTTCCACTCCAGGGTATTAAACGAAGTAGGTGAGGAAATTGTAGATGCTTTAGTCCTTCCAAAACTCTCTTGATTCAGGAATTGTCCCCTTGGATTGGAAAGATGCTAATGTCACTCCATTATTTAAGTGTGGGTGAGATAAACCAGGAAATTATAGACCTATTAATCTGTTGTGGGGAAGTTACTAGAACCTGTTATTAGGGACAGAGTAACTGAGCACTTGAACAAATATGAACTGATCAGAGAGAGCCAGCATGGATTTATAAAGGATAAGTCATGTCCAACTAACCTAGTTGAATATTTTGAAGAGGTCACTAACGTGGTAGGTAAGGGAGTGTTTATGGGTGTTATTTATATAGACTTCCAGAAGGCAGTCGATGAGGTTCCATTCAAGAGACTGTTAGCAAAAATGTAAGCACATGGATTTGGAGGCAACCTTTTGACATGGATAGGGAATTGGTTAGGAGGTAGGAGACAGAGAGTAGAGATAATGGGTATGTACTCCAATTGGCAGGATGTGACTAGTGGTGATCACCAGGGATATTTACTGGGGCCTCAGCTTTTAACTATATTTATTAATGACTTAGATGGAGGAATAGTGAGCTGTATACCCAAGTTTACTGACGACACTAAGTTAGGTAGCATAGCAAGTAGTGTAGATGGGAGCAGAAAGTTGCAAAGAGATATTGTTAGATTAAGTGAGTGAGCAAAGCAGTGGTAGATGGAGTTCAGTGTGGGGAAGTATGAGGTCATCCACTTTGGACCTAAGAAAGATAGATCAAAGTATTTTCTAAATGGTGAGAAGGTAAGAACTGCGGAGGAGTGGAGATTTAGGGGTGCATGTGCAGAAATCACTAAAAACTAGTGGACAGGTACAAAAAATAATTAAAAAGGCTGATGAAATGTTAGCCTTCATCTCAAGGGGGCTGGAATACCAAGGGATGGAAGTTATGCTATAGTTCTATAAAGCTCTGGTTAGACCACGTCTGGAGTACTGTGTCCAATTGTGGGCACCGCACCTCAGGAAGGATATATTGGCCTTGGAGGGGATGCAGCGCAGATTCACCAGAATGATACCCGGTCTATGAGAACAAGTTGCACGGACGAGACTTTTAATTTCTCGAGTATAGAAGATTAAGGGATGATACAATTGAGGTGTTTAAGATTATTAAAGGATTTGATAGGATAGATAGAGAGAAACTATTTCCAAAATAAAAGGGCATAACCTTAAAATTAGAGCCAGGCCATTCAGGGGTGATGCCAGAAAGCACAAAGGGTAGTGGAAATCTGGAACTCTGTCTCCCCCAAAAAGTTGTTGAGGCTAGGTAAATTGAAAATTTCAAAACTGAGATTAAAAATTTTTTGTTAAGCAAAGGTATTAAGGGATATGGAACCAATGCAGATAAATGAAGTTACGATACATATCAGCCATTATCTGATTGAATGGCGGAACAGGCTGTAGGGGCTGAATAACTTCCTGTGTTCCTATTGCTTGCCATAGGTACTATTTTCCTCATTTTTAGAAAAAAGTTCGATCTCCATATAAGGAGGTTGCATCTGACTTGCTCCTTGATTTTCTTCTTGAGCTGGTGCTGCTTCAAGCTACTTAATACATCTGCCACATTCCCACATAATGGCAATTCCCAGATAATGATAATGCCAATTCCAATTTGAAATAATTTCAATCTTCACATAAAATGAATAAGCAAAACAATACCTATTGTAAGTGGTCTGATGTTATAACTTCTGTACATCCAACTTGTATTTGACTTTCTAACAAATATCCATAAAAATCTTTTATTTTAAGGCTGAAGAAAAAAACAAAGCAACTAAAGCAGAAGGAAGAGGAATCTTCATGTTGCAATGCTGAAAAACCGTTGCCCAAAATAGAAATACAAGCCAGTCAAGATGATTCTAAAGAAAACTTAAATGTACCTTCGCTATATTTGGTTGACCATGAAAAGTTGATGGATAATTCAAAAAATTCCTTGAAAAAAGGGGACAATACTGCACAAAACAATAAAAGGAAAACTACTCAAAGGAAAGAAATCCGACGTGCAGAGCTCAAGAATTTTTACTTGTCTGGTAAGTAACTGCAGATGGTCTTGGCTCAGATTTGACAGCCAAAATCTTTTCATTTATGTAAATTGAAATTGTATGATGGAAAATTATTCATGGTAGGGTTGTGAAGTGATCGGTTCTGCAAGCAATATTTGCAGTGTTACAAAGGTTTGCAAGTAGACATATGTTTATCCCCCAATAGTTACATTATATGTTTTTATTATGCCCGTAACCACTAATTGACAACTTACCAATTCAAATTTTAAGTGCTCAGCTATTAGAAATAGAATTGCAGATATACGATTGATTGCAATACACAACCCTCTATAATGCATTCCACTAGCAGCCAAAATGTATGTCAATGTCTAATGTGAAAGCACTATCTGATGTGATGATGTAATCACTGAGAGGTACATACCTATTATACACCTCTAAGATTTTTAAAAAATATATAAAGATTTAAATGATTCGAACGTACTCTGGCCTTTTTTTTGGTTAGCCAGTTGCCAAGAAAATGGGGTGGAAGAGACCCATTCCCAGGTCTTTTCACCATCTTGGCTGTTTGGATGTTCTTTTGATGTCTTTTCAGGGTTTCAGGCAGATGGGCAGAGGTAGAGACAGAGGCAGACAACCTTGCTTGGATGGAAGTAGGCGGTCTTTGCGATAGAGAAGATGTGAGGTTGATAGTTCAGTTTGGGTTGAGTAGGATGCTCAGGCTGGTTCAGCCTGAAACAGTGGACAGGGAGGGGAATGGAATTGGTGATGAGGTTCGAGTTTGGAGTGTGGGCTGAAGATGATGGCTTCGACCTTTAGCTGAAGGAAGTTATAGTTCATCCAAGACTCTGTTGCATAAGTAGTTTGACAGCACAGAAGTAGTGCAGGGGTTGAGCGGTTGTGGAGATGTAGAGTTGGGTGTCATTGGCATACATGCGGAAGCTGGCACTGTGCCTTTGGCTGATGTTGCCAATTATCAATAGGTAAATGAGGAAGAGGCTGGGGGGCAAGGATAGATTGTTGGGGGACTCTGAAGGTGATGGTCTGGGGGTGGGAAGCGAAGCCATTTCTAGGTAAGAGTGAAACCGAGCTAGGGCAGTTTCACTGGGTGGGGAGGTGGAATGTAAGCATCGAAGGAGGATTATGTGATGGACTGTGTTGAAAGAACAAAAGTGAAGGTCTCTGATAGGATGGAAGGCAGGAGTGATTAAATGACAAAAGGAATGATCGTGCAAAGCAAGGAGGATGGTACTGGAACAAGTAAAGAAACAAAAGATGGGTCTAGAGGAGCTGTAAATGGTAATAGCAGAACCATTACCACCATATGCTGTCCGAAAAAATGGAAGCAGTGGTTATGATCTGAAGCTATTGAAATCAATGTTGAGTCCGGAAGGTTGTAAAGTGCCTAATTGAAAGTTAAGGTGCTGTTCCTCAAGCTTCCATTGAACTTCATTGGAACAATGTAGGAAGCCGAGGTCAGAGTGGGAATGGGACAGAGAATTAAAATGGCAAGCGACCGGAAGGTCAGGGTCACGCTTGTGACTGAGCGGAGGTGTTCAGCAAAGCGATCGCCCAATCTGCGTTGGTGAACAAGGTAAAAGAGACAAACGGAAATCCCGTCGGAGAGAAGAGCAGAACTTCTGTTCTTGTCCCATTACCTCCCTCCTTGCCTTGCACCATCATCCTTTTTGTCATTTCATAGAATCATAGCAAGTTACAGCACAGAAGGAGGCCATTCGGCCCATCGTAGCTGAAAAAGAGCAATCCAGCTTAATCCCACGTTCCAGCACTTGGTCCGTAGCCCTGTACTTGGATGTGCACTTCAAGTGCACATCCAAGTACTTTTTAAATGATTTGAGGGTTTCTGCCTCTACTACTCTTTCAGGCAGTGAGTTCCAGACCCCTACCACCCTCTGGATGAAAACATTTCTCCTCAGCTCCTCTCTAATCCTTCTACCAATTACTTTAAATCTATGCCTCCTGGTTACTGACCCCTCTGCTAAGGGAAATAGGTCCTCCCTATCCATTCTATCTAGTCCCGTCATAATTTTATATACCTCAATTAAATCTCCCCTCAGCCTCCTTTGTTCCAAAGAAAACAACCCCAGCCTATCCAATCTTTTCTCATAGCTAAAATTCTCCAACCCTGGCAACATCCTCATAAATCTCCTCTATACCCTCTCTAGTGCAATCACATCTTTCCTGTAATGTGGTGACCAGATCTGTGTGCAGTACTCAAGCTGTGGCCTAACCAATGTTTTATACAGTTCTAGCATAACCTCCCTGCTGTTATATTATGTGCCTCGGCTGATAAAGGAAAGTATCCTGTATGCCTTTTTAACCACGTTATATACTTGTCCAGCTACCTTCAGGGATCTGTGGACATGCACTCCAAGGTCCCTCTGTTCCTCTACACCTCCTTATCCTCCTATTTATTGTGTATTCCCTTGCCTTGTTTGCCCTCCCCAAATGCATTACCTCACACTTCTCCAGATTGAATTCCATTTGCCACTTTTCTGCCCACCTGACCAGTCCATTGATATCTTCCTGCAGTCTACAGCTTTCCTCCTCACTATCAACCACTAAGCCAGTTTTTGTATCATCTGCAAACTTCGTACTCATGCCCCTTACATTTAGGTCTAAATCATTAATATATACCACAAAAAGCAAGGGACCTAGTACTGAACCCTGCGGAGCCCCACTGGAAACAGCCTTCCGGTCAAAAAAACACCTGTCGACCGTTACCCTTTAATCACTCCTGTCCTCCATTCTATCAGAGACCTTCCCTTTTGTTCTTTCCTCCTCTCCCCTTCCTTCCCCTCTTTCCCTGGCTCTGTACTTGCTTAAAAACTGTTAAATCTTCAACTTCTTCCAGTTATGACGAAAGGTCACTGAAATCTTAACTGTTTCTTTCTCCACAAATGCTGCCTGACTTGTTGAGTATTTCCAGCATTTTCTACTGTGGAAACAATATTTCAGTGAGTGAATGGTCAACTTATGGAGCAGTTAGTATTGATTCATTCAAATGCAAATTTGATAGATTTCTTTTAGAAAATAACATTTTGGGATATGGTATGAGTAACTTGAGGTAATGATGTGGCAAGTGTAGCATGCTTGGGAGGAAGAGGTGACTTTGGTTTCCAAAGCTCTCCTCTACTTGGGTTTTCCTCGTGTTACATCTGGGCATCTGGGTCTGTTGTAGACTAATTGATGGAATTAAAAAATGTGCACATACATTGCAACTAGGCCAGCTTTAACATGCCAAAAGGAAAAGTTCTTGCTATTCACGCAATTGACAAAAGTGAGATATGCCAGGGTATTCTAATTATAAACTCTTAGAGCATCTACTGAAGGCACATGGAGCAGGAACATTGGCCAGTAGAGGATTCTTACCTTTCTCGTGGAGGGGGGCGGGAAGTGGTGGCGATGATGATGAAAGAAACTTGTCTTCCTCACTTTCCAATCCCTTCTTCCATCCGACAATCTGTGCTTTGTTCCTAAGTTGAGACCTGCCTCAATTCGTTTCTAGAAAAATTCATCAGTGCACTTCTAAAGCTTTTGGTGTCTGCTGCACCACACAATCAGCATGCGCCCTAAGCTGGCCTTGAGAATCATAGAATCTTACAGCACAGAAGGAGGCCATTCGGCCCATCGAATTATCCAATTAGACTTTCCCCGTAGCCCTGCAAATTTCTCCTTTTCAATTATATATCCAGTTCATTTTTGAAAGTTACTATTGAATCTGCTTCCACAACCCATTCAGGCAGTGCATTTCAGAACATAACTCACTGTATTTAAAAAAAAAGTCTCCTCATCTCTCTGATTCCTGACAGGTTACTTCTACACCAGTGTCTTTTTTTAAAACTTTCCTGTGTGAAAGCAGGAGTGGGATATCTACTCATGGGGAGAAGGAAACATTTTGAGATGGAGAAAATGTCTTAATTTCTTATCCCTCCCAAACATTTGTGCTTATGGTGAGAACGGCCTCAATTAACTAAAAAAAAATAAAGTTGGCTACTTTAGGCAAATACAAATCCAAGAAATATTGCTGAACTCCCCTTCATTCTATATCCTAAAACTTAGAAAAGGATGCCACTTGTGACTTGATTCCCTGTAATAATATTGTGACTTCCATTACTTATCTAAAGAAATGTTATATTTACAGCAGTGTTTTACAGACAATAATTAACATTAACCTAACAATTCCATTTTTTTTCTTTTTGGAAATGCAACAGAATTATGAAGAAGGCTGGAATAGAACTTGTGTAATTCCAATGATGGTGTAAAAAGCGCATTATTTCTGTTTAAAGCATTCCGATCTTTAGACAGCAAATCCTAGATCTCTTCATTTATACATTTCACCTGAATCTGCCACATGAAGTGCAAGGCAGCAGATTTTGTTCGATGAGGATCATGAGGAGAGGGTGGTATATTGGGCTGGAGACTCCTGTCCCAAGACCCCTAAGGATTATCATTTAAGCCATGGCAACACAACATTGAGGACAACAACCTATTTGAATCCTGAAGAGTTGATTAAATACTCAGTCCACCATCACATCCCTAATACAGCTTACCCTGTCCCTTGGTACAGTGTCAGACAATGCATCAAAGACATGGCTCACACTTAGAAACATAGAATCATACAGGCCTATCATGCCTGTGCCGGCTCTTTGAAAGAGCTCTTCAAATTTGTGTCCTCTGGTTACTGAACCTTCTGCCAGTGGAAAGTTTCTCCTTATTTACTCTTATCAGAGCCCTTCATAATTTTTAACACCTCTGTTAAATTTCTCCTTGTACCCTCCTGCAATTCCTCATCTCTCACTCAACTCCATTCCCACACACCTGTAGGTGTTATGACCTCCTGGAACCCGTTGCGGTCCCCATTTTTAAAACTAGTATAAATTAGGTACTACAAGGCCTTTTTTTTACATATATATAGCTACACTCAGGGTCTAGGTATTAGTCTTTAGATTCATTTTTCAGAGCATTCGTTATATTAGTGGAAATATGGACCAAGAAACGTATCTACTCCTACGGTTAGCTGTTTCTAGTCAGGATCCAAGATGTAGTTTTGTATTGGTGATAACGATCCTATAAAGCGATAATGTCTGTCTGTTTTGTCGCAGAAGCAGTAAGGAATGTGAAATCAAAGGATAATACTGGTCTACTGGTATTGTTGTATGGCTTCACTCTAGTCAGAACTGCGTGTTTCTGGTTTGGTAACATGTATAGGCGTGGTAGGTCGTGCTGTGCGTGTTTAGATCGGCCGCATGGGATCGCTGTGTTCCCAATGAAGGAGCACGGACTCTCGTCTATTTCAGAGCCAAGGGCCGGCTGCTGTAAAACGACATTCAGCTTTGAGTTCTAATGACACGATGGAATCTCTGCAAAAGTGTGCAAGTGTTGATAATTTAGGATGTTTGTTCAGTGTTAGTCGAACTGATCAGGCAAGGAATCGGAGGCCACTTGCAGTTACTTTTATCGGCAGAATTTTCCGAGATTAATTTTAAATATGTTTGCACTAGAATTTTTTATGCATGATCCTATTGAAATGTGGAGGATTTTGACTCCAACTAATTCCAAAGCTACTTGGGAAACACAATTTGAGGGTGGTGAATCGTTTTCTCCCGGTTATTTGACGTTCGGTGGGAGCCGAGAGTCTTTGAAGGAGGATGCCGAAGGATTGAGTGACACGCTCCAGTGGCTTTCTTCTAGTATGTACATCGATTTTTCCCCCCCCCCCCACCCCACTATTAAAAACGAACGACCTTTTGTTCGGTTACGGTAGGTGTGGGGATAAATCAGCTACAGAGTATTCTTTATAACAATATAAGTATTGTTAGCCAATCCCTCGTGTCTACTGATCTTGGTAAGAGACTTGCATTTCTCTAGATCTTATTCACCTCAAATGTCTGAGATCTTACATGCAGTGAATTTTTGAAGTGAAGGGATTCCTATGTAGTACTGTTTTTCATTCCCTCTTCGCTTTTAATTCATACCGTTTTCTCCTGAAGGTAGTGACAGTTGATGGAGTACAGTATGTTTGCTGGCAGCTTTTGCTGTATTTTTGCGAGGCAGCATTTCTTTGAGTTGAAACAGTGTTAGCAGGCTACAGGAAGAGGAGGAATCTTACCAAGTTTCAGCCTGCTCTTGTCTTAACAAACATATTTCCACTTAAATTGACTCTTCCTCCTATCAAGTTCCTACTCACCTACATCCGTGACTCTTCTGATACCCTCTGCCTTTAATGAATTCCAGTTTCTGGCCCTAACCATCTCCTCTTCACAATGGATGTACTCAACATCTTTCATCAGGACAGCTTGCGGACCTTCCACTTCTCCCTCGAACAGTGGCCCAACCAGTCCCCATCCTCCACCACCATTCTCCGCCTGGCGGAACTTATTCTCTCGTTCAACAACTTTTCCTTCAACTCCACTCACTTCCTCCAGATAAATGTGTTACTATGGGAACATACGTGGGTTCTCAGTTATACCTGTCTTTGTAGGGTACATTGAACAGTCTTACACGGGTCCCTTCCCTGCTCTTTATTTTCTCTGCGCTGTTTCCTGCCCTGATCTGGAGAATGTCCTTAATTATGCTTCAAATTTCCACCCATCCCTTACCTTTTATGGTCCTTCTCTGACACTTCTCTTCCTTTGTAAACAATTTTACAACACCAAGTTATAGTCCAGCAATTTTATTTGAAATTCACAAGCTTTTGGAGGCTTCCTCCTTCCTCAGGTGAATGTGGAAATGGCACTTCTCTTCCTGACTGACTTCTCTTCCTGACTGACTTCTCTTCCTGACTGACTTCTCTTCCTGACTGACTTCTCTTCCTGACTGACTTCTCTTCCTGACTTCTTTCTGTCTCTGGGAATGGGCTTTCAACTGACATCAATTACAAGCCCACTGACTGCCACCACTACCGTGACTATATTTCTTCCCACCCTGCTCCCTGTAAGGACAACAATCACTTTTCCCAGTTTCTCTGTCCCTGTCGTATCTGATGATGTCACCTTTCATACCAGAACTTCTGAAATGTGCTCCTTATTTCTCGAGGATTCCCCGCCACTGTGGGATGAGTGTCAGTGTATTTTGGTTGGAGGGAGGAGGAGAACGAGTTGGTACTCGGAATGGGGCCCCACAATTGGAATACTGTGCTGTGGGGGAGGGGGGGGTTGGTCTGCACCCTTGGTGTTGACCTGCTTTTTTTCTTTTTCTTAGCCTCCTGGGTGACTGGAGCCTGCTTCTGTTTCAACCTGCTTCACCCACCCCCCCCCCCCACCCAACTCCCTCAGCTATTGACAAGATCACAATGTCTCGTAAATGTCTTTAGTTTCACTTGTTATGACTCCTATTGTCTCATGTTAATATCACTTCCAATTAACCATCTCCTGTTTTCCATTCCCACTTTACATTCTGTTTCTCTCCCATATTTGTCTTTGCGGGTGTGTGTTTTTCCTCCCCTTTCACTTTGTTCTAATCCCTTTTTAAATGCTGTACATTTGTAATTTCTACAGTTCTGAAGAAAGATCTACACCTGAAACGTTAACTCATCTGTTCTCAGATGCTAACTGACCTGCTGAGTGTTTCAGTATTTTCTGTTTTCTAGTTTGGGATTGGTGAGGCTAGTCGTAGTGTCTTTGCCACTATCTTAGCTAAGATTAACTTGCAGACCACGAACCGAATATGTGACCCCATTGTAGAGCCTATTTGATTATAACGTTTGAAGTTTCCAGAGATTATTTAATCTTGGTGATTATTAGTTGGTCTAATGTACCTGTACATGGTTATACTGTAGTTATTGTCCCATGTTTACAGGATTTTGAAAAGTGTTCAGTAGAAATGAGGAAATGTAGCTGCAGTGTGGGTATACATTGGTTAACTCATGGTGTCTGGGACAAAAACGACTCGTATGTTTCTGTAGCATGTGACCTGTTCCTTGCCAGTATGGCAAAGCAATGACTTATTTTTCTGGGCTTTTCCTATTCCCATTATGTTCATTTAAAGCAGAGCTATTTGATGCTATAGGAGCTGGAGCTTTTTTTTTATTCGTTCATGGGATGTGGGCGTCGCTGGCGAGGCCGGCATTTATTGCCCATCCCTAATTGCCCTTGAGAAGGTGGTGGTGAGCCGCCGCCTTGAACCGCTGCAGTCCGTGTGGTGAAGGTTCTCCCACAGTGCTGTTAGGTAGGGAGTTCCAGGATTTTGATCCAGCGACGATGAAGGAATGGCGATATATTTCCAAGTCGGGATGGTGTGTGACTTGGAGGGGAACTTGCAGGTGGTGTTGTTCCCATGTACCTGCTGCTCTTGTCCTTCTAGGTGGTAGAGGTTGCGGGTTTGGGAGGTGCTGTCGAAGAAGCCTTGGCGAGTTGCTGCAGTGCATCCTGTGGATGGTACACACTGCAGCCACTATGCGCCGGTGGTGAAGGGAGTGAATGTTTAGGGTGGTGGATGGGGTGCCAATGAAGCGGGCTGCTTTGTCCTGGATGGTGTCGAGCTTCTTGAGTGTTGTTGGAGCTGCACTCATCCAGGCAAGTGGAGAGTATTCCATCACACTCCTTACTTGTGCCTTGTAGATGGTGGAAAGGCTTTGGGGAGTCAGGAGGTGAGTCACTCGCCACAGAATACCCAGCCTCTGACCTGCTCTTGTAGCCACAGTATTTATATGGTTGGTCCAGTTAAGTCTCTGGTCAATGGTGACCCCCAGGATGTTGATGGTGGGGGATTCAGCGATAGTAATGCTGTTGATTGTCAAGGGGAGGTGGTTAGACTCTCTCTTGTTGGAGATGGTCATTGCCTGGCACTTATCTGGCGCGAATGTTACTTGCCACTTATGAGCCCAAGCCTGGATGTTGTCCAGGTGTTGCTGCATGCAGGCTTGGACTGCTTCAATATTTGAGGGGTTGCGAATGGAACTGAACACTGTGCAATCATTAGCGAACATCCCCATTTCTGACCTTATGATGGAGGGAAGGTCATTGATGAAGCAGCTGAAGATGGTTGGGCCTAGGACACTGCCCTGAGGAACTCCTGCAGCAATGCCCTGGGCCTGAGATGATTGGCCTCCAACAGCCACTACCATCTTCCCAGTTTCCCTTGGAGCTCAAAGTCTCTCATGCTATGGGAAAAATGGTGGGCTATATTGGACAGAGTGCTTCATAGGCACAGAATGTCTGTGAAAATTGTGGTTAAGTTTCTTTGTTTTTGTGGTTTCAGCATTAACATAGGGCATCCCTCTGGTCTCTGACTCACTCAAATTAATAGAGCTGAAGGAACAGAAATAGGAGTTGGTGACCTGGCCGCAATGGGGGGGATTTTAACCCCCTACTACGGGCGGGAGAGGGTTGTGGGAGGTGATAAAATTTCAAAAATCCAGAGCCCGCCTCAAACACGGCCACTTCCAGTTTTAACGGTGTTGAGTTGGAATGTGGGTGACTAACCTCTCCAAAGACGGGTCAGTCATTTAAAAATGCTAATGAGGCTCCGT
Organism: Heptranchias perlo; assembly: GCF_035084215.1. Classification (NCBI taxonomy): domain Eukaryota; kingdom Metazoa; phylum Chordata; class Chondrichthyes; order Hexanchiformes; family Hexanchidae; genus Heptranchias; species Heptranchias perlo. The sequence continues at coordinate 71,176,976 of NC_090329.1, read as the reverse complement.
GCCTTAAATTTTTACCTGACTTTCAGATTTAACTGCTGCGGGCCAGGTTTCCCAGGGCTCAGGAAACCTGGCAATTGATGGGAGGTGAGAATGGCCAGATCCAATCAGTATGTGCCTTTACAGCACTGCTTGTGGGCCTGGAGGAGCAGGGTTTCTTCCCCGGCCCCTCAAACAAACCTACTTTTATTCCCGTGATCGACCTCCCTCCCCACGATCGACCTCTTCCCTCCCCCACCTCCGCGATCTCTCCCACGATCTGTTCAAATCCGCCCCCCCCCCCCCCCCCACCGGCCCTTCGATCTGGCTGGCTGCTGCTGGGAAACGGAAAAAAATAATTCAAATGAGGCCCTGCTGTTAAATTCGGCAGGACATCTGCTTTACCTGTATCTCCGGGTTTCCCAGCTGTAAGGGCCCTGCCTCCCCGTAAATATTGGGGCCAATGAATTTGAGTGAGTGAGAGACCAGAGGGATGCCCTATTATATTAATACAGAAACCACAAAAGCAGAAAGGTGGAGAAAATTATTTTGAACAGACTTAAGTTATAAATTATATACCTGAAAATAAAATCTTGTACGCACATGAGTGAAAATGCAATGTATGGAAACCGTTTTATAATTTTATTCTTTTGGGGGATTTGATGGTGTGATTTATTTTTTCATCTTGGGATCTAGGTTGGAATTTAGCTAATTGAAGTTCAGTATGCAGATGTCTACATCTGATGTGCAACTTATAAGTTGCGATGTACTATGTAAAATGTTTTTGGCTTTGTTTGAGCCAAGATCATACTCAACCACAGAGGTGTGGCAGTGTTGCAACTTTGTAATGTACTTTGTACTGAGTTGGTGCAAACGAAGCTTTACCTCGATTTTAAAATTCTCATCCATGTTCAAATCCCTCCATAGCCTTGCCCCTCCTTATCTCTGTAACCTCCTTGAGCCCCACAACCCTCCAAGAACTCAGCGATCCTTCAACTCTGGCCTCTTGTACATGCCCCACTTCCTTCACCCCACCCTTGGAGGCTGTGCCCTAAGCTCTGGAATTCCCTCTTTAAACCTCTCTGCCTCTCCACCTCTCTCCTCCTTTAAGACGCTCCTTTATAACCTACCTCTTTGACCACTTTAGGATGCAATCATTAATCAGAATTGATGTTTTGTATATGTTCTAATTTCCCTCTAATGTGTCAAAAGTTTCTTGTTCCAGGAACATCAGCCACAACTAAAACAAAACCATAGTCAAATGTTGAGGCTTTGGGAAATATAATAGTGCTAATTGATGGTAAGCTCGAGGTAGAGTTTGTAGAAGGGAGACAGAATAGGTTGTCAAGAGTAAATTATGGTTTCCCCAAATATTCATCAAGCTCAAACAATAAGGCTCCCTCTGTGACACCCTGGTCCACTCTTCCGTCACTCTCAACACCCGCTCTCCTCTCCATGGCACCTTCCCGTGCGAGCGCAGGAAATGCAACACCTGTTCTTTTACCTTCTCCCTTCTCACCATCCAGGGGCCCAAACACGCCTTCCAGGTGAAACAGTGATTTACTTGTACTACTTTCAATTAGTACACTGTATTCGCTGCTCACAATGTGGTGTCCTCTACATTGGGGAGACCAAACGCAGATTGGGTGATCGCTTTGCTGAACACCTCCATTCAGACGGCAAGCGTGACCCTGACCTGCTGGTCCCTTGCCATTTTAATTCCCGTTCCACTCCCACTCTGACCTCTCTGTCCTTGGTCCTTTACATTGTTCTAATGAAGCTCGAGGAACAGCACCTCATCTTTTGATTAAGCACTTTACAACCTTCTGGACTCAACATTGATTTCAATAACTTCAGGTCATAACCTCTGCTCCCATTTTTTTCGGACAGCAGGTGTTGGTAATGGTTCTGCTGTTGCCATTTTCAGTTCCTCTAGACGCATCGTTTGTTTCTTTACTTGTCCCATTACCACCCTCCTTGTCTTGCACCGTCACTCCTTTTGTCATTTAATCACTCCTGCACTCCTCCCTATCAGCGACCTTCCCTTTTGTTCTTCGCTCCCCTTCCCCTTCCCCTCCCCTCCCCTGGCTTTGTACTTGGCTAAAAACAATCCTGAGCTATTTACAAATCAATAGTATTTTACACTGCAGATCTCTTCAAGATATATAATGTTATTTTCTGGTGACCAATTTCAAATTATCAATAAGCTTGCAGCAACTGGGTTGCTATTGTTGTTCTTTCATTTACAATCTGGAACTTCTTCCAGTTCTGATGAAAGATCATCGACCTGAAACGCTAGCTGTTTTTTTCTCCACAGATGTTGCCTGACTTGCTGAGCATTTCCAGCATTTTCTGTTTTTATTTTTGCTTATTATTATGTTTGTTTATCTCAATTTTTTAAAAGCCTTGGGAATATATGTTATAGATAGTTAAGTGTGTAGTAATACTGGGTGGCAGAGGGCATTTGTAGTCTGGTATAGTTGGGATGGTGGTTCTGGGGATGTAGGAGCAATGGAGAGGCTGGTGGGATGTGGAAATATTGGGGGAGAGAAGGGTCTTTAGGTCTGGGATTTCTGGGCTTCAGCACGACTGGAACGGATGTGTTGGAATTCTGGATGTGTTGTTGAGTTGCCGAGATATGGCAACGGTGGTCTTCGGTTGTGGGATGGGTGGCAAGTTACAGGAAGTGTTTGGGAAAAAGTTGCTGGATGTGGGGTGGAGCTTTGGTTGAGGTGCACTGGAAGTCATGCTTTGGGGAATGGCAGTGTTGGGAGGTCGATAGAGGGAACCATTGGTGGGGATGGTGATCTTGGGGATGATTGGGGGCAGAGGCTGTCTTAATTTCTAAGAGCACGAGGGTAAGGTCTGGGTCTATGGTGGAGAGCCTTGGCTCTGGCAGTGTTTTTTGGAAGGGCTTAGGTTTTAGTAGTATTTCTGGGTAGTTGGAGGGGATGCAGGAGAATGGAGATGGTCAGCCTTCATCCATGCTCCTTCCGCCCAAAGAACTTTTTACGGATTTCCAAAGCTGGTTTCCCAGCAATTAGCTGGCAGCATGCTGTTAGTTTTTTTTTAAAGCGATAATGCACTTACACTACATTTGTTGGCAAATATAGTTTAAGCACATCAAGCATTTTGAACAATTAACAGCTGGTTCCAGCTCCATACGTGGCAAATGACATGGGGGAAAGGCTTGATCATACTGGCAACAATAGGTAAGAATGGATGAGAGGACTGATAAAGTCAGGAGTGGAAACCGGGGTGTGGCCAGCTTTGGATTGGCTGTTGGGATGGGTTGGGAGCTGTGTTTGTCGAGTGGTCAGGGGGGGTAGTTGGTAGGAATTGGATCAGGTGAGCGTTCCGATCTTCACAGGGCTTGGATTATGAACGATGCCACCTTGTTCAGAGATGTAGCTCATTAGCTAGGAGGACCAGAGCTGGAGCCACATAGCAATAATGAGATATAAATTGTGTGTGCAAGAAATAGTGGCGAGAATGTATTACAGGAAGTAAGTGTTACATTTACAGGAAGTACGCTATATGAAATAATTTAAATATATCAAAGCTAGAGTTATATTAAAAAAAAGATACCCATTATAGAGATATAAATAAAATACTGGATATCTAGCAGTGATTATCACTGAGTAATCATGCACATATTTCAGGTAGCAACGCAAGATCATTGAGCATGGTGCCTGTAAATCCTGTCCATAGTCTTTTATTATACATATATACACATTGAGGATGGGTTTTTTAAGTTGACATTTGGCATTGTAAATGAGAGAATAACAGATGCAACCCAGTTGCTGCAAGCTTATTGCTAATTTGCAATTGGTCACCAGAAAATAAAATTATATGCTTTGAAGGTGTAGATATATATTCTGCGGTGTAGAATACAATGTGGAAAATTGCCCGGGTATGTCCTGTCCACAAAGAGCAGGACAAATCCAATCCGGCCAATTACCGCCCTATCAGTCTACTCTCAATCATCAGCAAAATGATGGAAAGTGTCGTCGACAGTACTGTCAAGCGACACTTACTCACCAATAACCTGCTCACCAATGCTCAATTTGGGTTCCTCCAGGACCACTCTGCTCCAGACCTCATTACAGCCTTGGTCCAAACATGGACAACAGAGGTGAGGTTAGAGTGACTGCCCTTGACATCAAGGCAGCATTTGACCGAGTGTGGCACCAAGGAGCCCTAGTAAAATTGAAGTCAATGGGAATCAGGGGGAAAAATCCCCAGTGGCTGGAGTCATACCTAGCACAAAGGAAGATGGTAGTGGTTATTGGAGGCCAATCATCTCAGCCCCAGGACATTGCTGCAGGAGTTCCTCGGCAGTGTCCTTGGCCCAACCATCTTCTGCTGCTTCATCAATGACCTTCCCTCCATCATGAGGTCAGAAATGGGGATGTTCGCTGATGATTGCACAGTGTTCAGTTCCATTCGCAACCCCTGAGATAATGAAGCAGTCCGTGCCCACATGCAGCAAGACCTGCACAACATCCAGGCTTGGGCTGATAGTGGTAAGTATCATTCGTGCCAGACATGTGCCAGGCAATGACCATCTTCAACAAGAGAGAGTCTAACCACCTCCCCATGGCATTCAATGGCATTACCATCGCTAAATCCCCCACCATCAACACCCTGGGGGTCACCATTGACCAGAAACTTAACTGGACCAGCCACATAAATACTGTGGCTACAAGAGCAGGTCAGAGGCTGGGTATTCTGTGGTGAGTGACTCACCTCCTGACTCCCCAAAGCCTTTCCACCATCTACAAGGCACAAGTCAGGAGTGTGCTGGAATACTCTCCACTTGCCTGGATGAGTGCAGCTCCAACAACACTCAAGAAACTCAACACCATCCAGGACAAAGCAGCCCGCTTGATTGGCACCCCATCCACCACCCTAAACATTCGCTCCCTTCACCACCGGCGCACCGTGGCTGCAGTGTGTACCATCCATAGGATTCACTGCAGCAACTCGCCAAGGCTTCTTCAACAGTACCTCCCAAATCCGTGACCTGTACCACCTAGAAGGACAAGAGCAGCAGGCACATGGGAACAACACCACCTGCACGTTCCCCTCCAAGTCACACACCATCTCGACTTGGAAATATATCGCCGTTCCTTCATCGTCTCTGGGTCAAAATCCTGGAACTCCCTACCTAACAGCACCGTGGGAGAACCGTCACCGCATCGACTGCAGCGGTTCAAGGCGGCGGCTCACCACCACCTTCTCAAGGGCAATTAGGGATGGGCAATAAATGCTGGCCTTGCCAGTGACGCCCATGTCCCATGAACGAATGGGACCCATGTCATGTTCCTCTTGTGGGATTTGGGAATTCAGGGATCCTTCCTGTGTCCTTGGTTCCTTCACCTGCGGGAAGTGTGTCCAGCTGCAGCTACTGTTTGACCGCTTAACGGCTCTGGAGCTGCGGATGGACTCACTTTGGGGCATCCGCGATGCTGAGGAAGTCGTGGATAGCACGTTCAGTGAGTTGGTCACACCACAGATAAAAATTACTGAGGGAGATAGTGAATGGGTGACCAATAGACAGAGGAAGAGTAGGAAGGCAGTGCAGGGGTCCCCTGCGGTCATCTCCCTCCAAAACAGGTATACCGTTTTGGATACTGTTGGGGGAGATGGCTCACCAGGGGAAGGTGACAGCGGCCAGGTTCATGGCACCATGGCTGGCTCTGCTGCACAGGAGGGCAGGAAAAAGAGTGGCAGAGCTATAGCGATAGGGGACTCGATTGTAAGGGGAATAGACAGACGCAACCGAGACTCCAGGATGGTATGTTGCCTCCCTGGTGCAAGGGTCAGGGATGTCTCGGAGCGGCTGCAGGACATTCTGGAGGGGGAGGGTTAACAGCCAGTTGTCGTGGTGCATATAGGTACCAACGATATAGGTAAAAAACGGGATGAGGTCCTACAAGCTGAATTTAGGGAGTTAGGAGTTAAACTAAAAAGTAGGACCTCAAAGGTAGTAATCTTAGGATTGCTACCATTGCCATGGGCTAGTCAGAGTAGAAATGACAGGATAGCTAGGATGAATACATGGCTTGAGAGATGGTGCAAGAGGGAGGGATTCAAGTTCCTGGGCCATTGGAACCGGTTCTGGGGGAGGTGGGACCAGTACAAATTGGACGGTCTGCATCTGGGCAGGACTGGAACCAATGTCCGAGGGGGAGTGTTTGCTAGTGCTGTTCACATTTAAACTAATGTGGCAGGGGGATGGGAACCGATGCAGGAAGTCAGTGGGAAGTAAAGTGGTGACAGAAACAAAAGGCAGTAAGGGAGAGTGTACAAAACATGACCGGACAGATGGTCTGAGAAAGCAGGGCAAAGACCAAGGGAAGTCTAGATTAAACTGCATTTATTTCAATGCAAGAAGTCTGATGGGCAAGGCAGATGAACTCAGGGCATGGATGGGTACATGGGACTGGGATATTATAGCTATTACTGAAACATGGCTAAGGGAGGGGCAGGACTGGCAGCTCAATGTTCCAGGGTACAGATGCTATAGGAAAGATAGAGCAGGAGGTAAGAGAGGAGGGGGAGTTGCGTTCTTGATTAGGGAGAACATCACGGCAGTAGTGAGAGGGGATATATCCGAGGGTTCGTCCACTGAGTCTATATGGGTAGAACTGAAAAATAAGAAGGGAGAGATCACTTTGATAGGATTGTACTACAGACCCCCAAATAGTCAACAGGAAATTGAGGAGCAAATATGTAAGGAGATTACAGACAGCTGCAAGAAAAATAGGGTGGTAATAGTAGGGGACTTTAACTTTCCCAAAATTGACTGGGACAGCCATAGCATTAGGGGCTTGGGTGGAGAGAAATTTGTTGAGTGTATTCAGGAGGAATTTCTCATTCAGTATGTGGATGGCCCGACTAGAGAGGGGGCAATACTTGACCTCCTCTTGGGAAATAAGGAAGGGCAGGTGACAGAAGTGTTAGTGAGGGATCACTTTGGGACCAGTGATCATAATTCCATTAGTTTTAAGATAGCTATGGAGAATGATAGGTCTGGCCCAAAAGTTAAAATTCTAAATTGGGGAAAGGCCAATTTTGATGGTATTAGACGGGAACTTTCAGAAGTTGATTGGGAGAGTCTGTTGGCAGGCAAAGGGACGTCTGGTAAGTGGGAGGCTTTCAAAAGTGTGTTAACCAGGGTACAGGGTAAGCACATTCCTTATAAAGTGAAGGGCAAGGCTGGTAGAAGTAGGGAACCTTGGATGACTCGGGAGATTGAGGCCCTAGTCAAAAAGAAGAAGGAGGCATATGACATGCATAGGCAGCTGGGATCAAGTGGATCCCTTGAAGAGTATAGAGATTGCCGGAGTAGAGTTAAGAGAGAAATCAGGAGGGCAAAAAGGGGACATGAGATTGCTTTGGCAGATAAAGCAAAGGAGAATCCAAAGAGCTTCTACAAATACATAAAGGGCAAAAGAGTAACTAGGGAGAGAGTAGGGCCTCTTAAGGATCAACAAGGTCATCTATGTGCGGAACCACAACAGATGGGTGAGATCCTAAATGAATATTTCACATCGGTATTTACGGCTGAGAAAGGCATGGATGTTAGGGAACTTGGGGAAATAAATAGTGATGTCTTGAGGAGTGTACATATTACAGAGAGGGAGGTGCTGGAAGTCTTAACGCGCATCAAGGTAGATAAATCTCCGGGACCTGATGAAATGTATCCCAGGACGTTATGGGAGGTTAGGGAGGAAATTGCGGGTCCCCTAGCAGAGATATTTGAATCATCCACCGCTACAGGTGAGGTGCCTGAAGATTGGAGGGTAGCAAATGTTGTGCCTTTGTTTAAGAAGGGCGGCAGGGAAAAGCCTGGGAACTACAGACCGGTGAGCCTGACATCTGTAGTGGGTAAGTTGTTAGAGGGTATTCTGAGAGACAGGATCTACAGGCATTTGGAGAGGCAGGGACTGATTAGGAACAGTCAGCATGGTTTTGTGAGAGGAAAATCATGTCTCTCGAATTTGATTGAGTTTTTTGAAGGGGTAACCAAGAAGATAGATGAGGGCTGTGCAGTAGACGTGGACTACATGGACTTCAGCAAAGCATTTGACAAGGTACCGCATGGTAGGTTGTTACATAAGGTTAAATCTCACGGGATCCAAGGTGAGGTAGCCAATTGGATACAAAATTGGCTTGACGACAGAAGACAGAGGGTGGTTGTAGAGGGTTGTTTTTCAAACTGGAGGCCTGTGACCAGCGGTGTGCCTCAGGGATCGGTGCTGGGTCCGCTGTTATTTGTTATTTATATTAATGATTTGGATGAGAATTTAGGAGGCATGGTTAGTAAGTTTGCAGATGACACCAAGATTGGTGGCATTGTGGACAGTGAAGAAGGTTATCTAGGATTACAACGGGATCTTGATAAATTGGGCCAGTGGGCCGATGAATGGCAGATGGAGTTTAATTTAGATAAATATGAGGTGATGCATTTTGGTAGATCGAATCGGGCCAGGACCTACTCCGTTAATGGTAGGGCGTTGGGGAGAGTTATAGAACAAAGAGATCTAGGAGTACAGGTTCATAGCTGCTTGAAAGTGGAATCACAGGTGGATAGGGTGGTGAAGAAGGCATTCAGCATGCTTGGTTTCATTGGTCAGAACATTGAATACAGGAGTTGGGATGTCTTGTTGAAGTTGTACAAGACATTAGTAAGGCCACACTTGGAATACTGTGTACAGTTCTGGTCACCCTATTATAGAAAGGATATTATTAAACTAGAAAGAGTGCAGAAAAGATTTACTAGGATGCTACCGGGACTTGATGGTTTGACTTATAGGGAGAGGTTGGATAGACTGAGACTTTTTTCCCTGGAGAGTAGGAGGTTAAGGGGTGATCTTATAGAAGTCTATAAAATTATGAGGGGCATAGATAAGGTAGATAGTCAAAATCTTTCCCCAAAGGTAGGGGAGTCTATAACGAGGGGGCATAGATTTAAGGTGAGAGGGGAGAGATACAAAAGGGTCCAGAGGGGCAATTTTTTCACTCAAAGGGTGGTGAGTGTCTGGAACGAGCTGCCAGAGGCAGTAGTAGAGGCGGGTACAATTTTGTCTTTTAAAAAGCATTTGGACAGTTACATGGGTAAGATGGGTATAGAGGGATATGGGCCAAGTGCAGGCAATTGGGACTAACTTAGTGGTATAAACTGGGCGACATGGACATGTTGGGCCGAAGGGCCTGTTTCCATGTTGTAAAATTCTATGATTCTATAAAAAAAACTGTGATTTGTAAGCAGCTCAGGATTGTTTCTAAACGTTTTTGAACAATTGACTGGTGTCGATGGAAAATTAGTAATCACCTTTAACTGATGTTTACATATCGAGATTTGTTTGATATTTTCATTACTTTTAAAGGTGATAGTCAGATTAACAATGAGAAGGAAAAGAAAATGGTTGGTCAGAAGCCACTGGGAACCACTGAATACATGGTAAGAATTCAATTACTGATTTGTAAGATGTATAATATCCTTTCCCAGTAATTGTTTTAATGGATATCTATATAAATATAGCTGAGAAGTTGGGTATATTGGGAAAAGTTATATTTATATAAGAGGCAATGGGAAAGAAATATCTGGGGCTAAATTGAGATGCGTAGCACCGATTGTGTAGGCGCTATGTGGACCCCTAAGCACCGAAAATAGTGTCTGAGATGCGCAGGACGCCATATTTGGGTACATTCACTTAACGAGCGGGGCAGCATGTAAAGTAGGTAGATTATGCGGTAGATCAGTGTGCAAGGCTGATTTAAAGGGACAGATGCGGTTTTGGAACTCCACGCTCCAGCCAATGCACTGTCTTTAACCTCGCACAGCTGAACAGGTCTTAATTGGCATGAAGGACCCCCCACCCCCACACCAGTGCTATTTAAAGTGATCATGCAAGAGTTACAGGTTCGTTGCTGGATTATTGCTTCTGGCTGCTGATGCATTTGTATCTGTTTTTGGAGGTCTCCTATACTTGAATGCTGGGACGAGGGGACATAGCCGAAGAATTAGAGCCGGACTTTAAGGAGTGAAGTTAGGAAACTCTTCTGCAGGCAAAGGGTGGTAGATGTTTGGAATGCTCTTCTGTAAATGGCAGTTGATGCTAGTTAAAATTGTTAATTTTAAATCTGAGATTGATCGAATTTTGTTAACCAAAGCATTAAGGGATATGGGGCTACGGCGGTTATATAGAGTTAGGTCACAGGTCATCCATGATCTCATTGAATGGCAGAACAGGCTGAAGGGGCAAAATTGCCTACTCCTGTTCCTATGTTCCTAAATTAAAGTTTAAATACTCTATGGAGAGTGGGCTGACTAGTTGACAGGCAACAGCAAGGGCACTGGCAAAATAGTAGGGATGGGACAGGAATGCTGTCATCCTGAGAGAGGATAGCACGTTCATGTTCCATGGAGCCGCTGCTTCCTGTTATGCACCACCTTCTCCTGCAAGAAAGTGGGAAGTGTGTCGGTGAGTGTCCTGCAAGATGATTGGGTGATGTGGCTGTCATGGTGAATAGCTGCCAGTGTGTGTGACCTGTGAGTTGTGGGTGTGCGGCTTGCAACAGCGGTAATGTGTGAGGGTGAGATGAAGCATCTGATTGGAAGAGTTTGTTGGTAGATGGGTGATGGGGGTTGTAATGCGTGGTGCAGTTGGTAGGATATGCCACTTGGCAGTTGAACTCATGCACCTTGCCACTTGTGTCAAATCATTGCACTTCTTTCTGTACTGCATCCATGTTCGTGGTGCTATGCTCCTGGCATTGACCTCATCCCCTACTGCCTCCCACTGCCTCGGGGAGGATATGTCTGAAGGGCCTCTTGCCCCCCTCCCCCGTGGATATAGCATGCTCCTCCGTCTGTCCACCTCTTGCACTAAGGCCTCTAGTGCATCATCAGAGAACCTTGGTGTATGCACTCTCACAGGCCCGGTACAAACTCAGAATGGCAGATTGGCAGGATCTGGCGTGCAGATTGGAGAATGTGGGATGTAGTTGTGAGCAACCTTCAATGTTTTGAAAGAACTCAACAGTTCGTAAACATAAGGACGGGACCTGCGTCTGTGTTTTACGTGAGCGATTTCTGATCTCCGTTCAGACCTGTATCTTATATTTTCAAAATATAAGAGTCCCACAAACTTTGAGCTGCCAAGTTATTGCTTATTAAAAATTCCAGCATTCCCATCACCATGCTTCACTATATTGTAGCACAAATTCACTTCACCATTGACATCCACCACTTCCTGCAGCCACAGTGCACCTTCCCTGTAAGAGATGCATGATGTGGAGATGCCGGTGATGGACTGGGGTTGACAATTGTAAACAATTTTACAACACCAAGTTATAGTCCAACAATTTTATTTTTAATCCCACAAGCTTTCGGAGGCTTCCCCCTTCCTCAGGTGGTGTGGAAAATGTGGTTTTCCACACCACCTGAGGAAGGGGGAAGCCTCCGAAAGCTTGTAAGAGATGCAGGCTGCCTTTAAGTGGTGCTAGCCACTTGCAATATCTGGGCCCCCTGCTGGTGAGCAGCTCTCAACAGCGCAGGTAGTGCTGGCTGCACGCAGCAATCATGTAAAACAGCAGGCTGCCCAAATGTTATGTGCTGCCTGCATCTCAACGACCGGGCTCGGGTTAATCCCAGCGCCCGTATTCAGGGGTTAACCAATTTAACCCCCATTTTTGTATAAGAAAGGTGACTGTAGTATGAGAGATACAATTCAATTTTTTTTAATATATTGTAGGCTGAGTCTCGAGATACAATTAATACCATAGCTTTGAAATTCGATGTTACTCCAAATGAACTTGTGCAGATTAACAGGCTTTTCAGTCGTGTTGTTGTTCCTGGTCAGGTATGACTTTAGTAACTTTGTAAAATTTCTCAAACTAATTTAATATTTGACAAATTTTTGGAGGTTGCTTAAATTCAAAGTGTCTTCTGCACCTTTCAGATTTTATACGTACCAGATATACATTCTTCATCTGGTGCAGCAAATTCCCCAGACTCTGGTAGCCCTCTTACTCCACCGTCATCTGATGCTGAGTATGATAAACTTCCAGTAAGTATTCAAGTTGTTATCCAGTATTTTGTTCTAAAAATAATAAGTTACTTGTAGATCCTCTTGTTAGACCAGAAGATTTTTTAACGTAAATACCTATTGAAAAGCATCAGCAGAAAAGTACAGTTATTAATTCTTGAACTACTTTAATTGAGATATTCATGGTAACAGTTCCTTGATTTTACTTGTAAACTTAATTGACTCATCTAACCTTTACAGGATGCTGATCTTGCAAGAGAAGTAACTGCAAAGAATTTCCTCTCACCAGTGCATTCACAACCTATTGTGAGAGTAACATCATCAGGTTCAGAAGATGATGAACCACTTACTGAAAAGTTTTTGAAAATGAACTGCAGATACATAACAGATGGCGAGGTAACCACAGTGATTATCTTGATTAAATTTGAACCTTTACAATTTTTAATCTTCGCCTCTTCCACACACTGCAGGAGTAAGCCTGTGTTGTTGCGGAGAACTGAGAATCTAGAACCTGTAAACTGTATCTGTCTGAAATCATGATGTCTCCTCCAGGTTTGCTAATTGTCCTATTGTTGACAGTTGATTTGATTTACTGTTTCCACCAAGAAAGCTCCATACCGTTCTAAATTCATTTCAACTTTCTTGTTGCCCTTCCTGAAAATTTTTTGCATGTTCTGCACTTGTGCAGATTTGGTGCAGAAAAGTATAAAAAGATTAGCAAAGCCATCAGCTGAATTTAAGCAAGGTATAAAATCCTTCACAATAATACTCCAAAGTTAAATGTACAAAAATGAGAAAACAGCAGTTGAAATGCCCAAGAATCCTTTTTTTTCAAGGTATAGGTTGGAATAAAGGATGCCTAGTCTCTTGGGAGGGTGAGAGGTGGTGGAGGAGGAGGAGGAGGAAAGAGGCATTCCTAGTTCTGTTGGTTCTTTAGTTAATGTTTTACAGAGAAGATCAATTGACCTGGATAGTTTGTATAATCAAAGTACTGACCTGCACTCTTCGTTCAAAGTATCAGCTCAAGACAGTGTCATGCATCACTCTTGTATGCACATATGCTAGTGTGAGCATGGAAGTTTTTTTTTAAAAAGGAAGACATTTTGGTGGTAAAAAGAACGTAGACTACTGTACAGAGATACCCATTATCCTGTCATCGCCTAGCTTCATTGTCTCCCTGTGCCCCAGAACCGCCCGCAGCCTTGTTCCACCTTATCTGAGCCATTTTCTCCAGCCATGTGCCTTTACCTGTATCCTCCCCTCCTCTCTCTCAATTATCCCTTGTTTCCCCGTACTACCATAGGAGACTAACTGTTCAGATACTACGCCTAGAATTCTCTCCCCGAACACTGTCAGTTTGGCTCACTTGGTAGCTTCCTTCAGGTTTAAGTACATAATTTATGAAGACCTTTCAGCACTGTACTGTGGGAGTGCTATGCTGTTGTGGGAGGTACCATGTTTTGGATGAAGTGGGCCTTTACTGCCTGTTCCAGTGGTTCAGGTGGATGTTAAATCATCCCATGGTACTATTTGAAGAAGAACAGAATTTTCTTGATGTCTTGGCCAACATTCCTTTCTCTGCCACTACCACCAAAAAATGATTAACTGGTTATTCATGTCATTGCTGCTTGGGGGAAGTTGCTTTGCTTACATAACAGTCCTTGCACTTCAAAGTAATTTATTTTATCTGAAGTACTTTGAAATACTCAGAGATGATGAGGTGCTATACAGATGCAAGTTTTTCATTTTCCTTAACTTTGGAAGCTAGAGACAAAGAAATTGTGATACCTTCAAATCGCTATAGTATGTGCTGAGTTGTAGTAGAGAGCGTATCATCTTGTTTTTAATCAAACTGTAACTGAATTATTACAATTTGCTGTTGTATTGTGTACATAGTACAATTACATGTATTTTTTTTCATCATCAGGGTGTAGTGGGAGGAGTTATGATTGTCACTCCAAACAACATAATGTTTGACCCTCATAAGTCCGATTCCCTTGTCATAGAGAATGGCTGTGAGGAGTACGGGCTCATATGTCCCATGGAAGAAGTCATCTCCATTGCCTTATACCCTGATATCTCACACATGAAGATTAAAGATGCACTTCCGTCGTAAGTAATTTCCTTTTAAAACAAATTTATGTTTAAAAATTATTTGTGCTTTGGAAAATCACTTTACCTTTTACTTGTGAAATTTTACAGGCCTTTAATAGTAAAACTTGCAGTATAATATAAAGTATTCTTTGGTTAAACAGCCTAAAATTTAGTAAAAGTAGCACATCGAACACTTTAAATGACATAGCAAAAAGGACACTACCACAGAAACTAGGTGTACTGGATCTATTAAAGGGTAATTACATTGTTCATTAGAAGTTAATAAACTTTAGAAAACCATCTATTCATTACATCTGCAGTATTTACTTTGCCTATAGTCTTTAAAGTATAATATAAACAATTCTGAATTTGCTTTGCTATGTTGCTACAGTTTCAAAAGTTTGAATCATACCAAGAGTTTTGAGATTCATAGATAACAGTTGATATAATTCACCTTGTAATCTCTTGTATGCATTTTACTTGTACAATTTTAAGTTATTTTCCTCATTACTTTTGTTGTTTTCATTTCAAGATTTTAGATTTGTTTGACTTTTTTGTGTTCATTTATTTTTATTTTTGGTTTAATCATATCCCATATGCATACATCATTTCTCCTGACAGTGATGTACCAAAGGATCTCTCTCCTCTGTATAGGCCTGGGGATTGGGATGATCTGTCTGCTGAGAAGGACCTAAATCCATTTAATCGCTTCAAGGGCATGAGTAAAAATCGCCAGTTGAAGGCACGTGATTCTTTGGAAAACTGCTGCCCTGTCCAAAAAAGCATGGACGATGCATCTGATGAAGTTTTTACTCACCTTACACCATCCCCAGTTAAAGAGGAAAGTGCTGCAGCTTCTGCTAATGGTACTTCTAGAGGTGTTGCTGAAGGTACACTGTCAGAAGCCAGTACAGCCGAGTCTGTTCTGCAAAGCCATGAATATTACAAAAGTGATTTAACTACAACTGCATCTACTGAAGAGAAACCTACAGATATGTCTGATCCAGTGGAGTGTAAGAAACATGACTTACTTGTGAAAATTACTGATTTCAATGACCAACAAACCATGCTTGAAAAAACTTTAACTGGACAATTGTTGAAAATGTGCATTCATTCTTCTGACAGCCCATCTATAGTGGTAGGTGTTCCTTTTGATAAGGGCAATTCTGTGGACAATGAAGTTACCTATAACAGTGATGACATTTCAACTACTAAAAGCAGAGGGACCTACCTAGAAAGTGATTTGAGTAAAGGGAGCAAAACTCCCTCAGTGCAGGTTTTTTCATCTGGTGTTGATCCAAACAATGAGACTACAAAATCCTCTTTGAAGGAAGTAGTTGAAGATAATTTGGAAGTTGGCTGTCAATCAGAAATACAAGCTTTCTTTAACAAACTTAAAGGACCAATCGAAGGTAAATAGAAAATATTTCACTTTTGTTGGAATCATAGAATCACAGAATTTTACAACTCAGAAGCAGGTTATCTGGCTCATCATGCTTGTGCCGGCTCTCTAAAATACCTCTACATTTAGTCCCATTTCTTTTCCCTTTCCTTATACCCTTTTAAAGTTTTCCTCTTTAAATATTTGTTCATTTCCCTTTTAAAAGCTATTTGTGGATTCCACTCCTGCCACTGTTTCTGGTGGGGCAACCATCGAGGAGGACTGTAAAATATTTCAGAAGGACATAGACAGATTAGTGCAATGGACAAGTAGGTAACGGATACAACGTAATATTGGGCAAGTTTGAGGTGCATTTTGGGAGGACAAACAAGGAATGAGAGTATACATACAATGGGACAATGCTGAAGGATATGAAGGATCGGCAACACTTGGGGGTGCAAATGCATAATTCCTTGAAAGTGAGAGTGCAGGTATATAAAGGTTAAGAAGAGATTTAATATAGATGCTCAAAATTTCTGAAGGGTTTTGATCAAGTAAAATGGGAAGACTATTTCCACTGGTCGGTGAGTCGGTAACTAGAGGGTATAAATTTAATATCATCACCAAAGGGAGGTTAGGAGAAATTTTTGCACAGAAGGTTGATGGAATGTGTAATGCCCTACCAGAAATGATGATGTAAGCAGAATCCATAATTATCTTTTAAAAGGGAAGTGGATAAATTTTAAAAAGAAACAGAACTAAAAGGGTGTGGGCAGGGGCATGATGGACTGAAATGATGCCCTTCTTTGCTGTAAAATTCTATAATAAAGCCATAAAAAAGTCAATAATATTTTGGGTTTTATAGTAGGGGCATAGAGTATAAGAACAAAGAGGTCGTGATAAATTTGTATACAGCAGTGGTTGGGGCACAGTTAGAGTACTGTGCACAGTTTTGGGTGCCCCCTTATAGAAAGGACATTAAAGCCATAGAGGGGATACAGCATAGATTTATCAGGGATAAGAAATTATAGTTATGAGGATAGACTTGAGATACTGGATCTATATCTATTGTAGTTGAGAAGGCTAAGAGCATATTCAAGTCATTTTTTAAATTATGAGGGGTTTTAATGGGGTGAATATGGAACGATTATTTCTCTGGTTGGGAAGTCCGTGATGAGGGGTCATCAAATTAAAATTATCAGTAAGAGAATGAGATGAGAGATTAGGAGAAATTTATTTAGAGATTTGTTGGAGCATGGAATGCTTTGCAGCATAGAGAAGATGAGGCGGTGACCACTATATATTTTAAAGGAAAAGTAGATTAAAAATTTGAAGCAGAGAAAGATAGAGAGCTATGAGAAGAGAGTGGGGCAAAGAGCTGACATAGATAGGATGGTCTCAATGGTCTCCTTCTATGTTGTCACGGTTTTATGTCCTAACAATGCTCTGCATAAAATAGATAAATAATTCCCCTAAACACTCTCTTTATTCTTGGGTGATGATCTTAGATTTATGCCTTCCAGATACAGACTCACTGACCAGAGGAAATAGTTTTTGCTATTTGCCTGATCAAAATCTCTCATAATTTGATCACCTTTATCAGATCTTCTCACAACACCAACGCACAATTATATGATGCCTTTAATGTAGAAAAGAACTCCCAAAGGCGCTTCAGAGGCATAAGAAAAAATTAAGACCAAGCCCAAGAAGATGATATTAGGAGGGGTGACCAAAAACTTGGTCGAAGAGGTGGGTTTTAGGGGGAGTCTAGTGAAAAGAGGGTAAACTATGATTAGAAGCCAAAGTTACCTGATTCATTGTTAATTATCTCATTATAATAGTCCATTCCAATTACAACAGTCTATTTATATCAATAGGAACAAGACCTTCCTTTGCACTATCTTATTTTCATATATTATTTTCAGATATGCTTCCATCAAAGGAGGAGAAGAGTAAGAAACCGCCCATGTTTCTCTGTATTAAAGTTGGGAAACCTATGCGAAAGTCATTTATATCATATAGCATGGCTACTATGCATCAATATGTGAAGAGAGGAAAGCAGCCAGAGTATTGGTTTGCAGTTCCAAAAGAAAGGTGAGTTCTTGAATTTTAAAGGGTAACCCTGCAGTGACTGACTGACTGTTTTTCTAACAAATAATTACTTTGCCTTATTTTAATCAGAAACTTATGCAACATTTTGAAATCATGTTTCAGCATATTTTCAAAATTTTGTATAGGAGCTAAAGACAACAACAACGATTTTTGCAATTATTCAGCACCTTTTAATGTATGGAAAAGTCCCAAAGTGCTTCACAAAGTGTAAGCAACAAAATGGATGCTGGGCCAAAGAGGAAATTAGGAGGAGTGACCAAACCTTGGTCAAAGAATTGGGTTTTGGGAGGGTCTTAAAGGAGGCAAGGCAGAGGGAATTCCAGGCTGAAGGTCATCTTGTTATTAAGACATTAGAGTCACCAGGACAAGATGATTTATGGATGAGGGCGGGCATTGGTTCTTGATTCATCCATCCAGAAGCACCCTATAGTCCCCGCCATTACAGGTTCCAATTGCCTCTTAAATGATCCCAGGTTTTTATCTTTACAACTCTATCTGGGAGTCACTTCCATGTATTGATCACACTCGGGTGTGAAGAATTATTTCCTGATATCCTAAATTTCCTTTTTACTACTTTGAGCCTGTATCCCTTTGTCCTGCTCTTGCAACGTAAAGTAGAATCATAGAAAATTTACGGCACAGAAGGTGGCAATTCGGCCCATCATGTCTGCGCCGGCTGAGAAACGAGCCACCTAGCCTAATACCACTTTCCCACATTTGGTCCGTAGCCCTGCAGGTCATGGGTCTTCAGGTGCACATCCAGGTATTTTTTAAATGAGTTGAGGGTTTCTGCCTCCACCACCCTCTGAGGCAGTGATTTCCAGACCCCCACCACCCTCTGGGTGAAACATTTTTTCCTCATTTCCTCTCTAATCCTTCTATCAATCACTTTAAATCTATGTCCCCTGGTTATTGACCACTCCGCTAAGGGAATTAGGTCCTTCCTATCCACTCTATCTAGGCCCCTCATAATTTTGTACAGCTAAATCAAATCACCCCTCAGTCTCCTCTGTTCCAAGGAAAACGACCCCAGCCTATCCAATCTGTCATCACAGCTAAAATTCTCCAGTCCTGGCAACATCCTCGTAAATCTCCTCTGCACCCTCTCTAGTGCAATTGCATCCTTCCTGTAATGGGACCAGAACTGTGCACAGTACTCAAGCTGTGGCCTAATTAGTGTTTTATACAGCTCCAGCATAACATCCCTGCTTTTATATTCTATGCCTCGGCTAATAGAGGAAAGCATTCCATATGCCTTCTTAACCACCTTATCTACCCGTCCTGCTTCCTTCAGGGATCTGTGGACATGCACTCCAAGGTCCCTCACTTCCACCACACCTCTCAGTATCCTCCCATTTATTGTGTATTCCCTTGCCTTGTAATGCATTTGGGGAGAGAAAACCTCACACTTCTCCGGATTGAGCTCCATTTGCCACTTTTCTGCCCATCTGACCAGTCCATTGATATATTCCTGCAGTCTACAGCTTTCCTCCTCACTATCAACCACTATCAATCTTTGTGTCATCTGCAAATTTCATGCTCCCTACGTTCAAGTCCAAATTGTTAATCTGGTAATATTTCAGATACCTTTCCCACACCTTTAATTATCTCTATAAGGTCACCTCAAGCATCTCCTTTCCAGGCTGAAAAGCCTAAGTTTCTCCAGTCTTTCCTTTATAATTCAGACCTTTGATATTAGATATCAGCCTCGTGGCTCGTCTCTGCAGTGCTTCCAGCACTTGAATTTCTACTTTGTATCTTGACAATAAAAACTGTACAGAGCACTGTACAGTTTAAGGCACAACTTTCTCTAGCTTATATTCTATTGTTTTGGGTATGTAGTTCAACATTCTATTGGCTTTGTTGATTGCTGCTCTGCATTGGTTGGACGTGTTTAGTGTCAAGTCTGCTAAGGCTTGTAGGTCTCTTTCAGCTTCATCCGTTGCTACTTCAACACCATTCTGAGGATGTTCACATTTTCTAGTGCAATTCAGTGTGTGCAGTCTGTTCCTGCACCTGACCTCTACTTTTATCCTTGGTTTTTCTGACAGTCAGAGCTGGACCTTTGAACAAAGAGTATAGAAGATTGGTCTAAGTACATAAATCATCTGGCATGTGATTGATTTTTTGTGTAAAACATTGACTAAAGAATTAATAGTATTAGGGATTTTTTCCACAGTGAATAGGCATTTTGAAGAAAAGAATTGTTAGGTGTTCTTTTACTGGCATTTTTTTTATACGCTTAAAATTATGAAACAGACTAGAGTTAGTTCTATCCAATTATCTGCATTCTTTCTCAACACGTAACTGGGTTTGATTAACAACAGTTTTCATTCTCACATGCACTGCATGCATATGTAGGTGCAAGAATGGTGCAAACACTGTCTTGAGCACTCTTGCTCTCACCATTTTTCATAGTAGCCCAATTCATACTTGGTATATTCTGCATATTGTTATTTGAGTTTAGCATATCACTTAATTACCATTTTGAACTAAAAACACCAATTAAGCCACAATTGGGGTTGGATCCACCAATTAACTTAAATATGCATGTTCTGATACTTCAAACTCCCAGTGTTTTGTTACCATCACCAGGTTCAAGCAGGAGGATTCCTGGTTTCAGATCAGTACAATGAACAAATAGAGTTAGCCTGCTGTGCCGACTACATCCAGTTAAATCACATACTGTAATGCAGTGGAGACCCTGTTTAATGAAACACAATTCATCTGAACAGTTCATCAATTAGCTGGACATCTCAGCTTGTGTTTTGTATGTAATTATTTTATACTGTATCCAAGTTTACATGCTGAATTAATATTGCAGCATGACATGGAATTAATATGCTAAACGGTTCACGTACCGAGAAGAGGTACCTCAGTATTCCACTATATTATCATATCACTGCACATCTGTGTAAAACTATGGATGTTCTGAATTCCCTGTTGTCTGGCAAGTATTTCCCTCCCAACATGTTCTGGAGCTGTGGATGGGTGATGGATGGAGGGTGGGGGCGGTCATATCTTTTGGGCTGATGTTCTGGCTTGTGTAAGGCTAACCAGAGATGACCCGTGGAACATCTACCACAGATGTGAAGTGTTTTGTCTTTCACTTTCTATCTCCTGCTCCTCCTCTCAACCCGCCAATCCCGCAATTCAGCAGCACATATAAAATTTTAACATGTGGTACCTTTTCTTTGTGGCTTCCCCATACCAAATGTTTTGTCTTCATTTCCAAGATGCTGATGGAGTTCAGGGTGAAACTGAAGAGGGAGGCATGAAAATATTTTTGCTAATTGACTTTGGCCTATGTATGACCGCTCCAGATAACAGAAAACCTGTAATGTATTTATTTCAAGCGCAATAAGCCATTACCGACACAGAACTTGAGATTCAAATGTTTCCCTAAATATTATTGGTAAATCTATTATAGAAATTTTGTGAACATTTGCTAAGATCATCATTTGTTGGTAACTTCGAAAAAGTAGTGTGCAACATAAGAATCAAAAGAAATTAGGTGTGTGCTGGCTCTTTTGCTGAGAATTTATCAATTTCTTTTCTGGGCAAGTGTAAATCATTTTGGTGGACGGGTTAGCTGAGCTGGACACTGCAGAACTTAGTTTTTATTTATTGAGTGCTTGTTCAAATTTAGTCACATATTGTAAACCAGCAAAGTCTCTCCAGCCTTATACATCTCTTTAAAAGCAGAGATAAGAATTGACCAGGCTTTTCACTGGACTTCTCTGGTAGACAGTGCAGTTCTTCTGCCAAAAAAATTGCTTCACTAAACCAACCCAGTTCTGCTGACAAACTATTATAAATTTTCTGACTGATTACAAGCCTGACTGGAAGTGGGGTATTACACAAGTCAAACTTGCCTGATCTGTAGTGCACTGACCCTGTGTAAATACCCAGACTCAGTCTAATTTTAATAGAGTAGATAGAGACAGACAGTTTACAGTGGTTGAACGGTCTAGAATGAGGGAACATAGATATGAAATTAAATGCAAGACATTTAGGACAGAGAACAGGAGATTTTTTTATACAGAGGGTTGCGAGAGTGTGGAATACACTACCAGAGTTAATGACTGAAACATGACCATGTCAACATTTAAGAATAGTTTAGATAGGCGGTTTGAAGGAAAAGGGGATAAAAGGATATGGGAGTAGGGTGGGCACAGGGGATTAGGACTGCTGCACATGTGGAGAATTGTTGGGCCCAACAGCCTGTTTCCATTCTATGTAAAAGTGACGTAATGAGAGGCTTATTTTCCATCACCAAGTGCCTCTGGCCCCCAAGAAGACATGGGGAATTGGGGGGAGGTGACCAACAGTGTGAATGCCACTTCCACAACATTTCACATCTGGAAGCAGCACGGAGAAAAATCCAGTGACCTTACCAGGTCAGCCAATGTAAGAGAACCCACAATTACTTTTTACTGTAATGCAGTGTACTAAGCTTACAATTGCCTTCCTTTCACACTGTGCTGAAATACGTTCCAACCTTGCCATGAATGCCTGTAACGCTGTGAAGTGTCCTTTACACCCACAGCCTTCACCTGCAAATTTTCTTTCACTCACATCCTTGCATGCATTCAGCCTAAAAAAAAACTTTTCATGTAATGTACCTGACTGTTGCACGTACATTTCATCACATTCACTATAGACTGCATGCTGACACTTGGGGTAGTGTTACATATCATAACAATTGGAACTTCTCACTTTTACAGTTCTTACAGAAGAAAACAGGCCATTAACAATTGTGAGAATGCTTAACAGGAGGAGGCCCCCCCTAACTTTAGACCTGTAACCCCATATGAGGAAGAAGTCCTCAATCCTGGAAAGGGAGTCTATAAGAGGGTGCCTTCAAAGGAAGTTTACTGCTAACTCAATGTTCCTTAAGAGTTACTGGTGCTCTTCCTGGTGTTAGTGGCCTTGGCGAGAGGTGAGCTGGTGATAGGTAGTAGGAGAGGAGGGGGAACCTGCTTACATCATACCGGAACTGCTGAACTTGGGGTTCTGGACCTTGGTGTTGGTCATAGCTCAGTGGTAACACTCTCGCCTCTGAGTCGGAAGGTTATGGGGTCAAGTCCCACTCCAGAGATTTGAACACAAAATCTAGGCTGACACTCCACTGCAGTACTGAGAGAGTACTGTACTGTTGGAGGTACAGTCTTTCAGATGAGTCATTAAACCGAGGCTCCGTCTGTCCCCTCAGGTGGAGGTAAAAGATCCCATGGCATTATTTTGAAGAAGAACAAGGGAGCTCTCCCTGTGGTCAATATTTATCCCTCAACCAATATCACTAAAACAGATTAACATGTTATCATCACACTGCTGTTTGTGGGACTTTATTGTGCCCAAAATTGGCTGCTGCATTTCCTACATTACAACACTGTATCTCTTTTTGAAAGAAGGATGCTTTCCATATGTTATTGCCTGCACCAAAACTTGAGGATCGTGCAAAGCAGCATGATGCATCTGGTGGCTCTGGTAGAAGAGTACACTCGCTGATTATGCACAGCCTTGCATGACAGTTTTTCAACACTGCAGTCCACCAGAGCATTTGGCAACGCGAGGGATATCTGCAGCAGAATCATTTCCCCGCCCCCCCACCCCATGCCAAAGGTCTGAAGAGCAGTTACACAGTGTGCTCATTGAGAACACCCAGTCACATCTATAAAGAAAGTTGTCCATACCCCTGATTATAGAATCCCTCACTATTCACTCTCCTATTGTAGTCTATCACTCCCTTTGTGGTTTCTTGCTGCCTTGTACCCACAGTGTTGCTCTGAATCACTGTCCATCTCATACTCGACTGACACTAGTTTTTGCTGTGCTTTAATAGAAAAGGTGGAGAAATTACTTGCTTGAGTAAACTTACTTAACACATCTATGGACAGCTTATGTTGCTGATGTCCCTACTGGAAGCCTGAAATGATCGAAAAGT
This sequence comes from Heptranchias perlo, assembly GCF_035084215.1. NCBI lineage: Eukaryota > Metazoa > Chordata > Chondrichthyes > Hexanchiformes > Hexanchidae > Heptranchias > Heptranchias perlo. Next base: position 71,153,404 of record NC_090329.1, on the reverse strand, counting down.
GTAAAAGTTAAGGGCAGTTGCAACTTTGACAGCCACTGGTAGAGCTTGGCTGCAGGTCTGATTGGAGCATGCAACATAACTCTCATAGCATTCCTTAAATCCCAGCCCTGGTCTTCTGACTAATAAGGGTGTGTGCATATCTGTGGGGTCTGGTGTGGAGATTCTGGCCTGTTGGTGCTGAGCACTTCTGGAGTAGCCTGATTGACTGGCATCCCTTTGTTGGTCATCTTTTTAAAAAGCACAGATATAGTGGGAATTCCTTTAGGAAACCCCATTGTGGCACTGTTGGAGCTGTTGAGATGGGGAATGGGGTGGAGGGGAAGCAGCAGCACAACAATTGGCTTTTTAAACGTCCATGTACAGCTCTGCACCTAACAATCCTGGATACAAGATAATGGAAACGGCGCTAATATTGCAGAAAAGAGTGTACAATGTCATTTTGTGTCATTCTCTTTAGAACAGAGAAAGTTAAGGGGTGATTCGATAGCGATGTTAAAAATCATGAATGGTTTTGATAGAGTAAATAAGGAGAAACTGTTTCTAGTGGCAGAAGGGTCGGTAACCAGAGGACACAGATTTAAGGTGATTGGCAAAAGAACCAGAGGCGACATGAGGAAACATTTTTTTAAGCAGAGAGTTGTTATGATCTGGAATGCACTGTCTGAAAGGGTGGTAGAAGCAGATTCAATAGCATCTTTCAAAGGGAATTGGTTAAATACTTGAAGGGAAAATATTTACAGGGCTATGGGGAAAGAGGGGAGTGGGACTAATTGGGATAGCTCTTTCAAGAGCCGGCAATGGGCTGAATGGCCTCCTCTTGTACTGTACCTATTATGATACTATTTTGGCCTCATTTACCCGTAGCCACCCTCAAATTGTCAGTTGCTTCCTTGATCCATTACCATTTCCATAGAAAATCAGACGGGATGAAAAATGGGTAGCGATTCAGTAGATCTAATCTCTGTCCAATTTTTCTAATTGGTAATGCCCAATTTTCACACATTAACCAATGTCTCAGTTCGACATTGGATTGGGATATTCAAATGACAGTTCAGTGGTAAATGTATGTGGTTAATGCTGCAAAACTACCTAAAGTTCCTGCACAATGAACACTGTGAATTCTCATCGAAGGAGCAGTATCCCCTTGCAGTAAGGAATCAGTGGCGGGGTGGGGTTGGAAGAAGAGTCCATGATAGAATGATCATGCATGGACTCTGGATGGAGCAGGCTAGATGGGCAAATAGTCTTCTCTCCTCCAAGACTTAGTTGTATATGAATTTTTTTTAAAGAAGAAAACTTTATCCTTACCCCACCTGATCTAGCCCTATTTTCTGCTAGGAAAATGATGACTGGCTGCAGGTGGGTGGTAACATTCATTCTCTGTGTACGCCTCCCTTCCCTTTCCTCATCTTTGAGGAAACAATAATAATTAATGTGCATGGGCAGTTGGGACACCCAAAGCATATCTGACAGCAATGTGGAGTAGGAGGACAGACCACAACTCCAGATTTAAACTACAACTTTAATGCTGGTGCGACACTAAGCTAGTAGTGTAAATGCACCTATATTCTTTCCAAAGTGCTTATTGATGAATTGCATTGTGAAATTAAATTGTTAGATTGTATATTTCTAACTGACCCTTAGACAATAGAATTCTCCTATAACCTGCTTTCTCTACTAACCAGAAAAAAAGTGTTTCTTTGCAAAAAGTGTAATTTTCCATTGAGTTGAAAAAAAACTTTGAAATGGTTGGCCTTTCATGACATTTTGAGCAGTCCACATGTGAAACAGATGTACAAGCATGTACTTTGCCAAATACATGCTTGAAATCAGACCAGTTATGAAGTTTTGTCAAGGTTACATGAGGTTCTGAACATTGGCAGACCACTTGGATTAATAAGCAACTTTTAAGAGGCCGCATACTTCCCTTATGAAATACCATTGTACGGGCAATGATTCAAGTGTTAGCTAAATGGTTTAACTTTGATTAAATTAAGCTGTGCACATAGCTGTAGCTCAGTGTAGAACGTGAACACAACGTGGCTGCACCAAAACGGCAGTAGCTTTCCAGTGTTCTACATATTTAACTGCCAACTTCCCCGCAACTTTAAAATGGGCCTTGGTTACAGTGTTAGAGAGTAAGTACAAGTTTTGATTTTTTTTTTCCCTTCCAAAATTACATGTATAAATTGGGAGTTTAAACAAGTGAATTTTTAAGCACTCAATTCTATATTTTGAATGTTCGTATAATTGTTCCATTTTCTCCTCTGTTGAAAGAATTTGCTATGAAGTTGAATCCTTTTGTGTGAATAAGACTAATTATACCACATTGCTGGTCACAGAAGAGTAGCTGTGAAGTGCAGCTGCCAAAATCAGGTTTTTACTGCACCCGACTGTGACTCACATTGCATCTATCACCTGCATGCACAGAACTCCACTCACCTGGTGTTTTTTTAATGTTGGGAGAGATTGAATGGGAGTGCCTCCTTTTTCATAATATTAAAGTGACTTAGTGGTAAGTTTATAGAGTGTCCAACACTTCCAGCAAACTGGCAGAATTCATTTTAATTCCAGCTTTACACCGAACTGGAATTATATTCCACCTAGTGAGAAGCCCAAGCAATGTATTACTCAGCTTTAATGCATTTGTGAGTTGGAGTGAGATCTGATTCCTTTTGCATTGGTATGTACCAAAATTCCTTTGCATAGATGTAAAATTGGCAATATACTGCAGTTTAGCTAAAAGAGGCAATATGCCTTACCGAAAAGCTAGAAACTACTACATCTGAATTATTAGCAACTGTAACCCACATAGTGTATTTCTGTCACTGCTGTATGCTACCTGGGAAATAGTATTTGAGCGAGATGGATGGAGGCTGGGTCTGATTTCTCTTCTTTGTTCTCACTGTCATCTGTAACTTATCACTTGCATGTGCTCCTCTTCTCTTTCTCCTGCTATCAGAATGTTAACCTGTCCTTTTTTTAAATAAAGCAGAATTATATTGGATGCATATGAATAGAATGGGGATGACACATATTGTGGAAAAGTGGAATCTTGAGTTAGATGCATCAAGCAACAAAGAAGATATTAGAGAAATAAAGAGGCATGTAAGGCATGGAAAGACAGGAAAATTTAATGAAATAGAAGCTTAGGCTAGAGGGGAAATTAACAATGTTAATATCCTTCTCCATGAATGAAATCCCAGGGTTGAAATTCTACCTCTTCAGATGTTCTGAAACAAGAGGCCACACTGTACCCTGGCTTTAATTTACCGAAAAGTGAATGAAAGTCTACAAGAACTGCTTTTTGATCGGAGTATTTCCTTTGTTCATAGAAGAAAATAAATAACTTACCATAAAATTTATTTGGCGATTTACTAAAAGCATCAGTTTTATCGCTGGCTTTGAGACTTTTAGGTGGGGTCTTCCTTTCTGGTAAGTCACTGCAGTGATGTAATTGCTGGGGTGCTTCCACATTCAACGGTATTACCATTGCAGAATCCCCCACGATCAACATCCTGGGGGTCACCATTGACCAGAAACTTAACTGGACCAGCCATACAAATACTAGAGCAGGTCAGAGGCTGGGTATCCTGCGGCGAGTGATTCACCACCTACATTGCGCAAGTCAGGAGTGTGATGGAATACTCTCCACTTGCCTGGATGAGTGCAGCTCCAGTAACACTCAAGAAGCTCGACACCATCCAGGACAAAGCAGCCCGCTTGATTGGCACCCCATCCACCACCCTAAACATTCACTCCCTTCACCACCGGCACACCGTGGCTGCAGTGTGTACCATCCACAGGATGCACTGCAGCAACTCGCCAAGGCTTCTTCAACAGCGCCTCCCAAACCCGTGACCTCTACCACCTAGAACAGCAGGCACATGGGAGCCGCACCACCTGCACATTCCCCTCCAAGTCACACACTATCCCGACCTGGAAACACATTGCCGTTCCTTCGTCGTCTCTGGGTCAAAATCCTGGAACTCCCTACCTAACAGCACTGTGGGAGAACCTTCACCACATGGACTGCAGCAGTTCAAGAAGGCGGTTCATCACCACCTTCTTAAGGGCAATTAGGGATGGGCAATAAATGCCCACATCCCATGAATAAATTTTAAAAAAACTTCTGTCCCAAAATGGCTCCAAGCAAGCAGGGGAAATGACTTCAAATTGGCCTTAGAGCCAATTCGGAGTTGCCTGACTCCAGGGCCACATTCCATGGACTGTAAAATCTACATCGGCGATGTCACTTGAGCAGCTTATCCTTCTGACATGCACTATTAATTAGTTACCAGAATTGGGTCTATTGTAATAACCAGCACAGCAATACTGTGACTACTAATGCGTTAATGAAATTGAACTGTGAGCTAGACCTGGAGCACTGACTTGCAAAATGCTCACTCAGAATCTGGCCGGGACATTGGCTGGCTGTGGGTTTTGGCATCACATCAAGTATGCAGTAACAGTGTCCTTTATGAAGACTTGTAGCCAAAAGGACTGGGAACATAGGCAGAATGTATTTCAGTGTAGAAAACCATCTGTATGTAAAATGCATTGTATAATGGTTAAGATTCTCAAGGCGAATAGAGTACGTGAGTTGGACAATAGGTGACTAGTTTCTGCCTTTTGTGACTTATAGTACAACATTTTAAAACAAATTCCAAAAGTTTACCTGTGGATTGTGCTTTTTGATAAAAGTATTTTGTGAAATTTACCAGACTGATAGACTGCATGTTTCTGGATGCTTGCCTAAGGTAGAATTATCCCTCACCTGCATTTTCTAGTAACCAGTAACAAAAAGCAAAATTACCAAAAATATTTTCCTAGTAAATAGAATAAGCTTTCAAAAATGTTGTGTTTAAGGTTTAAAAATAATAATTCTATCCATGATATTCAAGCAGCAGATATGTGGAACAAAAGTATACAGGTCAACTGCACAGAACCCACCTCCTGGTTGGCCACAAATCTGTCCAGTGGAAACGAAACAAAGTCTTGCATGGTCTGCAAGCAAACCCCTATAAACACCCAAGCTGGTTGCAATTAGAATTTATCCAGATTGGCTGAACACATGATTTTCCAGAAAAGACTAGATCTGCTGGACTACCACCTTGGCTTAGTCTATGAGGATGCTGCTGTAACTTGCCAGTGCCTGGGTAGACATAAACATGCAGTTTCTGCTTCCACAAAAATGTTGGTAACACTGAGAGGCATTCTGAATATTACAAGACCTGGCGATGGAGGAGTGCTACTGACAACCAGAATAAAACTGAGTGCAGTTTATATGTGGCAGAGCAGGGGAAGGTCACCTGATTAGAATGCACATGGCACAAAGCTGTTAAAAGCAATGTATCTAAGTGACTTTGCCCTGGACCCCTATCCTTGTACGATGAAGGATAATCATATTTGTATATGAAGACAGAGCAAAAAAGAATCCAGCTTAATTTAGAACTTGCTGCAGAATGTGAATTCAGTATCTCAACTGTAGTGGCATGTTCCCAGTGCTGTGCATGTTCTATTGTTCCATGCATGCTGCATGCTTTAAAATGGATATTGGTTGCATTCTAAGTTCAGTACATTGCATGGATAAAGTGAATTTAAATACATTTCTAAACCTTTTTGTTTATACTTGCATAAGTATCCCTTTGCAAAGCAGTTGAATCTTGCTTTATGAATAAAAATCAGTGTACCTTTTTAAATGTAAAGAATCTTACAACACCAGGTTATAGTCCAACAAATTTATTTGAAAATCACAAGCTTTCGGAGGCTTTCTCCTTCGTCAGGTGAATGTGGAAATGAAATCCTTGAACATTTCGCATTTATAAATGCGAAACGTTCAAGGATTTCATTTCCACATTCACCTGACGAAGGAGAAAGCCTCCGAAAGCTTGTGATTTTCAAATAAATTTGTTGGACTATAACCTGGTGTTGTAAGATTCTTTACATTTGCCAACCCCAGTCCATCACCAGCATCTCCACATCATGGCTACCTTTTTAAAAGCATGCAGGGGATTTCTTCGAACTGGTACACTCTTGACGCAGTTCGTCTTTTGTTTCTCTCCCTGTGCTACGTAATGTCTCGGAAATGAGATCTGACTGCAGGTGGGCTGGAACATGCAGTTTAGTTATTTGGCCCACTCACACTGAAAATAGAGGCACCATCAAAGGTAGTAAGAGCAGTACTTAACATTTTAGAACAAGCTATATTTTGTCACAATTCTGTTTGCAGCACCATGAAATTAAAACATACTGCTACTTTATGTTAACTTCTATCTTTTTATTCACAACTGTTTGTACATGATAGTTACCTATTCATGTTGAAATCATACAATAGGTCTGTCTGGAAAAGAAGAAAAATCTGGGTCAAATCTGTTGTACCTTTTACTTGCATTGCATTAAAGGATGTGGGCAGTAATTTTCCAGTGTGGCTAATGGTATATTAAGGTCAGAATTTTAATTAGGTTTTAAAAGCTCACTTTTTTTCCAAATTGCGGTTTTCTCTCTTTTTCCAAAATGTGGTTTTTTCACTTTTTGTTTTGCCAAATGTTATTTGTAAGTTCTAAAATGAAATGTTCATTAAGTGTATTTTATCTATGTAAGACAGTGCCTCATCTTGCATGTTCTTGGGAGTCCTTGCTCAAAATGAGCCTCGTTTGTTTCACAGTATAAAACTAAACTTGCCTGTGAGTGTAGCCAAAGTTGCAGTTCCCGCTGTGCGAACAGTTACTGTAGTTCTATTGTGCTCTGTCCAAAGTATTGACAACTTTATGCAAATGTTCAGTTTCTTGGATATTATATTGCATCATAGGGATGACTTCACTGAAATAAATAATTAAATGGCATGTAAAAGTCATAAACAACTTATGTATTTTTATGCAATTAGTATGTTTTTAAAAAAAAAATTCTGGATCTTTACTATGACCTATAATTAACAGCTTTATTCCCCCTTCCCTCTACTATCCAGGGTAGATCACTTGTATGCATTCTTTGTTCAATGGTCACCAGAAGTATATGGGAAAGATGCCAAAGACCAGGGTTTTGTGGTGGTGGAAAAGGATGAGCTGGAAGTGATTGACAATTTCTTCAGTGACCCAATTCCTAAAAGTTGGGAGGTAGGTTATGTTAGTTAATTTTAACACTTGTAATTCAAATTTCCATATCTTAATTCTTGAATGTTTTTCTTTTTAGTTTATAATCTTAAACAAAATCCTTGTCACTGGAAATTTGAGCTAATGCTGTGCACTTGTAATTATACCCAGGATGTGCATTGAAATAGTATTTGTCCTCTCCATAGGATTCTAAAGTTTTGTACATATAAAGTTTTTATGGTAGCTCTCCCCAAACAACCTTTCATTTGCTTATCATTGTGGTTAAGATAATGTCAAGAACGGAAAGCAGAGAACGAATGGAATTTTCTTTGAGCGCTTTAAGTGTAGGCTGCTGAAACTGATTTTTGGTAAACAGTCAGAATATGACCAGAATAGAATTTCCGTAACTGAAGAAATGTTACAATTATGAACAATAAAATAAACCCCTAAAGAGGTGCACTTTTATTTACCTAGTTGGGCAAGTCACAGATAATGAATAAGTACAGTTTTCCATTTTCTGTAGATTGTAGGAGCAACTGTTTTACTGTGTTGGGTCCATTTTAGGCATCCAAGGTTGAGAGATGATGCACATGTTAAATAGCAGTATCCCCCTTTTCCTAGACTTTTAATAGGTTTATATGAAAATCTTTTTTTGGTTTTAAATCCTCTACTTTAACTTTTGTTTTAAATGTTTATATTGCTGTAATATAACAGAGCTATTTCTAACTGTAGGTACTTGCTTAATTTCATAGAAGTGATATAATTCAAATCAAGTACCTAGTAGAAAATTGAGCAAATCTAGGTATCTAAAAGTGAGAAAGGTATAAAGGACAAGTTGCCTGTGCATATGTAGGCCTTCAGGTTTTAATTGTCCTAGCCCATGCTGTATTCAAGATGTAGAATACTCTGATCAAATGATCATTCACATCTACCTGCCATGATGAATGTAACCTGCAACCTGTTAGGTTGTGTATTTTTTTAAGTAGCACTACAGCCACACTAATTATACTAAAAAAAAACAAGTGCCTTGATGCTCTACTTCTAGAACGCAAAGGGAATATTTTTTTAAAAATTCTTTCTACATTAGTTATTATTTTAGCTGAAAATCTCACATATACAGTAACATCAAAAATTCCATAGCAGGTATAATACTCGAAATCGCTTCACTATTAATGTTTGTTTTACAGTATTATTTCTAAGTATTATGTGAATGAATGAACTGGTAGAGCAATAGATTTGGAAGCAGCAGTGGTTTAGGCGGAAGTGAGGGTTCAGTTTTGGACAGAAACCAGTTAGTGGTTTGGGTAGCAGAAAATTTGATGGAAATGGTATACAGTTTTTAAGGTAAATCGGGTTATCACATGAGAGATGGATGAAGCAGGGCAGAATCAAAAGACTAGCAATTAATACAGAGGAAGTAATTAAAGTTGATTTTAAATTAGATGGAGAGGGAATAACAGTTTGGCTGTAGGTAAGCAGAGCTTGGAGGGTGGTCACGAGAAGGGACAGAATGTCAAAAAAGTAAATTCAAGCCAAGGCTATCATCACAAATTTTGGTCACACTTCTGTATTGGCCATTACTGTTGTAAATTGTTACGTTAATATCGCCCACTCTTATTTTGCTATGTCAGCTGTCCATGTAGTTGCAGTTTGTGGCACTGGGTGACTTTGTGGAGCAAATTGCTGAAGTTTTTCTCCCACCTCTATTGCTATGTTTTTAATTTTAAAAAAACACTTCTATTCATCAACAGAACATGGGCAGTGCCCAGGAAATTTCCTGGTGCATTAAATGCCTATATCTGAATTATAGAAGCTTGAGTTAGAGGCAAATGTAACAAGAAATTGTTAGAAGGATTATAGAAAGCCCAGAAGATGGGATGAATTCAATATGCAGGGGTATAAGGAGTACAGGAAAAATAGAAAGGATGGAAGAAGAGGAAGAGTAACTTTATGTAACAATATCATTTGGAATCTAAGGAAGTTGATTTGATAGTCCGGGGAAAGACACAATGGGATAATCTGTCTTGAATTAACAAACAAGTGGAGGGATCTGCAGCAGGCCCTTAGAGTAGGGCAAAAATAATCACCCATTTATATATAGTGTGTTTGATCTATACTTCCTTCCTGTCATACGGTCCAAAGTAAATTTCTGTGTTGCAATGGGAAAAGGACAGTCTACTCTTAATTCAAAGTCATTTTTTGGGTTAAATAATTTGAATTATGCTATTCGAGTAAAACAGTACATTTTTAGTTCAATTCAAATTAAGCAGCTTCATATTAACAGGACTAGACTGTATAAAGAAGCGAAGGCAGCCATTTGTAATGTACAGAAAATACCAGTCACAATATCTGCAAGCTCTTAATTGAGCTAACAAAGCCAGAGTTCTGATCTGTCTGAGCAGCAATTAATCTTTTGAATGAACTTACTATGTTGACTTAACATCAGTTACATTTGGTAACCTTAAAGGGATACACACCATACTTTGCTAGCAGAATAATACATTGTGTTTTATATAGTATAATTTTCCTGTCTTTATTAAGCAGAGCATCCTCGGAATTTCCATGAACAATTCTATGAGGGTTTGCACATAAGCTTCAACATGCATTTATATAGCACCTTTCACAACCTCAGGATGTCCCATAGCACTTCATAGCCATTGAACTTTTGAAGTGTGGTCACTGTTGTTACATAGGTAAACATGGCAGCCAATTTGTACACAGCAAGGTCCCACAAACAGCACTGAAATAAATGGCCAGTTAATTGTTTTGGTGGTTGATGGATAAATGTTAGCCAGGACACGGGAGAACCCCCTGCTCCTCTTCAAGAAGTGCCATGGGATATTTTACATCCAGCTGAACAGGCCAGGTTTAATGACTTGTCTGAAAGATGGCACCTTTTGACAATGCAGAACTCCCTTAATTAGCCTAGATTATGTGGTCATGTCTCACAGTGGAGCTTGAACCCATGACCACCTGCCTCCAAGATGAGAGTGCTACCACTGAACCTAGCTGACGCATTTTTTTGTTCTTATAGCATGTGTTGCACTTAAATGTGCCTGTAGTACAAAAAAAGTCTGATTAACTCAAATTTCGCAGAAAACAGATTAAAAACATTAATCGTCAATGCAATTGGATGCTATAATAGAAGTGCCAGGGAGCTAGAGGGATGAGCTTGGATTATCACCTTTTCTTGTTCCTGAATTTTTTTCTTGTATCCGTAACGAAGAACCACGGTCAAAAAATTGCACCGTTGCCTTGATTTAGTTTTTTTTTAAATCTGGCCTTTAATAGAATTCCCCAAGTATTTTTGGATAACCAGCATCTGAGTTTCAGACTGTTGATCTACTACAGAAGAAACTAGCTACTTTCAGTTCTCTTCACACCTTACTGTGTCTGGTTAAACAAATCCGATCTACTTCTGTTACTTTGGTTTTTTTAAATGGTGGAAATCTTTTTTGAAAGTTTCACAACCCTACAATTTGGCCCCATAATTTTTCCTTCAATAGACTGTTTGAATGTACAAGATTGAAATGCGGAGCTTCAACTTTTAGTATCCTTGTTAAATTCTCTCCAGCAAGGGAATGCTAAGTCATCAATAATCGTATTATACTGATGTAAATTATTTTTGTAGTCACAATTACATAGGTAATGAAATTTAGGGAATTATTTCCAATCATAATACATAATATCATAGCATAATCCAATCATCTGAATTTGGAAAAATATTTTATCTCATGAACAAGGAATGAAGGGACTGAGGTCGAGAAACTAAGATATTTCCAGTGGAAATTCATTCATTCAGTCCCTCACCACTGATGTAGTGGATGTGGTGATGCTGCAGATGCCAAGGATATTTCTAAATGTCGCTAATTCGTTTTGGTTAGTGAAAATTGACATGGCTTTTTTTCTAAATCATTGCTACTCATTGACCTGGGTCAACTTGTAGCCCACCTCTCCCCTTGACAGTGGGATCTTGCTGTGTACAAATTGGCTTCTGTGTTTGCTTATGTAATGGTGACTAAACTTAAAAGTAATTCATCGGCTGTGAAGCACTTTGGGGCATCCAGAGGACTTGAAAGGCCCTATACAAATGCAGATTCTTTCTTTATATCGGGAATTTGGACATGGAGGCCGATCTCAATGTGGGATTTTCTGTCCATGACCGACAGGCAAAGATCCACACCAGTAACACATTTGTTACATTTATCCCGGAGTCTGTGTTACTAATCTGTCTTGATTTACTTGACTTTTAAGTAGAAAAGTGTAGGAGTTGCTTTTGCTGGCTTAATGATGTTGCATGTTTCAACTTTTGAAATATGCAGGAAGTGGTGTGAAGAAACTGGCTACTTTCCAGTTCTGTTTTAACTCAAAGGAGTAGGAATTTACCTTCTGGAGAACTAAAGTTATTGAAGATTCCTGTGGTACATTTGCAAAGACAGAAGGATTTTAAAAAAACTTGGCATAAGGTGCTGATTATTCTGTAGCATTACTTTTGGGTAAATCATTCAAGTTGAGAAGACCTGTCTTGTCCCTCCAAGGATGTGCATTTTTTCTAAATGTTGTCATTCCATGAAAACTTGAAACAAATTGTATAGCACTGGGAAGAACTGATAGATGGCATTTACTTTGGATCTGATACAAGTGGGGTATCCAAAATAGTTCCTTCATGTAATCGTGGTCATTATAGGGTCAATGCTAGGAAAAGTATTAACACTGCTTCTGCAAGTTAGTAGATTCGTTTTCACTCAGCTTTTTACTTATGCTAAAATCCATCTCGAAAGTATTTGCAATTACCACATCTTTTAAAACATTTTCAAAAATGTAACATTTTATTGCAGTAAGGGTCTTGATTCTATTGTCCCGATTTTAACTTGGGGCGGGAAGTACGAGGGGGCTGAAGCGACCTGTGAACTGTCTGGCTCCCACAGAACATGAGGCTTGAGAGATTTTAACTCCTGAACCTCATTTAAATGCTCCGATACTGACTTCCGCCCGAAGCTGATAGGCAGGATTCTAAATTGGTGTGGGGGCGGGAGAGGAGGGGTCCACACTACCACCGGGGACCCATGGAAAAGGTCCCAAGCAAGGTAAGTCAGGAAAATCCGCCATTAGGTGAAGGGAGGAGGCCCGAAGTATCCCTGTGGGGCCAGACAGCACTCCTGCTCCTCCTGATCCACAAGGAACCTTTTAAAAAGTAGGAGAATAAAGCACTTGCATGTGCCTGTTCTGGCCTGGATGGTGCCTGCCGCCAGATTTCACTGACCTGGAACCGTTCCCAGTTGGTCTAATATTTTATGATGGGTGTACAGGAAGGAAACTTTGGCTAGTTTCTGTTACTGCTTTGAGCTTGAGGACATTCAGTTTCAGAACAAAACGAAAGTTACTATGCTAAATGGAAAGTAGCTAATTATGCAGAAGCTGCCAATCAAGTACAGTTGAGTGTCGAAGCATGCGCCCCATAAGCAGTTGAAGGCAGTTAAATATTTGTTACTTCCAAGTGATTGACCAGAGTTGTGTGGAAATCCAGTTGCAGAAATGAGGGGCCCTAGAATACCAACTAATATTAGAATTATATTCAAGGCAAAAGGAGATGATGGATCCTTTGTACAGGTCAGTTACGCTTTTTTCCTTACTTTAGCTTAATTCAGTTTAGGATTTTTTTTAAAAAGGGAAATACTATTTTTAGGTGCAAGACTATAAACAGTTTTCACTGAGCAATTACCCATTTTAAGATTATTAAAACAGTTCATTTTTGAATTAAAATTTTGCGGCTGTTTTGTAAATGTTTTAAAATGCTCAAGAATTGTATTCTAAGTTGTATTTGCAGTATTTTCTCTATGTAAGCAGTTTTTGATTAGTGGGTTTCAAAAGCATATGTCATCACTTTATGCTGATTACTGGATGGTTTTGTTTTCTATTATTCACTTTTTCTTCATGTCACTATTAAGAGACTAAAGACTAGTTTTCTTCAATGTGATTTTGTGGGGTAAAGTGATCATATGAATTCAGCACTGCAATATCAAATTGTACTAACTTTGAATCAAACATTTAAAAGCAATATTTATTATCGGGGAAACTTTTGAATTCCCAAATCCTACATTAACGGATTGTAAACAATTTTACAACACCAAGTTATAGTCCAACGATTTTATTTTTAATCCCACAAGCTTTCGGGGGCTTTCCCCTTCCTCAGATGGTGTGGAAAAGACAATTTCGAATCCTTTGCATTTTAAAATCACAGAACAAAGCCTGGTGATTACTGCCCGTTGCCAAGGCAATCACAGTGAGCAGACAGAAAGGTGTCATCTAAAAGGCCACTGAATATACAACCCCCCAAAAAAAAAAGAGAGAGAGAGATAAGGAAAACAGTCAATGACCCGTTATATTAAAAACAGATAACATTTGTTCGCTGGTGGGGTTACGTGTAGTGTGACATGAACCCAAGATCCCGGTTGAGGCCGTCCTCATGGGTGCGGAACTTGGCTATTAATTTCTGCTCGACGATTTTGCGTTGTCGTGTGTCTCGAAGGCCGCCTTGGAGTACGCTTACCCGAAGGTCGGTGGCTGAATGTCCATGACTGCTGAAGTGTTCCCCGACATGGTCTCGCCAATGGTACATTGGCGAGACCATGCAGACGCTGCGACAACGGATGAACGGACACCGCGCAACAATCGCCAAACAGGAGGGTTCTCTCCCTGTCGGGGAACACTTCAGCAGTCATGGACATTCAGCCACCGACCTTCGGGTAAGCGTACTCCAAGGCGGCCTTCGAGACACACGACAACGCAAAATCGTCGAGCAGAAATTAATAGCCAAGTTCCGCACCCATGAGGACGGCCTCAACCGGGATCTTGGGTTCATGTCATACTACACGTAACCCCACCAGCGAACAAATGTTATCTGTTTTTAATATAACGGGTCATTGACTGTCTTCCTTATCTCTTTTTTTTGGGGGGGTTGTATATTCAGTGGCCTTTTAGATGACACCTTTCTGTCTGCTCACTGAGATTGCCTTGGCAACGGGCAGTAATCACCAGGCTTTGTTCTGTGATCTTAAAATGCAAAGGATTCGAAATTGTCTTTTCCACACCATCTGAGGAAGGGGAAAGCCCCCGAAAGCTTGTGGGATTAAAAATAAAATCGTTGGACTATAACTTGGTGTTGTAAAATTGTTTACAATTGTTAACCCCAGTCCATCACCGGCATCTCCACATCATGGCATACATTAACGGATTAATGGTCTACTGGATCCATTTTAGTAACATGTAAATATGTGCTCATTTAAAAATTTCATTCATCTGACGAAGGAGATAATCTCCGAAAGCTTGTGATTTTAAAATAAATTTGTTGGACTATAACCTGGTGTTGTAAGATTCCTTACATTTAAAAATACATAGTGCATTTTTTAATATATAAAATATAAGATTATGGACCTTTAAATCATGTATGCAAGTTTACGTGTGTTAAGGCATAGGATGCCTAACTGTATGTGGTACATGGTAAGATGAAGATAAAGAGAATATTTAAATGCAGAGTAGGCTTAAACAAAATGGGTTATCTATTTAAATTTAGTCCTTCATTTAAAACACTATTGCCCTCCTAAACAAAAAGCTCTAATCCTAATTTGTATCACTTACTAACTTGAAATGTTTAATTAAAAGCATTTTGTCTTTTTTGAGGCCTCTGTCTCTGTATTTTGCACCACCACTATTCACCTAGAAGCAGCATATCGGGAAAGGGTTTTAAAACATTTTTTTCATTTTTTTTTTGGCTTAAATAAAAAGCTCTGTGTCCTGAGCGGTCATTAGAAATTGAAGTATGTAAAATAATTTCAGCACTGAATCATTTGATTTGTATTTATTCAAGAGCAATAAAAACAAATGAAGTGATTTGGTGCTTTAAAATATATTTTCATGTACTTCAAAGTGCTGTTGCTTTTACAAATGTATGGAATGCGCAGTTTTTTATGCAATTATGGTACTTTTTTTGGTTGCATAGTTGGTTTGGTAGACTAAGACTTTGGTTATGAGGAAGAAGTGAGGAAGCATTTGCAGAACAGTGATCATAATATGAGGTTTAGAATAGTTATGGAAAAGGACAAGGAACAATCAAGTATAAAAATACTTCAACTAGAGGACGGCTATTTTTATTAAGTTAAATTGGGATTTTGCTCAGCTGGATTGGAATCAAAAATTGGTAGGCAAAAGAGTAATTGAACAATGGGAGGCCTTCAAGGAGGAGATGATTCGGGTACAGAGTAGACACATTCCAGCGAGCGGGAAAGGAAAGGCATCCAAAGCTAGAGCTCCCTGGATGACTAAAGATATAGAGATTAAAATGAAACAGAAAAAGGAGGCTTATGACATGCAAGGTTCATAATACAGTGGAGAACCAAGCTAAGTACAGAGGAGACCTAAAAAAGGAAATAGGAGGGGTAAAGAGAGTATAGAATCATAGAAGGTTACAGCACGGAAGGAGGCCATTTGGCCCATCAAGTCCACGCCGGCTCTATGCATGAGCAATCCAGCTAGTCCCACTGCCCCGCCCTATCCCCGTAGCCCTGCACATTTTTTCATTTCAAGTACTTATCCAGTTCCCGTTTGAAGGCCATGATTGAATCTGCCTCCACCACTCCCTCGGGCAGTGCATTCCAGATCCTAACCACTCTGTTCAAAAAAAAAAAAGTTTTTCCTCATATCACCTTTAGTTTTTTTTGCCAATCACCTTAAATCTACGCCCTCTGGTTCTTGACCCTTCCACCAATGGGAACAGTTTCTTTCTATCCACTCTGTCTCGACCCTTCATGATTTTGAACACCTCTATCAAATCTACTCTCAACCTTCTCTGTTCCAAGGAGAACAATCCCAGCTTCTCTAGTCTATCCATGTAATTTAAGTCCCTCATTCCTGGATTCATTCTAATAAATCTCCTCTGTACCCTCTCTAAGGCCTTCACATCCTTCCTGAAGTGTGGTGCCCAGAACTGGATACAATACTCCAGTTGTGGCTGAATCTGTGTTTTATAAAGGCTGATCATATCTTCCTTGCTTTTGTACTCTATGCCTCTGTTTATAAAGCCCAGGACCCCATATGCTTTTTTAACCGCTTTCTCAACCTGCCCTGCCACCTTTAACAATTTATGCACATACACACCCAGATTCCTCTGTTCCTCCACCCCTTTTAGAATTGTGCCCTCTAGTTTATATTGCCTCTCCTCATTTTTCCTACTGAAATGCACCACCTTGCATTTTTCCGCGTTAAACTTCATCTGCCACGTGTCCGCCCATATCCTCTTGAAGTCTATGGCTATCGTCCTCACTGTTCACTACCCTTCCAAGTTTTGTGTCATCTGCAAATTTTGAAATTGTACCCTGTACTCCCAAGTCATTAATATATATCAAGACAAGCAGTGGTCCCAGCACCGACCCATGGGGAACACCACTGCACACGTCCCTCCAGTCCGAAAAACAACTGCTCACCACTACTCTCTGTTTCCTGTTATTTAACCAATTCTGTATCCATGTTGCTATTGCCCCCTTTATTTCATGGGCCACAATCTTAATAGCAAGCCTACCAGGTGGCACTTTATCAAACGCTTTTTGAAAATCCATATACACCACATCAGCTGCATTGCCCTCATCTGCCCTCTCTGTTACCTCTGTTTGCCTTTAACACATCCGTGCTGGCTTTCTGTAATCAATCCACACTCGTCCAAGTGACTGTTAATTCTGTCCCGGATTATCATTTCCAAAAGTTTCCCCACCACCGAGGTTAAACTGACTGGCCTATAGTTACTGGGTTTATCTTTACACCCTTTTTTGAACAATGGTGTCACATTTGCAATTCTCGAGTCCTCTGGTACCACCCTGTACCTAAGGATGTCTGGAAGATTATGGCCAGTACCTCCGCAATTTCCCCCTTTACTTCCCTCAGCATCCTAGGTTGCATCCCATCCGGACCAGGTGACATACCTAATTTAATTACAGCTAGCCTTTTTAGTACCTCTTCTTTATCAATTTTTAGCCCATCTTAACTATATCTTCCTTTACCGAGGCAGCAGCATCTTCCTTGGTAAAGACAGATGCAAAGTACTCATTTAGTACCTCGGCCATGCCCACTGCCTCCATGAGCAGATCTCCTTTATGGTCCCTAATCGGTCCCACCCCTCCTCTTACTACCCGTTTACTGTTAACATGTCTGTAGAAGAATTTTGGATTCCCTTTTATGTCGGTCGCCAGTCTATTCTCATACACTCTCTTTGCCCCTCTTATTTCCTTTTTCACTTCCCCTCTGAACATTCTATATTCTGCCTGGTTCTCACTTGTGTTATCAACCTGACACCTGTTATATGCCACTTTTTGCTGCTTCATCTTATTCTCTATCTCCTTTGTCATCCAGGGAGCTCTGGCTTTGGTTTACCTTGTCTGTACCCGAATCATCTCCTCTCTGAGTATGCAAATAGATTAGTGGCTAACATAAAAGGGAACCCAAAAGTCTTCTATGAACATATAAATAGTAAAGGGGTAGTCAAAGGAAGGGTGGGGCCGATTAGGGACAAAAAAGAAGACCTTGTGGAGACATAGGGTATGGCTGAGGTACCAAATGAATACCTTGCATCGGTCTTCACTAGAGGAGAGGATGCTGCCAATGTAGTAGTAAAGGAGGAAGTAGTAGTAATATTGGATAGGATAAAAATAGATAAAGAGGAGGTACTTAAAAGATTGGCAGTATTCAAAGTCGAAAAGTCACCCAGTCCAGATGGGATGCATCCTCGGTTACTGAGGGAAGTACAGGTGGAAATTGCGGAGGCTCTGGCCACAATCTTCTAATCCTCCTTGGGTATGGGGGCGGTGCCAGAGGACCAGAGGATTGCAAATGTTACATCCCTATTCAAAAAAGGGGAGAGGGATAAACCCAGCGATTACCCGAGTCGGTAACCAGACGACACAGATTTAAGGTGATCGGCAAAAGAACCAGAGGCGACATGAGGAAACATTTTTTATGCAGCGAGTTGTAATGATCTGGAATGCACTGCCTGAGTGGTGGAAGCAGATTCAATAGTGGTTTTCAAAAGGGAATTGGATAAATACCTGTAGGGAAAAAATTTACAGGGCTACGAGCAGGGGAGTGGGACTAATTGGATAGCTCTTTCAAAGAGCCGGCACAGGCATAATGGGCCAAATGGCCTTTTCCTGTGCTATACCATACTATGATACTACTATAATAAAGATGTTTTGCACCCATGCTGGGATATAATTTGCATAAATTCGATCATAGAAACTAGCTGAAAAATATATAAATCTTCCTTGAGGTCTGATGGTCTGTTTTATTTTGGTGTATTATATTTTCTCCAATTTTCTACCCTTCTCGTCTGAGAGCGGCGATTCATGCTGGTGTTTTTTGGACTCTGGTTTCTCACCCAAATGTTGTCCCCTCTGTGAGCTTGAACAGGGTGTGTCAGCAAACTATTCAATCATGAGGCATCATGCCAAGCCTAAAACAGATCTTACCCAACATCAATTCAAGGCACATTGCAACAGAGTTGCTGGATAGCAGTCAGAAGCAGGAGGCCTGTTTTTCTTTGAGGGTGTTGGAAGGGTGGGGACGTAAGAAAAATACCACAAATTTAGTTATCGGTTTCTTTTACAGATCATCACCATTGAAGAGGCAAAACGACGCCAGAGCGTTGGCAGTTTTTATGAAGAAGAGGCAGAAGATCTTCAACCTGTTCTTACAGACCCTAGTGAACTGTTGGAGAATTTCCACATTGAAAAGGTAAAGGTATCGGAAACACTTTCTAGTGGTTGTAATCTTTAGCGTGTAGAGTAACCCACTAATGTTGAAGTGCTTTCCTCTCCGCAGCTTACACAGCACCTTCCTGCAAGAACACAAGGGTATGCTTGGCGACTGATGTACAGTACAGCAGTTCACGGAACAAGCTTAAGAACACTTTACCGCAGTTTGGCTGTTGTTGATACTCCTGTTCTTCTAGTTGTCAAAGACATGGATAATCAGGTAAATGAATTGATGAGTTCTCAGTTATTTAAGGATATAAGCATGCAACCATAATTGGTAGAGAAATGTAGCAGAATTTATATAATGAACAAATCCAAGAATTTAACAGTGGAATAAGTAAGTTTGTAAAATAAGGTTCTGTTCTCTGCAGATATTTGGAGCCTTGGCATCACATCCTTTCAGATTAAGTGACCATTGTTTTGGTACAGGAGAAACCTTCCTTTACACATTCAATCCACAGTTCAAGGTAAGTGCTTACATTTTGCAGTTTTTGGAAAGTTTAGGTAATTGAGAGAAGTTCCTGGCAAAATATTTTTTTAAAAAATCATTCACCTTTTTTTTAACTTGGAAAGCGTACAAATGATTCATTGAATAGATTTACACCATGCTGTGTAAATGCCATGTATGTATCTTAAAGTTCTGGATCAAAAGTTGTTTGTGTTATTGCCTTATTATGATGTCTCATTTGAGGAAAAGTTTGCTTTAAAATGTTACATTGTCTGCGGTGTTAATTGCAGTAAGTTTTTTGTAACAAAAGGAAGAATTCTTGTTGCATGTATTTGGGGAAGGATCAGAGAGTTATTTTATTAGATTAATATAAAGCTAATGTTGTAGCATGTATTATGCAAGAACAGGACAACAGCGTTTAGCATGGCAACTAAGGATGGACAATAAATGTAGCCTTGCCAGTGTTGCCCACATCCTGAGAATAAATATTTTATTTTAAATCAGTTCCTTAATTTAGCATTGAAAGTTTTGCCATTTCTAAAGTGTGATAAGTCCACATTCTGGAAATAGTTGAACAGCTTTAATTGACACATTATGCACAAATAAAATTCTGTGGTTAAAAAAAACATACTGCTGTAATCTGTTAAGTATTAAGTATAATAAGCATTGAGTATAAATTGAATATATTTTACGTTCAATAGATATTCAGGTGGAGTGGAGAAAACTCGTACTTCATTAAAGGAGACAGAGACTCTTTAGAACTAGGTGGAGGAGGGTAGGTATCCACTACATACAATAATTTTATTATCTCAATTACAATAGCTTCTTATGGTATGCTTTAAACTTTTTAAAAATAACCCTGCAAATTAATGTAGAATACATTTGTATTGTGTGGTCTCAATCTTTTTTCTTAAAATAACGCAACCTCAATATCGCAGTTGATAGTTTTGTCCGAAAGAATCACACCATATAACCTGGTAACAGTATTATAAACATCAGTACTTGCACAGGGACCGAAATGTAGGCTTAAATGTAGTCCTAATAGCCTCATCAGTCCATTGTACCATATTCATTTGGGTGAGTTTTGTTAGCTGGACTATAAGCTGGAGTACCACACAGAAGTGAAGTACTTCAATTTGGCAGGAAGGTCTTGGTGAAGTGACCCTTGCAAGGGGAGAAAATTGGGATGGGACTGATAATTTTTTAAGAATTTGTAAAAGTGATGGAATCCTGGGGTGAATCCTGGTTTTCTACTTCCTGAAGATTTTCTACTTTTTCAACTGAATATTCTTATAAATTCTTCCAAGTTCAAATGTAGCGTGAATAAGGTGCATTGTAAAACTCCCTGTACATTTTACTAAAAAAGTTCAATAGGTAGAAAATTGTGACGCTTTTTTTTAACTGTGCACCCACTTGGGAACTATGTTGAGAATGGTCTGACCCACTTAGGAGACTTACACCTGATAAAGATGAAAGACTTTTATCGGAATCTGGCCTGCATTTGAACCCAGCTCCCAGAAATGAAAGATCAGTGCCTTCTGATCCTAGTGGACTTTTATTTCTTACAAAGCAGCTTTGGTTCAAAATTAAGTATAATAAATGTGATGAGTAAACACACAAACACAATCAATACTGAACTTCTTGGTGACTAATTTATGTTCCTAATTATCTAACAATCTCAAAATTTTGTATTTCAGTGGCCATTTTGGCTTGTGGCTGGACGCAGATTTAGATCATGGACGAAGCAAACCATGTAGTACGTTTAACAATGAAACACTGTCAAAAAAAGAAGACTTCATAGTCCAAAATCTTGAAGTGTGGACTTTTGTATAAATTTGCCTGATCTTTTACCAGTCCACATCGGTTCTGCTGTTCAGTCCATTGGATGATATGATTCCACTGCTAGCTGCCTTATATTCTGTCCAGTGCTCACAACACACTGTAAAAGAGCATGTTTCTGAATGCTTAAGCTACACTTCTAAAGCTGAGCTACAAAGGAGATTACAGGGCACAGCTTTCCAGAAAAGTGACGATTGCTTTGCATTCTGTCAACTTGCCTGAGACCCTTACATCTGCATGTCATTGTGCTAAAGGAACCCAGTTGAGTCAGTGAAATCTTTTTGACAAAAATGTTTTTTTGGTATGAAGGGAGAGAAAAAGAAAACTTTGTCATGACAGATGTAGTTCCTTTAAAATGCTGTGTGTTAGCCAAAGAGTGGCTGGCTCTAAACTCCTAGTACAGCCAAAGCCATTGTGCAAGGCAGTGCTTTTCAATTTAAGGGGATATTTAATATAAAAGCATTTTACGACAACATAATGCATGTTGAAGGTACATTGTTCAATGCTAGTATGCTAGTCTAGTCTTTTTTTTAATTGTTTTATCACGTTGCTTAAAGTCCTGACTAGAATGTTTAATATTCTCCAGAATGGTTGTTTTTTTTCCATCAAGCGGAGGTAAATTTATTGAAAAAGTAAGTGACAATCCTGGAAAAAAAAGTTGTAATTATACCAGGATCATTTAAATATTATAGTACAGTACTTTAATTTAATGTAACTTTTATATTTGTTTTTGGTTACATTAAATGTTTTATACCCTGTGTTTAGGGTTAGTTTTGTATCAGTGCAGGCACTGAACGCCATGTTTCAAATCTTTGTTTACAGTTAGCAAAATGATCATGTAAAATATTTGTTTCTTGTGTATGTACTTTTGCATTCATTTGAACATTCCAGTGTCTTAAGGGTATAAAGGGAACTGTTAAACGCACACAAGGAATATCATAGCACTTTGAAAGAAATGGTAGTAGCTTTTTGGCACCGCATACAGCTTGAATTGTAAAGAATCAAGTCTGCACATACATCATTCTCCCTTCATTTTAGTCAATTAAAGTGCATTTTGTGCAACAAAGTATAATGCAAAAAAATGTATTTTGATTTTTGGATTGTTTTGCTATGAAATGATTAAACAGATTTTAAAGAAACTACATTAAACTTTTCACAAAGCCTAAAACACTTAAGATGTATGTTATGTAGGTTGGATTTTTTTTTCTGGCCCAGATAGTTGAAGCATTGATAGAAAAAAATTAATGCTGTTTCCATAAGGTGCCATTTCTACTTATCACCAAAATTCAGGAACGAGAACTAAAGAAAGTTTCGATACTATTTAAATTAAAATCACAAGTTTGCGCCAGTGTTTTTGCATAGTTGGCTGTTGTGGTGCTGTTTAAGAATATCTAAACAGAGCACCAAATGTTTCACCAGTTTCGTTTTTTTAAAGTTTAGCATTTGATGTGTTAAACAAGAGCTTACAAATCATATTGTATTTAATACACTATACCCATAGTGTTATCAGAGCAATCAAAATTGTAACTGAATTCTGTATCTGAATGTCATTAGAACATAGATACTGTAACACTGTTGCAGTAAATCCAATAAATCTATGAACTTAAAACGGCATCAAAGAATAGATATTTTATATTGGGAGGAAGAAGCTGATTTTATCCATTTATTGAGTATAAACTCAAACATTGATGACTATAATTGTCTTTGTCCTTACAAAATTGTGACTGACAGGTAGTTTTCAATGAGTGACATTACAGCCAATGATAGGCACGTTTTTGGGTTTTTATGACAGATATTTTCTCTGGTTCAGGCTTACCTGCTACTCGTATGCTGACCTCACATCCCACACAATCCGGGGGCTGCTTTAACCTGCCCAATATCTGGGTAAACAATAGCAAGACCCAGGGCCTGCTGATAATCTACATCCCAGAGTACTAAAGGAAGTGGCCCTGGAAATAGTGGTTGCATTGGTGATCGTCTTCCAAAACTCTCTAGACTCTGGAACAGTTCCTACAGATTGGAGGGTGGCAAATGTAACCACACTATTTAAAAAAGGAGGGAGAGAAAAAACAGGGAATTACAGACCAGTTAGCCTAACATCAGTAGTGAGGAAAATGCGAGAGTCTATTATAAAAGATGTGATAACAGAACACTTGGAGGGCATTAATGGGATTGGACAAAGTCAGCATAGGTTTATGAAAGGGAAATCATGCTTAACAAATCTACTGGAGTTTTTTGAGGATGTAACTAGTAGAATAGATAGGGAAGAACCAGTGGATGTGGTGTATTTGGATTTTCAGAAGGCTTTTGATAAGGTCCCACACAAGAGGTTAGTGTGCAAAATTAAAGCACATGGGATTGGGGGGAATATACTGGCATGGATTGAGAATTGGTTGACAGACAGGAAACAGAGAGTAGGGATAAACGAGTCTTTTTCCAGGTGGCAGGCGGTGACTAGTGGGGTACTGCAGGGATCAGTGCTTGGGCCCCAGCTATTCACAATATATATCAATGATTTGGATGAGGGAACTAAATGTAACATTTCCAAGTTTGCAGACGACACAAAGCTGGGGTGGAATGTGAGCTGTGAGGAGAATGCAAAGAAGTGCCAATGTGATTTAGACAAGTTGGGTGAGTGGGCAAGAACATGGCAGATGCAGTATAATGAGGATAAATGTGAGGTTATCCACTTTGGTTGTAAAAACAGAAAGCCAGATTATTATCTGAATGGTGATGGATTGGGAAAAGGGGAGGTGCAACGAGATCTGGGTGTCCTTGTACACCAGTTGCTGAAAGCGAGCATTCAGGTGCAGCAAGCAGTTAGGAAGGCGAATGGTTTGTTGGCCTTTATTGCAAGAGGATTTGAGTCCAGGAGCAGGGATGTCTTACTGCAGTTATACAGGGCCTTGGTGAGACCACATCTGGAGTATTGTGTGCAGTTTTGGTCTCCTTGTCTGAGGAAGGATGTCCTTGTCATGGACGGAGTGTAATGAAAGTTTACCAGACTGTTTCCTGGGATGGCAGGACTGACTTATGAGGAGAGATTGGGTTGACTAGGCCTAAATTCACTCGAGTATAGAAGAATGAGAGGTGATCTCATCGAAACATGTAAAATTCTAACAGGACTAGACAGACTAGATACAGGGAGGATGTTCCCGATGGCTGCGGAGTCCAGAACCTGGGGTCACAGTATCAGGATACAGGGTATGCCATTTAGAACAGAGATGAGGAGAAATTTCTTCACTGAGAGGATAGTGAACCTGTGGAATTCTCTACCACAGAAGGCAGTGGAGGTCAAGTCATTGGATGTGTTCAAGAAGGAGATAGATATATTTCTTAATGCTAAAGGGATCGAGGGATATGGGGGAAAAGTTAGACGATCCGCCATGATCTTTTTGAATGGCAGAGCAGGGCCGAATGGACTACTCTTGCTCCTATTTTCTATGTTTCTGTGAGAGATTGAGTAGAATGAATTCTCTGGTGTTTTAAAGAATGAGAGGTGATCTCATCGAAACACATTGTGATTTTCCGAGCCAATATCCTTCCTCACTATTGCATTGATTTCCTTCTTTACTAACAACGCTACCCCACCTCCTTTCCCTTTTTGCCTGTCCTTCCTAAATATTGAATACCCCTGGATGTTCAGCTCCCATCCTTTGTCACTCTGTAGCCATGTCTCCGTAATTGCAACTATATCATAACCGTTACTATCTATCTACGCTGTTAATTCATCTACCTTATTGCGAAAGCTCCGCGTATTTAGACACTCGCCTCGTAGGACAACCCTCTCATCCCAGGGATCAATCTAGTGAACCTTCGTTGTACCCTCTCTAAGGCCAGTATATCCTTCCTTAGGTAAGGAGACCAAAACTGTACATCGTGCTCCAGGTGTGCTCTCACCAGAGCCCTATATAATTGCAGCAAGATCTCCTTACTGTTATACTCCAACCCTCTTGCAATAAAAGCTAATGTACTATTTGCCTTCCTAATTGCTTGCTGTACCTGCATGTTAACTTTCTGTGATTCTTGTACAAGGACACCCAAATCCCTCTGAATACCAACATTTCTTAGTCTCTCACATAATATTCGGCTTTTCTTCCTACCAAAGTGGATAATTTCACATTTCCCCATGTTGTACTCCATCTGTACCTTCTCGCCCAATCACTTAACCTGTCTATATCCCTTTGCAGACTCTTTGTGTCCTCCTCACAGCTTACTTTACCACCTGGCTTTGTATCATCAGCAAACTTGGATACAAGTTAACATGCAGGTACAGCAGGCAATTAGGAAGGCAAATAGCATGTTAGCAGTACTCTCAATCATACCTTTCAGCCAATGTCCCAGACTCCTCCATCATCATTCCTGGATATGTCCTGTCCTACTGTCAGGACAGACCCAGGACAGAGGTGGCGGTACAGTGGTGCACAATCAGCAGGGAGTGGCCCTGAGAATCCTCAGCATTGACTCCGAACCCCACGAACTCTCATGGCATCAAGTCAAACATGGGCAAGGAAACCTCCTGCTGATTACCACCTAATGACTCCCTCAGCTGATGAATCAGACCTGCTCCAATTTGAACACCACTTGGAGGAAGCACTGAGGGGAGCAAGGGCACAGAATGTACTCTGGGTGGGGGACTTCAATGTCCATCACCAAAAGCGGCTCAGTAGCACCACGACTGACAGAGCTGGCTGAGTCCTGAAGGACAAAGCTGCCAGAATGGGCCTGCGACAGGTGGTGAGAGAACCAACACGAGGGAAAAACCTACTTGACCTCATCCTCACCGATCTACCTGTCGCAGATGCATCTGTCCGTGATAGTATTGTAGGAGTAACCACCGCACAGTCCTTGTGGAGACGAAGTCCGGGTCTTCACACTTTGGACACTGTCCATCATGTGTGGCACTACCACCGTGCTAAATAGGATAGATTCAGAACAGATCTAGCAGCTCAAAACTGGGCATCCATGAGGCGCTGTGGGCCATCAGCAGCAGCGGAATTGTATTCCAGCACAATCTGTAACCTCATGGCCTGGCATATTCCTCACTCTACCATTACCAACAAGCCAGGGGATCCACCTTGGTTCAATGTGGAGTGTAGATGATTATGCCAGGAGCAGCACCAGGTGTACCTAAAAATGAAATGCCAACCTGGTGAAGTTATGACACAGGACTATATGCATGTTAAACAGCAGTAGCAGTATGCTATAGACAGAGCTAAGTGATCACACAACTAACGGATCAGATCAAAGCTCTGCAGTCCTACCACAACCAAACAACTAACGGGTGGAGGAGGCTCTGCAAACATCTCCATCCTCAATGATGGCAGAGCCCAGCATGTGTGCAAAAGACAAGGCTGAAGCGTTTGCAACCATCTTCAGCCAGAAAGGCCGAGTGGATGATCCATCTTGGTCTCCTCTCAAGATCCCCACCATCATAGAAGCCAGTCTTCAGCCAATTTGATTTACTCCATGTGATATCAGGAAACGGCTGAGTGCACTGGATACAGCAAAGGCTATGGGCCCCGACAACATCCCAGCTGTAGTGCAAGAGACTTGTGCTCCAGAACTAGTCGCACCTCTAGCCAAGCTGTTCGAGTACAGCTACAACACTGGCATCTACCCGACAAAGTGAAAATTGCCCAGGTATGTCCTGTTCACAACAAGCAGGACAAAACCAATCCAGCCAATTACTGCCCCATCACTACTCTCAATCATCAGCAAAGTGATGGAAGGTATCGGCGACAGTCCTATCAAGCGGCATTTACTCACCAATAAGCTGCTTACCGATGCTCAATTTGGGTTCCGCCAGGACCACTCAGCTCCAGACCTCATTACAGCCGAGGTCCAAACATGGACAAAAGAGCTGAATTCCAGAGATGAGGTGAGAATGACTGCCCTTGATATCAAGGCAGCATTTGACCGAGTGTGGCACCGAGGAGCCCTAGTAAAATTGAAGTCAGTGGGAATCAGGAGGAAAATTCTCTGTTGAATGGAGTCATACCTAGCACAAAGGAAGATGGTAGTGGTTGTTGGAGGCCAATCATCTCAGGCCCAGGACATTGCTGAAGGAGTTCCTCAGGGCAGTGTCCGAGGCGCAACCATCTTCAGCTGCTTCATCAATGACTTTCCCTCCATCATAAGGTCAAAAGTGGGGATGTTTGTAGATGATTGCACAGTTTTCCACTCCATTCGCAACCCTCAGATAATGAAGCAGTCTGTGCCCGTATGTAGCAAGACCTGGACAACATCTAGGCTTGGGCTGATAAGTGGCAAGTAACATTTGTGCCACACAAGTGCCAGGCAATGACCATCTCCAACAAGAGTCTAACCACCTCCCCTTGACATTCAATGGCACTACCATCACCGAATCCCCCACCATCAACATTCCGGGGTCTGGGGGTCACCATTGACCAGAAACTTAACTGGAGCAGCCACATTAATACTGTGGCTACAAGAGCAGGTCAGAGGCTAGGTATTCTGTGGCGAGTGACTCACCTCCTGACTCCCCAAAGCCTTTCCACCATCTACAAGGCACAAGTCAGGAGTGTGATGAAATACTCTCCACTTGCCTGGATGAGTGCAGCTCCAACAACACTCAAGAAGCTCGACACCATCCAGGACAAAGCAGCCCGCTTGATTGGCACCCCATCCACCACTCTAAACATTCACTCCCTCCACCACCGGCGCACCATGGCTGCAGTGTGTACCATCTACAGGATGCAATGCAGCAACTCACCAAAGCTTCTTCAACAGCACCTCCCAAACCCGCGATTTTTATTATCTAGAAGGACAAGGACAGCAGGGAACACCACCACCTGCACATTCCCCTCCAAGTCACACACCATCCTGACTTGGAAATATATCGCCGTTCCTTCATCGTCACTAGGTCAAAATCCTGGAACTCCCTTACTAACAGCACTTCGGGAGTACCTTCACCACACAGACTGCAGCGGTTCAAAAAGACGGCTCACCACCACCTTCTCAAGGGCAATTAGGGATGGGCAATAAATGCTGGCCTTACCAGTGACGATCAAAAAAAATTACACTTTGTTCCCTCATCTAAGTCATTGATATATGTTGTAAACAGCTGAGGCCCAAGCCCTGATCCTTGCGACACCCCACTACTTACAGCCTGCCAACCCCAAAATGACCCATTTATTCTGACTCTCTGTTTTATGTCTATGCTAATATATTACCCCAATCCTATGAGCCCTAATCTTGTGAAACAAGCTCTTGTGTGGCACCTTATCGAATGCCATTTGAAAATCCAAATATACCACGTCTACTGGTTCCCCCTTATCTACCCTGCTAGTTACACCCTCAAAAAACTCTGTTGGATTTGTCAAACACGATTTCCCTTTCATAAAACCGTGTTGACTCTGCCTCCTAGGGAAGGAAACCTGCCGCCCTTACCCGGTCTGGCCTACATGTGACTCCAGACCCAAAGCAATGTGGTTGATTCTTAATTGCCCTCTGAAATGACCCAGCAAGCCACTCAGTTGTAAAATCTCGCTACAAAAAGTCATAACAAGAATAAAACCGGATGGACCACCCGGCATCGGACCACTAGGCACCGGACATGACAAAGGCAAACCAAGCCCAGTCGACCCTGCAAAGTCCTCCTCACTAACATCTGGGGACTTGTGCCAAAATTGGGAGAGCTGTCCCACAGACTAGTCAAGCAACAGCCTGACATAGCCATACTCACAGAATCATACCTTTCAGCCAATGTCCCAGACTCTTCCATCACCATCCCTGGGTATGTCCTGTCCCACCGGCAGGACAGACCGAGCAGAGGTGGCGGTACAGTGATATACAGTCAGGAGGGAGTGGTCCTGGGAGTCCTCAACAGTGACTCTGGACCCCATGAAATCTCATGGCATCAGGTCAAACATGGGCAAGGAAACCTCCTGCTGATTACCACCTACTGTCCTCCCTCAGCTGATGAATCAGTCCTCCTCCATATTGAGCACCACTTGGAGGAAGCACTGAGGGTAGCAAGGGCACAAAATGTTCTCTGGGTGGGGGACTTCAATGTCCATCACCAAGAGTGGCTCGGTAGCACTACTACTTACTGAGCTGGCCAAGTCCTGAAGGACATAGCTGCCAGACTGGGCCTGCGGCAGGTGGTGAGCGAACCAACACGATGGAAAAACTTACTTGACCTCGGCCTCACCAATCTACCTGTCGCAAATGCATCTGTCCATGACAGTATTGGTAGGAGTGACCACCGTACGGTCCTCGTGGAGATGAAGTCCCGTCTTCGCACTGAGGACACCATCCAACGTGTTGTGTGGCACTACCACCGTGCTAAATGGGATAGATTCAGAACAGATCTAGCAGCACAAAATTGGGCCTCCATGAGGCACTGTGGGCCATCAGCAGCAGCAGAATTGTATTCCAGCACAATCTGTAACCTCATGGCCCGGCATATTCCTCACTCTACCATTACCAACAAACCAGGGGATCAACCTTGGTTCAATGAGGAGTGTAGAAGAGCATGCCAGGAGCAGCACCAGGCATACCTAAAAATGAGGTGCCAACCTGGTGAAGCTACAACTCAGGACTACATGCATGCTAAACAGCGGAAGCAACATGCTATAGACAGAGCTAAGCGATTCCACAACCAACGGATCAGATCAAAGCTCTGCAGTCCTGCCACATCCAGTCGTGAATGGTGGTGGACAATTAAACAACTAACGGGAGGAGGAGGCTCTGCAAACATCCCCATCCTCAAGAATGGCAGAGTCCAGCATGTGAGTGCAATAGACGAGGCTGAAGCGTTTGCAACCATCTTCAGCCAGAAGTGCCGAGTGGATGGTCCATCTCGGCCTCCTCCCGATATCCCCACTATCACAGTTGCCAGTCTTCAGCCAATTCGATTCACTCCACGTGATATCAAGAAACGGCTGAGTGCACTGGATACAGCAAAGGCTATGGGCCCCGACAACATCCCAGCTGTAGTGCGGAAGACTTGTGCTCCAGCACTAGCTGCACCTCTAGCCAAACTGTTCCAGTACAGCTACAACACTGGCATCTACCCGACAATGTGGAAAATTGCCCAGGTATGTCCTGTCCACAAAAAGCAGGACAAATCCAATCCGGCCAATTACCGCCCCATCAGTCTACTCTCAATCATCAGCAAAGTGATGGAAGGTGTCGTCGACAGTGCTATCAAGCGGCACTTACTCACCAATAACCTGCTCACCGATGCTCAGTTTGGGTTCCGCCAGGACCACTCAGCTCCAGACCTCATTACAGCCTTGGTCCAAATATGGACAAAAGAGCTGAATTCCAGAGTTGAGGTGAGAGTGACTGCCCTTGACTTCAAGGCAGCATTTGACCGAGTGTGGCACCAAGGAGCCCGAGTAAAATTGAAGTCAATGGGAATCAGGGGGAAAACTCTCCAGTGGTTGGAGTCATACCTAGCACAAAGGAAGATGGTAGTGGTTGTTGGAGGCCAATCATCTCAGCCCCAGGGCATTGCTGCAGGAGTTCCTCAGGGCAGTGTCCTTGGCCCAACCATCTTCAGCTGCTTCATCAATGACCTTCCCTCCATGATAAGGTCAGAAATGGGGATGTTCGCTGATGCTTGCACTGTGTTCAGTTCCATTCGCAACCCCTCAAATAATGAAGTAGTCCGAGCCTGCATGCAGCAAGACCTGGACAACATCCAGGTTTGGGCTCATAAGTGGCAAGTAACATTCGTGCCTGATAAGTGCCAGGCAATGACCATCTCCAACAAGAGAGTCTAACCACCTCCCCTTGACATTCAACGGCATTACCATCACCGAATCCCCCACCATCAACATCCTGGGGGTCACCATTGACCAGAAACGTAACTGGACCAGCCATATAAATACTGTGGCTGCGAGAGCAGGTCAGAGGCTGGGTATTCTGCGGTGAGTGACTCACCTCCTGACTCCCCAAAGCCTTTCCACCATCTACAAGGCACAAGTCAGGAGTGTGATGGAATACTCTCCAATTGCTTGGATGAGTGCAGCTCCAACAACACTCAAGAAGCTCGACACCATCCAGGACAAAGCAGCCCGCTTCACTGGCACCCCATCCACCACCCTAAACATTCACTCCCTTCACCACCGCCGCACCGTGGCTGCAGTGTGTATCATCCACAGGATCCACTGCAGCAACTCGCCAAGGCTTCTTCGACAGCTCCTCCCAAACCCGTGACCTCTACCACCTAGAAGGACAAGAGCAGCAGGCACATGGGAACAACACCACCTGCACGTTCCCCTCCAAGTCACACACCATCCCGACTTGGAAATATATCGCCATTCCTTCATCATCGCTGGGTCAAAATCCTGGAACTCCCTTCCTAACAGTACTATGGGAGAACCTTAACCACACGGACTGCAGCGGTTCAAGAAGGCGGCTCACCACCACCTTCTCAAGGGCAATTAGGGATGGGCAATAAATGCCGGCCTCGCCAGCGACGCCCACATCCCATGAACGAATTTAAAAAATCAATTATGATTTTCTAAGTGCCCTGTCACTACGCCCTTCGTAACAGATTCTAACATTTTCCCTACTACTGATGTCAGGCTAACGGGCTAATTGTTCCCTGTTTTCTCTCTCCCTCCTTTCTTGAATAGCGGGGTACATTTGCTACCTTACAATCCACGGGGACCGTTGTAGAATCTCGGGAATTCTAGAAGATCAAAACCAATGCATCCACTCTCTCTGCAGCCATCTCTTTTAAACCCTAGGATTTCGGCCATCAGGTCCAGGGGATTTCTTGGCTTTTAGTCCCATTAATTTCATCAGTACTGTTTTGTTACTAACCTTAATTTTTCAAATTCCTCACTCTCATTAGTCCCTTGGTTCCTCACTATTTACATAGAAACATAGAAAATTTACGGCACAGAAAGAGGCCATTCAGCCCAACATGCCTGTGCCCGTCAACATACAGCTACCCAGCCTAATCCCACTTTCCAGCACTTGGATCGTAGCCTTGTAGGTTATGACACTTCAAGTGCATATCCAAGTCTCTTTTAAATGCGATGAGGGTTTCTGCCTCTACCACCCTTTCAGGACGTGAGTTCCAGACCCCCACCACGCTCTGGGTGAAAAACATTTTCCTCAGCTCCCCTCTAATCCTTCTACCAATTTTTGTATCATCTGCAAATTTCTTAATCATGCCCTCTACATTTAAGTCTAAATCAGTGATATATACCACAAAAAGCAAAGGACCTAATACTGAGCCCTGCGGAACCCCACTGGAAACAGCCTTCCCGTCACAAAAACACCCATCGACCATTACCCTTTGCTTCCTGCCATTGAGCCAATTTTGGATTCAACTAGCCACTTTCCCTTGGATCCCATGGGCTTTTACTTTTCTGACCAGTCTGCCATGTGGGACCTTGTCAAAAGCCTTGCTAAAATCCATGGAGACTACATCAAACGTGCTATCCTCATCGACCTTCCTTGTTACCTCCTCAAAAAATTAAATCAAGTTAATCAGACACAACCTTCCCTTAACAAATCCATGCTGACTGTCCTTGATTAATCCGTGCCTTTCTAAATGACGATTAATACTGTCCTTCAGAATTTTTTCCAATAATTTGCCCACCACCAAGGTTAGGCTGACTGGCCTGTAATTACTCGGTCTTTCCCTTTCTCCCTTCTTAAACAACGGTACCATGTGAGCAGTCCTCCAGTCCTCCGGTACCACGCCTGTAGCCAGGGAGGATTGGAAAATGATGGTCAGAGCCTCTGCTATTACCTCCCTTGCTTCTCTTAACAGCCTGGGATACATTTCATCCGGGCCTGGCGATTTATCTACTTTCAATGATGCCAGTCCCCTTAATACTTCCTCCCTTACTATGTTTATTCCATCCAATATTTCACACTCCTGCTCCTTAACTACAATGTCTGCATCGTCCCCCTCTTCTGTGAAGACAGGCGCAAAGTGTTCATTAAGGACCATAACCAGGTCTTCTGCCTCCACTCATAGATTACCTTTTCGGTCTCTAATAGGCCCTACCCTTTCCTTAGTTATCCTTTTGCTTTTTATGTATTTATAAAGCATTTTTGGGTTTTCCTTAATTTTACTTGCCAGTATTTTTTCATGCCCTCTCTTTGCTTTCCTAATTTCCTTTTTAATTTCACCCCTGCACTTTCTATATTCCTTTTGGCTTTCTGCAGTATTGAGCTCTCGGTGTCTGACATAAGCTTCCCTTTTTTGCCTTATTTTTTTTATTCGTTCATGGGATGTGGGCGTCGCTGGCAAGACCAGCATTTATTGCCCATCCTAGTTGCCCTTGAGAAGGTGGTGGTGAGCCGCCTTCTTGAACCTCTGCAGTCCGTGTGGTGAAGGTTCTCCCGCAGTGCTATTAGGTAGGGAGTTCCAGGATTTTGACCCTTATCTTACACTGTATGCTCCTTGTCATCCAGGGAGCTCTAGATTTGGCAGTCCTATCCCTTTTTCTTTGTGGGAACATATTTACTCCTGCCCATTCACCTCTTCCCTTCCCAACATCCAGGACTCCAAACACTCCTTTCAGGTTAAACATCGATTTACTTGTACTTCTTTCAATTTAGTACACTGTATTCGCTGCTCACAATGCGGTCTCCTCTACACTGGGGAGACCAAACACAGATTGGGTGATCGCTTTGCTGAACACCTCTGCTCAGTCCACAAGCCGATCGCTTGCCATTTCAATTCCCCGTCCCACTCCCACTCTGACCTCTCTGTCCTCGGCATCTTACACTGTTCCAATGAAGCTCAACGGAAACTCAAGGAACAGCATCTTATCTTTCGATTAGGCACGTTACAACCTTCTGGACTCAACACTGATTTCAATAACTTCAGATCATAACCACTGCTCCCATTTTTTCGGACAGCATATGGTGGTAATGGTTCTGCTATTACCATTTACAGCTCCTCTAGACCCATCTTTTGTTTCTTTACTTGTTCCAGAACCATCCTCCTTGCTTTGCACCATCAGCCCTTTTGTCCTTTAATCACTCCTGCCCTCCATCCTATCAGAGACCTTCACTTTTTGTTCTTTCCTCTCCCTTTTTCCCCGTCTCTGTTCTTTCTTTAAAACTGTTTAATCTTCAACTTCTTCCAGTTCTGACGAAGAGTCATCAATCTGAAACATTAACTCTATTTCTTTCTCCACAGATGCTGCCTGATTTGCTGAGTAGTTCCAGCATTTTCTGTTTTTATTTCAGATTTCCTGCATCCGCAGTATTTTGCTTTTGACTGCAACTATTGTTAGGAGGCCTATAAACTACTCTGCCCCTTGTTATTTCTTAGCTCTACCCACACTGATTCTACATCCTTCTGAGCTAAGATCCTTTCTCACAACTGCCTTTATCTCATTAATCATCTGATCAAGCAGATCCCCATCAGACAGGGCCTGTCGACCTTGTTGCCTCCCTGCCTCTTCCTCCACTTACCCCTCTTCCTTCACTTCCTCCTCTGTCTCTTCCTCCTCCTCCGCCTCTTCTTCCTTTTGCTCAGGTTCTTGCCGGAAAGGTGGTGGCAAGGCCTGTCCTCTCATAATGGTGAGGTTATGCAGCACACAGCATAGAACCAGAAATCTTGATACCCGCTCAGCTGAGTACAGCAGGGCTCTTCCAGAGCTGTCCAGGTATTGGAAGCGTTGCTTGAGGATGCCTATGGTGTGCTCTATGATGTTCCAAGTGGCAGCATGGCTCTCATTGTACGCCTGCTGTGCATGTGTGCATGCTTTCCGGACCAGAGTCATGAGCCATTTCATGAGGGGATAACTCTTGTCGCCCGATAGCCAGACTTTGACTTGCTGTGCTGTTTGAAATATAGGTGGCATGTTGGACTGCCGCAGAATGAAGGAATCATGACTGCTGCCAGGATAGCGGGCATTGACCTGCATGATACGCTGCATGTGTTACACACCAGCTGTACATTGAGGGAGTGGAATCCCTTTCTGTTCATGAATATGGCCGAGTTCTGATGTGGAGCACGAATGGCAATATGTGTGCAGTCAATGGCACCCTGCACCATGGGGAAGCCTGCAATGTGAGCAAACCCTTGTGCTCACTCATGCTGCTTGTTTCTGGCAAGAGCGAATAAGATGAATCTGTTTCTCAGTGTGTACAGAGTGTCAATGACCTCCCTTCCACAGCAGTGCACTGCAAACTGCGTAATGTTGCTTATATCGCCAGCAGCAGCCTGAAAGGAGTCAGAGCCATAAAAATTAAGCATCACGGTTACCTTGACAGCCACAGGCAATGCTGTCCTTGCCCTGCTCTGAGGCTGTAGTTGTGGCTGCAGCAGTTGACAAATCTCAGTCACAACCTCTTTAATGAACCACAGCCATTGGATGCACTGATCGTCACTGAAGTGAGGTAGGAGAATTGGTCCCTGAAGGCCCTCGTTGGATATGGCACCCTGCTGAGTGCCTCCTCCTTCTCTTCCCTCTTCTGGCAGCCTGTCCTGCTCTGCATGGCCTCTCTGCATGCACCCAGTCATGTTCAATTCTCAGAGGAAGCCCGAGCAGGCCATCCATGTTTGGAAGTAACTTTGGTCAGCACACTATTTTAAATGCCACTAACAGTACTGCAAGACCAGCCTGACCACTCTCTATAGAATATTGCAACTTTCTTCAAGTCTAGGAAACTTCCAAAAACACCCACAATTGCACCCGCTGCCAGAATAATTAATCCAGCCACTAACTGCTGTAACTCCTGCATAATCCCTTTAAATAGCACTGGTGGGGGTCCTTCATGCCGTTTTAAGTCCTGTTCAGCTGTGCGAGGTTAAAACAGTGCATTGGCTGGAGCGTGGAGTTCCAAAATATAGGCGGCTGCTTCAAATCAGTGATGCACACTGATTAACGTCATCATCTCCCTAATCTACATACTGTCTGCATTCGTTAGGTGCACGTGCGCAACCACCTTTACCAAGATGGCGTCCCACGCACCACATCGGATGTGTGCTCGGACGTCATTTTCAGAGCTTAGCAGACCGCGTGGCACCTACAAAATGGGTGAAACACGGCCCAATTTCACCCCCTGTGCCTCTCACACATTCCCTTGTTCGGTTCTCTATCTCTTCTCATCCTTTTCCATTTTGAAAATCTCTCCTTGTCTCTATCCCCTCTCTTCTGTATATCTTTTACTCTCTTTGCATGCCTCTCACTCAATTTCTATCTTCCCCTTTTTCTTTGTGTATGCCTGTTACTCTGTATGCATTTCAAACACTCCCTCTTTCTTTCTATATATCTGTCTCTCTTTTTCTCTGTATGGAAGGAAAGAAAGTGAGGTGGGGGGGGGGTGGGGTGGTCGATGGCAGTATTGATTAAGGAGAATATTGCAGTACTGGAGAAAGAGGATGTCCTGGAGGGGTCAAGGACAGAATCTATTTGGTTAGAGTTAAGAAATAAAAGAGGTGCCATTAGACTACTGGGTGTATTCTATAGGCCACCAACTAGTGGGAAGGATACAGAGGAGCAAATTTGCAGGGAAATTACAGAAAGGTGCAAAAGCTATAGAGTAGTGATAACTGGGGACATCAACTATCCTAATATAAACTGGAATAATAATAATAATATTTCCGGCCCAACGAGGAAGGAGGCATTGCTGGATTTGGTTCTAGGGAATGAGGTGGGCCAAGTGGAGCAAGTGTGAGTGGGGGAACATTGAGGGAACAGCGATCATAGTATCATAAGATTTAGAATAGCTATGGAAAAGGACACATAACATTCTAAAGAAAAAATACTCAATTGGAGGAGGGCCAATTTCAATGGGATGAGAACAGATCTGGCCCGGGTAAATTGGAATCAAAGATTGGTCGGCAAAACTGTAATTGAACAGTGGGCAGCCTTTAAGGAGGAGATGGTTCGGGTACAGTCTAGGCACATTCCCACGAGGCAGAAAGGTAGGGCAACTAAAGCCAGAGCTCCTTGGATGACAAAAGGGATAGTGAGTAAGATGAAACGGAAAAAAAGGGGCATAAGACGGATGTCAGGTTGATAACACAAGTGAGAACCAGGCAGAATATAGAAAGTTCGGAGGGGAAGTGAAAAAGGAAATAAGAGGAGCAAAGAGAGAGTATGAGAATAGACTGGCGGCCAACATAAAAGGGAATCCAAAAGTCTTCTACAGGCATGTAAACAGTAAATGGGTAGTAAAAGGAGGCATGGGGCCGATTAATGACCATAAAGAAGATCTGGGCATGGCCGAGGTACTAAATGAGTACTTTGCATCTGTCTTTATCAAGGAAGAAGATGCTGCCAGAGTTTCGGTAAAGGAAGATATAGTTGAGATACTGGATGGGCTAAAAATTGATAAAGAAGAGGTACTTGAAAGGCTAGCTGTATTTAAAGTAGATAAGTCACCCGGTCTGGATGGGATGCATCCTCGGTTGCTGAGGGAAGTAAGGGTGGAAATTGCGGAGATATTGGCCATAATCTTCCAAACATCCATAGATACGGGAGTGGTGCCAGAGGACTGTAGAATTGTTACACCCTTGATCAAAAATGGGTGTAAGGATAAACCCAGCAACTATAGGCCAGTCAGTTTAACCTCAGTGGTGGGGAAACTTTTAGAAATGATAATCCGGGACAGAATTAACAGTCACTTGGACGAGGGTGCATTGATTAGGGAAAGCCAGCATGGATTTGTTAAAGGCAAATCATGTTTAACTAATCTGATAGAATTTTTTGATGCGTTAACAGAATGGGTAGATAAGGGCAATGCAGCTGGTGTGGTGTATATGACAGGAAACAGAGAATAGTGGTGAACGGTTGTTTTTCGGACTGGAGGGAGGTGTACAATGGTGTTCCCCAGGGGTCGGTGCTGGGACCACTGCTTTTCTTGATATATATTAATGAATTGGACTTAGGTGTACAGGGCACAATTTCAAAATTTGCAGATGACACAAAACTTGGAAGGGTGGTAATCAGTGAGGAGGATAGTGATAGACTTCAAGAGGATATAGACAAGCTGGTGGCATGGGTGGACATGTAGCAGATGAAACAACGCAGAAAAATGCCAAGTGATATATTTTAGGAGGAAGAATGAGGAGAGGCAATATAAAGTAGAGGGCACATATACTCCCAGATCTCTCTGTTCCTGCACCTCTAAAAGGGGTACAGGAACAGAGAGATCTGGGAGTATATGTACACAAATAGTCGAAAGTGGCAGGACAGGTTGAGAAAGTGGTTAAAAAGCATACGGGATCCTGGGCTTTATAAATAGAGGCATGGAGTACAAAAGAATGAAAGTCATGATGAACCTTTATAAAACACTGGTTCGGCCACAACTGGAGCATTGTATCCAGTTCTGGGCACCACACTTCAGGAAAAATGTGAAGGCCTTAGAGAGGGTGCAGAAGGGATTTACTCGAATGATTCCTGGGATGAGGGACTTTAGTTATGGAGAAGCTGGGGTTGTTCTCCTTGGAACAGAGACGGTTGCGAGGAGATTTGATAGAGGTATTCAAAATCATGACGGGTCTAGACAGATAGAGAAAAGCTGTTCTCATTGGCAGAAGGGTCAAGAACCAGAAGGCATAGATTTAAGAGCCGGCACAGACTCGATGGGCCGAATGGCCTCCCTTCCGTGCTGTAACCTTTCTATGATTCTATGATCCTATGTCTTACAGCCTCTCCTTTTCCTCTCACCTGTCATGGAGACTGGTAGATTTGGGTTTCAAAACTCTGTAAACTGTAGAAAAGATCTGATCTTTCTTTTGCGATGGGAATTTTATTTCTTTCTTCCTCTATATAAATGCAAGTTGTTGTTGTTGCATCCAGTTTTACCCTTCTGATTAAGTATGTGCAGTTTAGATCTGGGAAAGCCATCTCTAAACCGTACATATCACAGATGGCGGGGGGGGGGGTGGGGCTGGGGGTGGACGGTGGTGGCAAATGTACTTGGAAATATTACATTTGTGAGACACATAGTTGCCTTTCAGCTTTGGGAGTGAACCTAGCCACTGACCCAGATGCTGATGTGACCGAAAAAGAAATCCTCAGCAGCACAGAGATGAACAAATTTTGCATCTAAGTGGGCCACCTTGTGGAAAATAGTATCCACATATCAAGATCAGGAATAGACCATATAGGGGTCTGGTTTGTTGTGTTAAAGCTAGCACATGCACCAACTGTACATTAAGGTATTGTAATTTTATGAGTTACTGGTAACGAAGCGGCCATTAATTTTTGCCCATGTTCCTTAGATTGTTCCTAGAGATAAACAGGTGTAAAACAAATTATTGTACTGATTGGCAACAATTCATTTATTGGATATTTATTTTACTATTTAAAATATTGAAATCATAAGGATTTATTGGGTATTTAGATCATATAATTTTATCATTATTAATCTATTGCCTACTTATCTAATAACTTATAATATTGGAATCATTAATCTATTGGATATTTATATAACTTTTGATATTGATTTATTGGGTGCTTATATAACTTTATAATATTAGAATCATCAACTTATTCAGTATCTATGTAAATAGAGAAGTTTAGTCCATAGTTATCTCTCATGTCTCACAGATCTGACAGGTCCATGGGACAGCTAATGCATTATAATTCACATGGCTCCCAAGGACCAATTTCTGTGCTCCTACTTTGACTGTCACTCTGCAGCCTAGCCCCAACCATTCCATACTTACGAAAAGACATACTCCATACTTAAGAAAAGACATACTTGCTCTCGAGGCAGTACAAAGAAGGTTCACTCGGCTAATCCCGGGGATGAGGGGGTGGACATATGAGGAGAGGTTGAGTACATTGGG